>NC_141689.1:944875825-945325825 GCF_964263255.1 Lissotriton vulgaris | reverse complement strand
GCCTCCCTACCTGTGCCAAGACATTGCCGGGTCGGCGGAGCGCCCGGGGGCGCCGATCAGGAGGATCCCGGACTGCAGCAGGCTCAGACGGCCTCCACGGAGCCAGCCGTCCCAGACTGGCACGGATGCCCGCCTCGGTGCACGGACAGAGAAAGCAGTTTCCGCCATGGAGAAGAGACTCATGGCCGAGGCGGGTCGGCCGAGCAGCCCCCACTGAGGGAGGGGGAGGCCCCGTGAGTCAGCACATCCGAGAAGGGGCTCCAGCTCTGATAACACACAAGCACTCGTCATTTGCATTTAAGCCCCATCCTTTTCAGACTGGGGGGTGTGTTTTTTCCTGATGACATCACAGAAAGAAAGGACAGGAAAAAACACGCCCCTCAATACAAAACGGACGGGGCTTAAAGTGACGGACACAGCTCTTCTCCAATGGCTGGCCGCCATTTAGGAAGCCAGCCAATGGAGAAGAGCTAGCTCGCTTACCTCCCTACTAGAAGACATAAGATCTCGCTAGCGAGACTGCGCATGCACAGCCTACGCTAGCCGAGACCTAAAAAGGAAGGGGGGAATAAAAAAAACATCTTGTCCCAATCGACCAATCTCATCTCTCTAATGCTACGTGTATTATGTGTATTCTTCTAGATGAGTATAGGCTCCCAAAGCAGTGGATGTTATATATGTTAAAGGAATTTCTTAAGCGCACGTACACCCAGCGGTTTCATGGCGCTGAGGGCAGATGAGGCACTGCATTGGCGGGGCAATTACCTTACTGATAAGCTTGGGAAAATAACCAGGTCTTAAGCTTTTTCCTGAACTGAGCATAGGGGGTTGCCATCCTCACTTCCCCGGGAAGCGAGTTCCAAAATTGCAGGGCCAGAACCGCAACTCTGAGCCCTCCTTGCTTTTTGCGTTTGAATGGTAGAGTGGACAGTAGGTTTAGATTGGAAGAGCGCAATTCTCAGGAAGGGATAGAACGGTGAATCCTTAAGGAAATAAAAGCTGGGCCATTCCCAGCGAGGGCTTTAAGGATGGTACAGCCCAGTTTAAAGGTGCAGCGTTTGGCCACTGGAAGCTACAATGATTTAAGTGTCAATGGATGGTTTGGTGAACCTACGAATAGCATGCAAAATGATATCCACGTTGTCAGGAGGAGTACCATGGTCCCTGTTCCCAACTGCATCAACTCTATCAGAATGAGAGCTGTGAGCCAATAAGTCAGTGAGCATTTCAGGCAGTAAATCCGCTATTAGAGTGTCCCAATATGTGGCAATAGGGTGTTTCCTGAGAACCAAATTGTCCTCCCTATGTAGGGCAGTGCTCTCCTCAACCTTCACTCTCAATATGAGGAACAGAACATGCCATTAAGCAATTGAAAGAGACGAGATATACAAAACCACCAAATCCATTCCCTCTGAATGAGCTCCAAGTCAAGCTGGCTGCCCAATTCTTTCCTGCAAAACCTGCTAAAATGTTATCGATACCTCACCACACCCCCGATAACTTACTTTGCCACCTTCCAAACACAACGTTTCTGGTGAAGGAGCTGATGCTTACATTGTAATCATCCCAAAAAGTGGGCAAAGTTATACATTCAACTAAAAACGAAAGACTGATCTCGCGGATACATTCCAACTCCAAAATATATGGCAAGATGTTAACAATTGAAAACAGTCTGGTGCGCCATCGCACACCTATCAGATATGCACAGCCCGTACAACAAGCAAGAATCCTGTATAATAATCCAAGTAATCCAAAGTAGTCAAATTTTCATTCAGTTTTTCACTTTTTATTTTCAAACTTCTTTCAGAGGCATAGTGATACCAATTTTAAAAATGCAAGTGTGCATACTATCATCTCTTTTTTAAAAGATGCTAACAATGACACTAGAGAAAATAATGTGTAAACTTAATTACCGGTCTCAAACAGGCATTCTCAACAAACAGAATGTCTTGTGATAACACTTGTAACATGACAGCAAAAAAATAAAAATTGGACAGATTCTTAAAATTAAAAACATTCAAGTTCCAGACCAGTTAACTGTTTTACAAACAATTTACAAATCATAACATCTAACATTTAAAGCCTGTAAACTGCTTAACAAAACAAAATCCAGCATCGCTATTCCCTTACAGGATGGATGGATATTAATCAGACCCTCAACTTCAAAAACGTAGACTTGCATATACAAGGCCACTAACCCCTTAAAAACATGTTGGTCCATTGTGGATTTCTGGTCTTTCACAGATCTCAGTGGATGCTAGCAATATAAAATTGGGTCTCCCTTTAGAAAACAAATACTGAAACTGTACCGAAAGGCGTAGACATCTACTTTGAGGCTACTTTGTGCACACATGACAAGACATTATTCTATACACAAAAGAAATTAGACATGCAACTTAATTTATACTCCATCACCACAATCCATGGCATGTTTATAGCCGATCCTATCCCCAATCTAACAATGATTGGTTTTCTAATGATTGACCTGATGCAAGCAATAAAGCCAATTCGGAGTGGAAATCTTCAAGTCATGTATCAATTCACACTTAGTGAGCCTGGATGAATTTTGGTCACAGTGCAGACAATCCCCTACTTCATATTCTGAAAACAAGACTAATCAAATATGGAATAAACTTACGGAAAACATCAAAACACCAGCGACCCCTCCCAACTCCCGCAAACACTCCCCACACCCAAATATACTAAACTCGAGTTTGAATAACAGCTTTTTGCAGTAACACCAGTCACTCTTCTACCCTGCAGCACTTCGGGGTTCAGCTTAACATGTCCCTTCCTCTTAGCCTATTCACTCTTTACTGTGCCATTATATAAGTTATGCTTATTCCCCTCTTTATTCTTCTGGTCCAGACAGTGTCTATTAGTACGGTTAACAAAGTTGGTCTAGAATTGCTTTACAGTATGCAATAGTTCCACATTATATGCATCACTGACTTTTCAGTGTAGTCACACTTTTGTTTGCCCCTCATTTCACTAAACTCTAGGTAATATTTGAAAAATTACACACAAAAAAGTGTTAAACTGCTCGACCCTTTCATGCCCTTGAATGTAGAAACACACCCTTTTGAGTGAAGGGGCTAAATTAAACTTCTAATAAGAGGTTATTTTATAATCACGTTAAGAGCGCCTTTAATAAAGAAAATATTAACAAGCTATAGACATGTTAACAGGCTCCCTGTGCACAAATTAGAATTGATGGGGAGATGAGGGTGAAAATGATGTAGGTAAAATGTTCTGAAACTAACTTTACACAGCCTTTTGTGGGCAGCTAGACTTTGAAGGCACGCAATATAAACTCCCCCAAAAAATCACTTTTAGTAACAGTTAAAGGAGGCTTGTTCCCCACAAAACTGTCAAACAACTAAGGTGATTATTTCACAGTATGAGTGCTTCAGTTCAAACACAGCCTCTTGGCCAGATCCATTAGAGACGATTCAGGCAGGTACTTTGTTATCCTAGAGTTCCTGTCCCTTGGTTGTGAGTAGGCTAATCATACTCTCATACGGATCACCTGTGAGAAGGTGTACAGACCAGTACTTTGAGATGCTGAACAACATGAACTGATATCAAGTACTTCTTAAGAGACTGATATTTTTGTGCGACACACAAGGGAGGATACAGCGTTTCCCAGATTCTTCCTTTCTCTTGCTCTCCCATAATGTAAGTTCTGGATCATGCTGCTGGCATTGATGAGGGCTCTGTGGGTATGTGCTACTTGCAAAGCCTTCTTGAATGTTCAAGCTCTTTGTTAAATGTCAGCAACACTCTCAGAGACATTCACAAACCCCTGACACTGACAAGCGTCATCTGACACTGTCTGGACCAAAAACATTAACACAGAGTGTTGACTTTCCAGGACTGGTACCCTGCATTCTTTAGTAAATGAAATGAAAACGATATTACATCACCTTTCAAAAAGCAGGCAGGTTAATCAGCACGCCGTGGCAATACTTTATGATTAATTATGCCAGTAAAAAAAAAGTCTTGTGAAAGTATTGGGCTGTCACCCCATTCCACAAACGGTGTGAAAGTAAAAACCATGGCAGTCTATCATTTCTTTCTGCAGAAGACAGCACAGGTGTTCTCCTGAGTGACGTGGGGATCTGCCCTAAACCCAGGACTTGGTAAGTTGAACAATAGTGTAACGGAAAAAGTACATTGATTATTAAGTAGGCAAGTTAAGCATACACAGACACCCACAACACTGCTGGGTAGAGGAAATGTTGCAGTTCAGGGACTCAATGAAGCAAAGGCGACAAGAAATAATTTCCTCAAGGAACGCCTCAGCAAATATGACTAAGGCCCTACCAGTTTATCAGGCCTGCAAGTCCAACTATGAAAACCGATTCTGTCCATCTAGAACACTTTTCCAAAAATCCTGAACAGTCCCCGAAACTTGACCGAGAATAGTACTCTTCCCATACTTTTGTTTGCAGTACTCCTTTGCTACTACATACAAACATATAGAGAAACATTAGGATGCTGAGCATGGACTGCATGTATAGTGCTACAAAAGTGCCGGCCTTTGGAGTGGGCGGTCTGGGCCCAGGCCTGTGGCACCTACAGTTGGAGAGGCGCATGGGTAGCTGAGAACGTGAGCTGCTTACAATAAATCTTTTAGTTCAAACCGCCACTTCACCTTCCTTCACCCATTTCCAGTCCCAGGTAATCTCACCTCCAGTTTAGCAACTGAATAAGGTGATTGAGGTGAAGGGACAGGGTGCAAATGTGTGTTCACAGGAGGGTCACTGCTCTGAGTTTTTAGCCAGGACGTGACCTGTGAGCACAAATGCCCAAGCACTAGGGTCACCAATGGGAGGGGCGGATGGGGAAAAGTGGAGGAGGACGATTAGGATGGGCACCACATTTTGCTGTCTGATGAAAGTCCGGCCCTAGTCCTACTGTATTTCTTGTAAGTTAATCATTTGGTAGGTATTAAAAATGTTATGATAGTCCTATTTTTCTTGACTCTTTCGTTTTCCTGCTGGTCAGTCTTGTTTAGCAACTGACACACAATCTAATCGCACCTGTGAGATCTGCTCTCCTGTTAGCAATTCAACTGCAATAAAGATCAGGACTTTTTTTTATTAGACAACAGCAAAACCTATGATACAGTCGTGTTACTTCCGAAAGTACCTTCACCAGTCCTATGACTTTGCAGTGACAACTTCCACAGATATGCCAAAAAAAGGAATTACATTAGTGTCCCAGTGCAAGAAATTAATAATCAGCACACAGTGTACACAATGTCACGGTCATATTAAATGCCTAATTTCCTCAAAACCTAGCTAAATAGTTTGATCCTGACTGGGCCTACCAAACGGTGCGCCATATAAAAAAGTGGGTAAAGAAACTTGTGGGTGCTCTGGGAGTGAGTTTAGCTAAGTAAAGAATGGCTTACAAGGAAGAAATTGCTAAACTATATTTCAGAAATGTAAATAGCAAACTGAGCTTTCTTAGGGTCATCGTGTGCAATGGTGAATTATAAAATATTTTAATATTAAAAACAAAACGTATTCATTGCTGCCCCGGAATGCCTGCGCTGTGGTACTGAGAGAGGCACGCTTTTGCATACTGTGTGGTCCTGTGTGGGTCTGACCCGATTCTGGAATGGGGTGTGGAATTGTTTTTCAGAAGTACTGGGGTGGGACCTTCCCCGCACACCCAGGCTGGGTCTCCTTCATGTCCTAGAGAATGTGGGTGGGAACATCTACAAGCGCCACCTTCTGCTACTGGGCCTGGTCGTGGCCAAACGAGATCTGGCGAGAGCCTGGAAAAGCGACCATGCCCCCCCACTTAGTGCCTGGAAAGCGGGTTTAGACTTTCTTATGGGGCTAGAATTGCCTGTGTTTGAGGCCAGGGGATGCCCCCGGAAACACTACAAGATCTGGAAGCGATGGGCAGACTACAGGGGATTGACCTTGGAGCCCCCAGTTGACTTAGAAGATGTACAATCGGCTGATGGAGACCTCGGGGCCTTGGAGGGTACTTGATGCCTACTGTGCTTTACCTGTATACTGTGGTGGAAAGTGAACACGTGCACTGGGTTAGGGTGGGATTGGGAGTGGGTAGCGGGGGGGGAGTTTATCTGTTGGGGTACTTAGCCGGGCATGGGGATGTGGGAGGGGGGCGAGTTAAGAGTTTAGGCTATATTTACATCCTGCTACATGTATGCTGTTGACAGCGTCCTCCTGCTTGTGGAGAACTGTACATATGCTATGCCTAACCTTTTAATAAAAGCAGTTGTGAAAAAAACGAAATAAAACAAAAAAAAAACGTATTGCGCTACAGAAGCCAGGCCATAACAAAAGAAAACATTAATTTATAAACAAACGGCAGGAAGATAAAAAAGAAATGCTCTTAGGATATATGGTTGGATGATAGCTTTATTTCGATATGCAAATATCATAGGATATATATACTGTAAATTCGAGGAATCCTTAATTGAACTTTCGCAAGAGTAGCCAATATGCCTGCCACCCCGGAGGTCCAAGGCTGCCTCTTAAATATGGATATTTTAAACTTTCCGTCTTCTTATGCTCCCTGCGTCCTCGATGAAAGCGATTATTTGGCGCATCTCGAGCATTCCATTGGTGAATCCTGCTCACACATGACTCGATGCACGTTCCAAGATTAAAAGGCAAATGTAGATTTTGTTTTGCAACCTTGTTAAAACATTTCACAATGTTGTTGTGTTTCACATAAAGATACAAAGAAACCCTTTAAGGAAAGCAATATTTGCTGTTGGGCCTCCCAGGCAGTGCTAAATGTGTATAATGTAACATCAGGTGGTGGCCAACAGGTGCCAAGGCTAGAACTGTCGAATCCAGTTATAGTCACCCCCTTTTCGTGAAGTAAAATGACTTGAGACTCCTTCCCTCCCAAAAGAAAAAATAAATAAACATTAATTTACCATCTTGCACCCTCCGCTTTGCTGACACCCCAGAGGCCTCATACACAGGCCATTCCATGCCCTACTCACCTTTTGTTGACCAGGAACACTCAGTCATTTTACAATAGCATCTCGATCTCGGAATGATCTAGTTTTGCTTCTTGTGACGCAAGGTTTTCTGTCACTTTTTTTAACTTAACAATTTTACTTACGCCGGGTGCACTACGTTTATATCTCCTCACTACTGGAATGAATTATTATACACTTGTATGTTTTCCTTTCGAGACATTTTCGAGCCCTTTTCTAAATAAATGTTTCTTCCCCTTCGGGTACTTTACAGTTTGTGTATCACACTTGCATTTCATACATTATTATGTCACTGTCTACAGGATAGTTTATTTTGCTTTAAACATGTAAAGCCATACCATGCCTAAGTATCCTCTTGGCCTGTATCCCTGATAAGACGCTAACGGCTAACTATGGCCCGCTTCTGGAGCAAACCACTAAAACCCTAGCCATTTGCAACCAGGAAGGCCTCTCGTGGGCAGGTTGTATCGCCGCAGTCAAAAGGACGATTATGCCATGTATATTGTACATTTTTCAAACTATCCCCCTCTCCCCACCCTCGGCTACCTTAAGTAGCTTGCAACGAGCCAAGAACCGCTTCAGATGGGGCGGGAAACATCCACCACTCCGCCATCACCAGATTACAAAGCCTAAATCAGGAAGGGGTATGGGGGTCCCGCTGGTGTTGAGATACTTCTAAGCATCCCAACTACGCTTTATTCTGGAGTGGAATCGTCCCCTTTCAGAGAAACATTGGTCATTCATGGACCAATCTATCGCAGGGGTGACTATATGGCGAGAGATCTGGCTTCCGCTTAAACATAGGGCGTAGGGGCTCTACTCTTCCCCAATAATGGCGACTACCTTAAAAGTCTAGGATATAACAGCGATCCGCCATGGTTTAACTACATTCCCTTCCCCGATGACTCCATTGGTGGACAATCCCGACTTCCCCCCAAGATGCAAATCAGAACTGTTTTAGCGGTGGCGTGAGAAGGGATGCAAGAGGGTAGGCTCGTTATTTGTTCAGGATGGGATCATTCCATTTGTCCGGCTTCAGGTAGATTACGCACTCCAGGCATCTGACCTCTTCACTTACAGTCAGGCCCATCACTGGGTAACCTTCCCAGAGATGAGAGCGGAAGCCTCCCTTTATCTGACGAAATTCGAAAAGTGGCTAGTTACTAAAAATGGCGATAAACGCATCATAACAGAACTATATGCTTTTCGTTCATCGGATATCAATTACATGAAATGTAAGGGGCAGCTGAGGTGGGAAGAGGAAATAGGCTAACACTTACAGATAAAGAGTGGCAGGACATTCATTACAGAACCCATCATAAAGAACATGACATCCGGGCACGGAAGCAGCATACAAAGTTGCATCCTACTGGTACTTAACGCCGGTCCGACTAAATTGCTGGAATAAAGACCGTCCAGCCACCTGCTGGCGTGGATGTGGCCAGACGGATTCACTAGTGCACTTACTCTGGCACTGTCCCAAGCTGGTACGATATTGGGACTTGACTCTCTAGGACAAACAAAGCCATCAATACTGATATCCTGCGCTTGCCGACTTATACTCTGCTAGGTCTCCCCAATCCCCAATCCCCTGACCTTTCCCTTGCGCTCGCTTAGAGGGAGGCAGATAGTCTTAGCCCATAATGCTGCAAGATTAGAACTACTTGCCCACTGGGGTTCCGAGATAGTCCCTGACCACATAGCATGGTTGAGACGGCTGTGGATTATGCTAGTGATGGAGAGCTTGTCTACGATGGCAGATAACAAAGCTGAAACATACACAGAACTTTGAGCACCATTTATCACAATACTAAGCAAAGATTTTAGGGAGGTAACATGTCCCAGGTTTCTACGAATTCTACGCCTCACATGCACCACCCAGGGCAAGGACGCTTAAAGACGCAATGGGCAACAGAACTCAATGGTAATAAACACTATTGGTAGGACATAGCAGTGACTCTAGGTGCAGGGAGACATGCGTGGTGTGGAGGGGCGGGTGGAGGGTTGGGTTCTCCTTATTTATTTGTTTGACCTATTCCCCTATTTGTAATCCCAGGTTCTGCTTTTTAGGGCTCGCCCCTTTCCTATTCCGCAGGAATAGGAAAAGAGCCCTAATGCAGCCAAACCATACTTTCTGCCAAAGGGCTCTCCAGCGGATTTTGAGAAGTGCACGCCTCGTGCACGAGCTTGCCGCCTGCCTCCACATCAAAGCCATCTGTTGCTTTGCGCTCGGCCTCAGGCCGGCATTTCTCCTCCCCTAATTATTCACTGCATGGCCAGCCGGCACATCAAAGGCTGCTGCTCCCCATGCGTCTCGTCACCCTTCCTCCATTGTTTTCACTTCTTTCAGGGCCGCTCTCTGCTTTGCGCTGGATTCATAACCCGCTGTGATGCTGGCCCCGTGAAGAACCTCTCTTGCCCCCCTTAAAACTTGCTTCTGTTGTGCTTGCATGCCTATCAGTATACAATAAACAATAATTCGTGATACATTAAAAACAACCTGCACTTCTAAAAGCACCTTAGAAACGGAAAACACTTTTTTTTTATCACCGTATGCTACCATAGCAAAAATTAGCTGCTGTCTGCTCCAACTGAGAACGTACTTCAACCCACTTGAACAAACGTTATCTGCTAAATTACCGAGTACCGTGTGCCCTGTGAGTTGAACCGCCCCCTGTTTCACTGCTGCCTTGAACACATCGCAGCAAACCCTGTGCGCTGCTGGAGCCGTGCTCATCGTGTTCTGGTTAAAACAATAAAAGCTTAGCTACAATTCTCTTGTGGCACTATGTAACATGCTACATCGCCCTTACTAGACAAGGGGTTCCCGCCTCCTATGGGGGCCGTTTTATTGGGGGAGGGGGGAACTTTCAGCTGTTTTTGACTCAACTCCACTCTTACCCCCGCGGTGTCGCGAAAATTAACATAGCAGCGTGGCCTTTATGCTCAACTATCCACAAAGAGACTTTCGCAATGAAGACACTTCCAGACGTGGTGCGCCGATTGATCCCTTTGCAAATGGGGGTGCCTGTAATTAAATCCCCTTCCATGTAAAGCCATATTTGATTAAGCTACATTGTACCCCCACCCTCTGTCACGCCTATGCTACCAACAACCTTCTGGATCCCGACCCGAGGGCAGCTCTATTCTCACACATCTGCCGTATCGGGGGCACCGCTGCCCACACCTATACCCGCCTTGCGATGCATGACTGGATCGCTGGTCCTCGTAACTCCAGGCTGGGCCTCCTGCCTCAACCCAAGGCACTGCTGTATTGACTTCAAGTGCCCCGTAAGTCCTGAAAACTCTTCAGCTTGTCCCCCCGTGGTCTTTGTGAATCGCTGCCCTCGCACCTCCGGTCCTTGCGAACCGCACTTGCTCTGCTCCACCTCGCTGCTCACGGTCAGGTTTCAGGTCTTGTCCTCAGGTCAGTTGTTCCTCTTCCCGGCGATTCCTCATTCCTTCTTCTCATTGCAAGGGGGGGGGGGCTTGTGGTAACTCAGGGCTTTGTGCCCTTATTTAAACCCTCCCCAGCTGCTTGCCAACTCGCCCCCCTCCCCCGATTGGAGGGGGGGCGCCCAGACTTGCACGCAGAAGACAGCATTATACTGGCCTGGGTTCTCATCAAGTATTTTACCAGAAAAGTCCCAGCAATGGCTCCGTTTTTCACCCTACTCTTCTCCTCTGTGCACAACCCTCACCCACCCTCAAAAACCCTCACTCACCCACACAACCTCACTCACCCTCACACCCTCACCCACCCTCACACATCCCACTCTCACACACCCTCACACCCACTCAACCTCACACCCCCTCTACCTCACTCACCCTCTCACCCTCACACCCCCTCACCCTCACACCCCCTCACCCTCACACTCACACCCTCACTTACCCTCACACCTTCTCACCCTCACACCCCTCACCTCACCCTATCACCCTCACACATCCCCACTCACCCTCACACCTCACCCCTCACCCTCACACACCATCACTCACCATCACACCCTCACACCCACATCCTCACACACCCTCACTAACCCTTACACCCTTACCCCTCTCACAACACTCACACCCTCAATCAGCCTCACACCCTTACCCCTCTCACAACACTCACACCCTCAATCACCCTCACACCCCCTCACCCTCACACCCCCTCACCCACACATCCCCACACCCTCACAGACCATCACACTCATCCTTACACGCCCTCACTAACCCTCACACCCTCACCCTCAAAATACTCAAACTCCACCTCCACCCTACAACTCAACCCTCCAACTCCACCCTCCAAATACAACATCCAAATACACCCTCCAACTACATCCAAATCCACCCTACAAATCCACACGCAAGACAACTACAGAACCCAAGTCCACCCTCAAAATCAAACTCCACCCTACAACTCCACCCTACAACTCCACCCTCCAACTCCACCCCTCAATGCCACTTCACCAATCAATGCCACCACACCACTCAATGCCACAGCACCCCACAACACAACAGCACCACTCAACGCCACAGCACCACTCAACGCTACAGCACCACTCAACGCCACAGCACCACTCAACGCAACAGCACCACTCAACGCAACAGCACTACTCAACGCCACAGCACTACTCAACGCCACAGCACCACTCAACGCCACACCACCACTCAACGCCACACCACCACTCAACGCCACAGCAACACTCAGCACCACTCAACACCACCGCATCACTCAACGCAAAAGCACCACTTAATGCCACAGCATCACTCAGCACCACTGAAGGCCATAGCATCACTCAGCACCACTGAAGGCCACAGCATCACTCAGCACCACTAAAGGCCACAGCATCACTCAGCACCACTGAAGGCCACAGCATCACTGAACGCCACAGCATCACTCTTTGCAACCAATCAACAACAACTGGTTCTAATATGTTCTCTCAATGTTTTAAGCTTTATTAGAAATGTTACAAAATAATGTTAATATTTCACTTCTGTTCTTGGATTTTCATCACAGTAAAATACATTGAACATAATCTTCCCATAAGTTATTTACAAAAGTTTAAGCTATTGCCATTATACATTACAATAACTTTTATTTAAGTATTAATTATTAAAACAAATAAAAGCCATTGATTTGTAATATTAATACTTCAAAGTCATGTAAATACAACACATATTGCATTAGAATGCTATAGGTGTCACGTTTGCAAAAGTTAAAAATATTGGCATTGTAAATGACAAAGCTAGTAATTTCCCTACTTTCAATACCAACACATAAATAAAATATTTGTCATTTGCAATACCAATACCTCAAACTTTCCTAATGCGAGACCTATTGCATTGCAAATGCTTGTTTCCTGTCCTCCCCTCTATGTTCCACAGGATTTAGCATGGACATGGCAGTTTGACCTTCACTGATACGAAATTTAGTGCACTGCTATCTTGAAAATCGCTGCCGGCCCTTTGGTTAGTAGGCGCATAGCAGTGGCCTTTTCCATATGCATCTCAATTCAAAGCTGTCTAGTGTTTATGGGCATACTTGTTGTTATGCTGTTGTGACAGTGCACCATTCACTGTCACCTGTGTCCACGGTGCACAGTAAAGGGGGTGCACGCACCTCCAAAAAAAGGGGTCAAAGTTCATGTGACACAAAACAGTGCGAAGGAAAGGCCACACAACCGAATCAAAATCCTCCTCAAAATTTAACTGGGCAATGAATACAGACTTAGAAAGCTTCTGCACCCAGGTAAACATTTGATGCAACCACCTGATGCTATGCCTGGTCCCTCTAGCTGGCATAAAGTAATTTTGATCTCTAGATATCAGGGAGCGTATTACTTTCGGCCATCGGCCACTGAATAGCCATTACCTTCGCTAGCACCTTGGGCCTCTATAATGATCAGGGAAATCAACCGATAGGAAATATAGGTAGGTTTTTAGATGTAGGAAGGACCACCACCCTAGTTACACTTTTGTATGTGGAAAGCGACCCAGTATGAAGGGCCTCCCGAAACATACTGAGCATCAGGGAAGCAGTTGTGTTGGCGAATTTCTTTAACAACTCAACCAGATATCCATTGGGATCAGGAGCTTTACCTACAGGCATATCCCGGAGGGCCAAACACAGCTTCTACTCCTCAACTGGTAGTCCAGGTCCATACCTCCGTCTGAGTGAGCATGGGCACCATCAAATCACTTGCAATTGGGTGTTGAGCCTCCAAAACGGGGGGTCGGCATGTTCTGTAAAGTGCCTCATAGAAATCTGCAAATATGTATTCGATTCCCTGGGCATTGTGTAAAATTCTCCCCTCTATATCCCTCAGCATTGGCACCAGTCTAGACCAGCTTCTCTGCTGACCAGCCTATAAATAAGCTTACTGAATTTATCACCAAATTCATACATACGGTGCTGTGTTGCAGGGAGAGCCACTTTCGCACCATCAATCAACCGCTGCTTCAGAGCTTGCCTAACGGCTCTAATTGGAGCTGGCCCTCTTCATGTTTAGAAGTACTCTGTTGGCGCTCGACGGCAGATAACTGCTATTCTAAGGTTCTGGTCTCCTTAGCCCTCCCTCGTCTTTATCCCACCAGTTACAATATTGATCTTCCCATTAGTACAGTTTATTACTTCACAAAGTACAGTGTTGGAAATATTAAGGGAGTTGGTGTGTTTAGTGTAATCTAAAATGCCTTCCTTAACATGGTCACAAAAGTGAACATCAAGAATCTACCCCAGGTGAAGCCACCTAAGGCTACCTGTCCCCTCCCAAGTGCCTCTCAACACCACCACCAAAGAGAGTGGCCCAACCATACTCTACAGGAAAACTAAGGTAGGTTTTTATTGTTTCTAGCATTTAAGACCATAATGTAGCAAAAACATATGAAAACAGTTAAAGCAAAGTCAGATGATGTCTCAGTCCGGTCATACATATAACTATCAAATTTCGTACATAGTTAAAATAGTTATACTTTACATCTTTAAAATCAATTCTAAAAGTCCTAAAACATAGAATGGAGTTACATTAACAAGGGACTTGTTGTTAGGTGGCAGGGGCGAGGGGGAATCCCGTCAAACCGTAGGGGGACACAGGCCAGTGAGTAAAGTGCAGACAGCAATCAGATTGAATTTAATAAAGTGCATTTGGCAGTGCAGACAGCAATCAGATTGAATTTAATAAAGTGCACTTGGCAAGGTCATGTGGTCTATTGGTTTTTGACTCACTCTGGTCCTAGCTGTCCTAGAGCAACCAGTTCATAAGCCAGTTGGTAACATGTGCAGAGCAATTTCATTTGGCTTCATGCGCAAGGATCACAGGCCAATAAGGAAAGCGCAGGCTGCAATCAGACTGAATTTGATAAAGTGCATATTGCAATGTCATGTGGCCTCTAGGTTTTGGCTTACTCTGATCCTAGCTGTCCTGGAGTAGCCAATTCAAAGGCCAGCATGGGAGCTAAGCTGGTTGAAATAAATGTCCAGGTATTTTAAGCTTGATACTTGCTCCAAAACCAAGCCATTGATGGAAAATTTGAATTTGTTGGCGGTATTGACGTTTTTAACGACACATACCATGATTTTAGTTTTTGCCCGATTAACTGCTAATTTGTTTTCCTCCCAATACAATGTAAGTGCTTCCAAAGATGGCTGAAGCCCAACTGCAGTGTCATCAAATAATAACATGTCAACTGCGTTCTGAAGGCAATGAATATGTACGCCAGCGAATTTGGGAAGGAAGACGCAGGCTAAAGCTAGCGTGTCATTTATGTCCACCAGATAAAAGTTAAACAGAAGTGGGGTTAAAAAGCATCCTAGTTTTACACTGGTGTTAGTCCAGATATTATGGATTGTGACTTAGTTAGCCTAAATTTTCACTTTCACCCAGGTCCTGCTGTAAAGGCTCCTAATGGCTCTCAGTAGATTTTCCAGAATGGCCCAGTTCGACAACTTCTGCCAGAGTCTCGATTTGTCTACTTTATCAAATGCAGTGGTGACGTCGATGGATGCAACATACAGAAGAGGGGTCTCTTTGTTGTTGGTGGCCTTGATCAGAGCGGAAAAGATTATCAGGTTACCTTCTGTGACATGGCTGCGCCTAAAGCCTGATTGAGTGATGGGTATTGAGGCCTTCATGTTTGTCCATTCCTCTAGCTCATTGTTCAAAATGTTTGCAAAGCATTTGCTCTCAATGTCGAGGAGGGCAAAAAGCCTAAAGTTGGCTGGTTTGTCACTTGTGCCTTTTTTTTATTGATTGGGGTTAATATAGAGCCTCTCCAGCTATCCGGAACTTCATGCCCCCAAATGCAGTTGTTGAAGAGAGGACTTAACAGGCAGGCCTATTTCACTGGTGCTGATTTGAATATTCTAGTAGGAAGACCGTTTCGTCCCGGGGTCCCTGCTGCTAAAAACAAAGCCAATATTAGTATGATTGTGTCTTTACTGGCCAATAATTTGTCCCATTGCACATGGTTTTCATTAATGCAGCCAATGTTATCGCCCAGCGGGGGATAAAGGATGGGTCCTTCTTTAGCAGTTTTATACAAATTGGAGATATAATCCATCCACTTAGCAGCAGAAATGGAGGGAGTAACCTTTAAGTTATTTTCGCTTGATTTTTTCCAGACTAATCTCCAAAACGTTGCTACGTTTTTTGTTTTCGAGTCCTCAGAGTTAAAGCCACGATTTTACCTTATTTTTCTAGGCAACATCCCATGCTTTTGTTTGGTAGGACTTCAAAGCTTTCAGAATCTCATCCACTCTTGGGGGGGGGGGGGGGGGGGGAGCACCAGGTGCCTCTGTTGTTGCAAGCTGATCTCAGGAGTTTGTTCAGTTTTCGTTTGAGTGCTCTCAGCGCCAGAATGCAAATTCCAGTTTGTGTGCTTCCTGAAGGACACAATCCTTGTCGGTGAGCTTGTCAAATGAGTTTGCCAGGAACTGGGACCAATTTAAGGGCTTCCTCCAGTTCTTCTGTGCTTACAGCTGATGGAGTTGTCCATCATTTTATCCTTCAAAGCTCACTAGCAATCAACACGACCTTAGGGGGGGGGGGGGGGAATCTGTTAAATGTAAATGTTATTCACTGTTGATGAAAAGGTATAACCAAAAAGTGATTGGTAAGCGCTTTAGAGATAGCTCTACAGATTTGAGTTCACAATACTTGAAGTATGCGGTCTCCGAAGCTTGGAGGCAAAGTCTATGTAAGTTGATATGATTAGTGCAAATGGAAATTGTGATGATATATATGCAAATACCAATATATATATATTTTTTAAAGCCCACTGGCTTGTGGATTTGTGGGAGTCTGGTAGTTACCCTGAAGAGAGTACAAATTAACCTTGCATGGTCGCTGTTAAGGGTGTGCTGGCTTGAAAAGTACTTGCCTGCAGAAAGCTTTTGAGTCCTATCCCATCACATCATCAATCATATCACCTCAGTATCTCTGGGACAGTAACCTCTGTTTAGTCCCCAGTAGCTGCGGTCAGGGGGGCATGCGCAAGGGCCACTATCATAACCAAAGCCAGCAGAGGAGGAGTCCTCGTCCCAGCCCAAATTCGCTTCCTCGAGGCGTTCATGGTTGCCCGCTGATGGGGGGGGGGGGCCTGGGCGGAACCTCCGCTTCTCTTGACGTCATGGTATCATCTGATGGATTAGTGATCAATTTCCGCTTCTTTAACCAGTCGCATGTTGATTCAATGTTATCAAAGACAAGAATTTGCAATGCAAATCGGTCTCGCATTTGCGATAGTTAGAGCTCATGATAATGTAAATTAGTATGTCTTTTACCCATGTGTTTGGTTTTGAGTGGAGTGAGAGTATGTAGGTTGAATTGGAATTTTTGTGGGATTGTGTGGGGTTGAAGTGTGTGGTGTGTAGTGTATTTGTGTCCTGAAATTAGGTGGCATGGTGAATAGATAGTGGTGAGAGCTGCACAGAATAGACAGAGAGGGTTAGGTAGTTTGTGCACAAAGTGGTGAATGAACTCCAGACAGAGGAGCAGAAAGAGTGTGTACAAAAAATTAAGCAATATTGCACTATTAGCTATGAACAGTAAAAGGACATAATCGTATATTACACAGGAAATAGTATGGAGAGCCATTGATAAAGTAAAAGGGTACTATGATGGCAAAAATGTTGTTTAGCTTGGCACTACGGTGGGATAAAATTCAGAGAGCTTGGCATTAACAAACCAGAAAAAGAGGCTTTAGCTTCGCCCATATGTTGGTGGGCAAGAGCTAAGGATTTAATTGGCAGAAGTTTTGTGCTTGTTCAGTAAGAGTGTTCATTCCACTCCTGTTTGCTCCCTAAGATGGCCATTCAATCAAAACGTAATGACACTGTAACATGACAATCATAAGGCGACCACACAGATGTATGTAAACATTTTTTTAAACCATCCCTTTGCTGAACATGTTCTAGGAATCATCAGGAATGGTATACATAAGATGACTCAAAAGTCAAACTTCCTGGGACCTGTAGTTGGCTTGTGGGTGTCCGGTTCCCAAAAAACACGTCTTGTTGACAGAGGTGAATCGCATAGGTGCATGACAAGTACAGTAGAAAGGACCGCCTCCTTGAAGTGATCTACCTAGAAGCACTCCCAGGCCTACAGGTGCCCAGCCATGTGTTGCACGACAGAGGCACCACTGTCAGAAGCACTGCTTACTCGGGGCGGGCATCTTGGGAGCAGGAACTTGTGAGGAATAATGGCATAACCTTTTTTGAGCATAAAAAAGTAGATTTGCCGACGCTCCTGCGACAGGATCTGAGGAATTTGGGGGATAGGGTCACGGAGTCAGAGACTAGGGTGGGAGAAGCAGAAGTTTCGCTACAAGACCTGCGTAAAGGAATGATGGAACTGCAATCATCCCATAAAGACCTACTATGGCGGGTGAACGCCGCGGAAAATAGAGCACGCCGCAATAACCTCCGCTTTGTGGGCTTTAGAGAGGGAATTGAGGGAACGAACATGGCTAAGTTCATTCATTCATGGCTCCTGCGCACCTTCCCAAAAGACAAATTTCCCACCTGCTTTGTTATAGAAAGGGCCACAGGGCGTTGATGGCCCTACCACCTGCAGGAGCACAGCCAAGACCAGTAATAGCCTGTTTTTTTAACTTTCTGGACAGAGATATGATCCTCAGGGAAGCCAGAAAGCTTCGGGAGATCCGGCATGGGAACACACGCATAATGTTGTTCCCCGGTTACAGCAGGGAGATGCAGAAACAGAGACGCACCTTCGACTTCGTAAAAGCCAAATTGCAAGATCCTAAGATTCAATATATGCTACTCTTTCCTGCAAAGCTGAAAGTGCTGTTCATGGGCAAATCCCATTTCTTTCAGACTGGCTGAAGAACGACCCACACTGGAACGAACTGAGGTACCAACACGCAACAATGTGTCCTCAGTGGGGGACGCCACACAGTCTCCGGCCCACAAAGATCGCTAAGACACGGACAGGCCCGCAGGGATCGACTTCTGGAGGCGACTCCATATGCTCCAAAAGACACTGGCAGACTCAGAAGGTGCAGTGGATGTTCCTTAGACTCTCGGCGGGATCCCGCACACTCCACCTTCCCGATCATCCTCGACCAGACACGGAGAATGAAACTAGGGACTCTTCCTCCTCTATGCACCCCTTGGTAGTTGAAATACTGGCAATGGAACAGGATGCAGTGGCAGATGCTACAACTTCTCAAGGAGGTCTGCTGGATTCCCATTTATGAACAGGGGCCTGCGAGGTTGGCCGTGGACATGGACTGAAATTTAGGAGCATGCAAGCTGGACACCCACCCCTTCTCTTTCTACCTTCTCTCTCTTTTTTCCTTTGCTCCATCTGCCGAAGCCTGCTTAGAACTAGAAGACACTCACAGAGCGGTAGGCAATAGACTTGGAGTGGCTATAGACTTGGGCTCTCGGCAGTCCCTTCTCTTCAGCACTTGCACTTTCCTTTGTTCTTTCTCTCCCTTTGTTTCTCTTCCTTTTTCTTTTTCTTTGCAAAGGACTTTGGGGCTGCTGCGAGAGTTGGAACTTATGGCGTGAGTTGGATTGGGAGGGTGATAGACCTCCACCACCCTAGGGCTCAGTCCCCAGCGACTGGCGGGGGATGCAACATTGGGGAGGGGGAGGTGGGGCGGTGGTTGGGGGAGTGACAACAATTCTATTTTTGGGTTTATTATGTTTGTTTTGCACTGCGGTCACACAGTCACTGCAATGCGCGCATTCACCTGCTGCCCCCACTGAAGACATACCTTAACCACTCATGTCTATAGCCCCACTGCTTGAAAAGAGACTCCCCGCGGATGGGATGGAGACTGACCCCTACAGGATACTCACCTGGAATGTGAATGGCCTGGGGGATAAAATCAAGAGAGGGTTGGTGTCCTCATACGTATTACGGGTCCACCCAGACGTGATCCTCTTGCAGAAGACCCACCTTAAGGGTACAAAGTGTGGGTTTCTGGCGAGGGGAGCTTACACAGTCCTAGCACACGCGGGATACACAGCGGGCTCCCAGGGGTGGCTATCCTGCTTAAAAAATCCCCCCCTTTCAAGGTAACATGGACATGGTCAGACCCCCAGTGTACATACGTGGGAGTGACAGGGACGTGGGGTAGACGGAAGGTCACTATAGTTTCGGTCTATGGCCCTCCGAGGTTACAGGTCAGGCCTCTCCATGGGGTGACTGATATTTTATTGGTACACTACACCTTATAGGGGGTGACTTCTATGACGTCATGTTCATCCCCATGGACCACTCAGGGAACCGTATTGATCACTCCCCGACAACGCAACTGGCCAGTTTGATGGACACCCTGGGTCTGATGGATATGTGGCGGCAACTCCATCCAGACATCAGAAGTTATTCATACTATTCTGCCGCACACAAGGTGCACTCTCGATTGGACTAGGTCTTTCTTCCACAGAAGGTCAGTGGTACTGTTTTTGAGGCGGAATACCTGGCACATGGGATCTCTGATCACTCCCTCCTGCTGGTTAGGACAGGGGAAGGCCCCAGGCGGGACATGGAAACTGGATGTTAACGGCTTGGGACCCGCAAAACACAGAGGTGCTGCGGGGTCTCAGGGCTGACACAAGAGTGTATTTTGTGGGAAATGTAGGCTTGGTGCAATCAGGAGTTATAGTGTGGGAAGACTATAAGACAGTGCTCCGCAATAGGGCCCAAAATCGAATAGCTTGGGAGAAGCGGAAGGCACAAGTGGAGCTCACCACTTTGTAAACCCAAATGTTGGCGCTAGAACAACGCTATCTTGCGGGAAAGAACTCACAGGTCCTTCGGCTCTTGACTGACGCGCAACAGCGCTACAGAGCCCTAGCAACGGAAGAGGCTAAAACGCAGGCGACCCTTCATAGGTTATAAGACATTGGGGATAAATCTGGTAAACTTGGCTCAGCTGTAAGGAGTTGAAGGCCCGATGGGTAGAAAGCGTAGTGGACCAACAGGAGCAGACGCAAAAGGGAGACGCATAAATAGTACGGACATTTGCTTCCTATTTTGAGGATTTCTATGAGGCCAAGGAACTGGGAGCCCCAGAGGAGATCCTAGACACTATTCAAACCCCAAGCTTAGCGGATGATGATAGGGAGGGACTTGAAGCAGACATATCGGTGACCGAACATAAAATGCAATAACTAAACTGCGCCATGGGAAATCCCCAGGCCCGAATGGACTCCCAGCTGAATTTTATTAAAAAGGGGTGGACCTGCCTCTAGATCTTAGAATGGCAACGATCATCCCCATCAATAAACCGGGAAAGCCCCTCGAAGATTGCGCATCTTCTCGCCCAATCTCCCTTCTCAACTTAGAGGTTAAGCTCCTGGCGAAGGTATTGGCCCTCTGTCTACACCAAGTAATCTCGGGCCTGGTACATCAAGATCAGACGGGCTTCCTACCAGACCGGGCGACCAGACAGAACCTATGGCAGATCCACAACTGGCTCATGGGGGTGCAAGGCTGTGATGATCCCCACATGTGCCTCTCTCTAGAAGTGGAAAAAGCTTTCAACGCTGTCCACTGGCCCTTCTTAAAGGCGGCTTTGGTCAAGTTTTGCATTGGCCCCAAATTTAGACATTGAGTTGGACTTCCATATGCGGACCCCAGAGCCCGGGTTAAAGAAGGGGAACCCAACAAGGATGCCCTTTGTCCCCCCCTACTATATGCCCTCTCAATCGAAATAGTGGCCTGTGAGGTCCAACAGACAAGGGAGATACAGGGTTTCAAATTACACCGACTGATTTGGGGGAAGAAAAGATCTCTCTCTATGCGGACGACATCCTGTTACCTGTTAGCCAACCGGCTGTCACGGCCCCCACATTGTTCAGGGTCCAGGGCAGGTATGGCTACTTCTCGGGTTATGCTATAAACTGGCATAAATCAGTATTGTATAGCCTGCTGGCTGAGGAGACGTGGCCTCTTCTCCCTGGAGCTCTCGAGGTAATGCAGGCGGGATTCACGTATCTGGGGATCTACCTCACCACAGATAGAAATCTCTCCTACCAAAGAAATATCCGGCGAGTCATAACGAATTTTGCAACTGACGCTTTGTAGTGGAAAGCCATCGCCCTTAAGATACTTGGCCGAGCTGCGATGTTTAAAATGATTACATTGCACGCTTTCTGTATGCCCTCCAAAATGAGTATTTCCCCCTTCCCAGACTGACGTTCCGGGTGATAAACGCAGAGATGCGCACCCTGCTGTGGCTGGGGAAGCAGCCCTGAGTATGTTGTAGTGGAACCAGTATAGTGGAGGGATATCCCTGCCGGACATTGAGGCATACTATTGGACGGAGCATCTGGCGTCGGTAAACGAATGGCTCCATGTCCCGGCCGAACACCCCACCTACAGATTAGAGAGGGACACCATGGCACGCCGTTCTTGCCTACATTTTTTATATGGGGCCCAGGTAGGAGACACCTACCTCCTGCCACGCAAATAACCTTAGAGGTCTGGGATAGGGCGACTAAGGTACTGGGATGGACATGCAAACCGACTAAACAGACACCGATCTGGAACTGTACCTGGTTGAGGGATCTTCACAAACTTAAGGGCTTTGGAGCCTGAGATGACATCGGAATCTCTACTCTGGGTGATGTGGTGGCAAAGGGGGAACTCAAACCCTTCAGGACTTTGGCAACAGAGTTTGGGCTGCACCCCACCCAAATGTTTAAATACGCGCCAGTGCGACATGCCTGGATAGCCGAGAGCTTGCTCTCCTCTCCCCTGCCAGAATATGCCCTGCTAGAGGGTCGCCTATTGCAAGAGCCGATACCCAACAAGGCAGTCTCTCTAACGCACAGGACCTTGAACAATAACATGCCAGACAGACTGGGGAAACTGAGGGAAACATGGGAGCAAAATTTGGTCACGTTGGACACAGTGGATTGGAAGGCGGCCCTGATGCATCATAGAGAGGTGGCGATTAAATCCCGCCTCCGACTCATTTAATACAAGATACTACACAGGGTGTATTTTGACAGGGTCCGACTCCACCGAATTGGCCGAGCCAGCGAACCAAATTGCCTGCATTGCAAACAGCCGCAGGGGGACTTCTACCATATCATCTGGGACTGCCCCGTTATCCACACATATTGGACACACGTATTGGGAGATCTGAGTAAGGTATTGGAGGTAGCACTTCCTCTAGATCCTAAATTCGTATTGCTGGGGATATCTAACGAAGTTGACTTGGGCCGCCCACAACTTATTTTTGCACTATTGGCAATAGAGGTGGCGAAAAGAGATGTAGCAGGCGCATGGGGGGGTGGGCGTCACTACCCCCTCAATTAAGAGAATGGAGGAGGGGGATGGACGTGTATATGGCAGCAGAAAGCGTCACATATAAAGCGAGAGGGTGCCCCCGGAAGTTCCGTAGAATATGGGGGAAATGGAGAAAATATCATGGACTGGATGGTGGTCTGGGAGCTGACTAGCACAACATGGGTCCTTTAAATCTTGATGAGCACCGGGATGGGGGGCCACTGGCCATGTGTCTCCGACCCTGGGGGAGGTCCAGTGGGGGGGAGAAGATTACCAAAAATTAAACTTACGGGGCGGGTTTCGTTCTGGTTCATGCTATAAAGAAGGTGATGTGGCTTGTGGATTGGAGGATGGGGGTGCTTGGGCACGAGGATGACTACTTGTGACATGCTAGTTGTTTTGTACTGGTTGTAAAGGCAAATAAAAATATTTATCATAAAAAAATGTAGATTTGCCTGGCCTCGTAACGTGTATCCTACTCCCCTAACCATGCAGTCGGGTCTCACCTCAATGCAGTGCAATGGTTGAGATAATGGCCAAACTGCATAGATGTTATTTTTAAATATATTTCATCAATCTGAATATATTTTACAACCAAGGGCTTTAACGGTTTGAAGAAATGATGTGGGGTGGGGGTCACAAGTTATGTAAAAAGAACCTTTTAATATTGCCTTCAAAAAAGTTGGGACAGGGGCGTGGCTAGCAGCCTAAGATGGTGGCAGCTTAGAGGGCGAGCTCCGCGGTTGAAGCGGCCTCCAGACCTATCCGAGCATTAATCCGAAGCAGAATTTCACCTGGCGGGCAGGGACTGAAGCCCGGGACCGGGCGGCACGCCCGACAGCAAACAGACCGAACATCCGACGGCGGGAAGTCAAGTTACTCGACTCGCCCGCTCTGGCCTTGGGAGGACATAGGAGCCAGGGGCCTGCCTGGTGTGACGGGGCCGACAGGAAGTGCTGCGGAGTCGGCGTGGAGGTGCCGGAAGCGGTGGAACACCAGGGACGCGAGCGGTGAACAGCTCAGAGTGGCCGTCAACGCGGCGGTGCCCGGCGAGAAGGAGAGTGCCTTGCATTGACTACAGCCCGGTGAGTGAAGGGGCGAGCTAGACCTCGGCTCGAGGGCGGCCGGACCCGGCCCGTCGGAACCCGGGGGCGCCATCTTGCCTCCCGATCACCGGAGGGCCCAGGTCTCGGCATTGCCGGGGTGTTGAAATCGCCGACCCGGCGTTAAAGACAGCAGTCACTCGGACAACGGAGGGCCTGGCACTGGGGACACCAACATCCTGAGAGGGGACACGGGGCGGCCACTGGGGCGCTGGAAAACGGCCGCGCGGCGGAGGCGGCACCACAACCTGCCTGTCTGTGCCGGCCACCCGGTGCGCCCGCACCTTCACCTAACCGGCTGAGAAGCGGAGCTGCGGGGCCGCCGAAAATACGGAAGAGGCTCTCGATTCACTGGGTATCCTCTCTGATACACGGACTGGTGGGCACGCCCCTGGACGCGGCTGGCACGTCACGACTGGGGTCGGGAGGCATCAAGAACTGCACAGAGCCGAGGGGGGCCAAGGAGTGGGTCAGTTGGGACAGTATCCTGAGAAGGCGGACACGCGCGCCACCCACCTCACGAGCAAACTCCGCACCCTCAGTGACACAGGTCCGCGGGTCTGGCGGACCACACAGCACCACAACCTCATCAGCTAACCGCACCGAGGGACCCGGGGACAGGGTCATTGACAATAGCTCCTTTGGCCGGCCGCACCTGAGGGCGTCCACCGGGACTCCATCTGGGTAGACATAGCCTCCTGTCTGCTCGGCTCACGGCGATCATCTAGAGACAACTACGGAGGCCATGGCGGGCAAAGGCCAGAAGGGAGGCAATGCACAAGCACGTCTTGAGAGGTATGCGTTTGAGAAGCCGTCCGCCTCCCCACCAGATACCAAAGCACAGGCGAGCAAGACGACCGACCAAAAGGGGGAAAAGAAAGCAACCCTTGAGGACGTTATGCGAGCCCTGACGCAAGTTCAGGCTACAGTGGGATCGATCTCAACGGAAATAACCCTGATAAGAGCAGACTTCCACAAGATGTCCGAAAAAGTATCGTCCATAGAGGTGGTGACCAAATCTTTGGTGGAAGACGTCTCGGAACTCCAGATCAATGTGGAGCGAATCTCGAACGAAAACAAAGACCTGCGTGCAAAACTGGATGAGCAGGAAGGGCGCTCAAGGCGGAACAACATCCGCATTATAGGGGTTCCGGAGTCGGAGGACACGAGAGCAATGGACCTCTACGTGGAAAACTTGATCGTACAAGGACTCAAACCCAAGGGCTTGTCCACCTTTTTCTCCGTGGAAAGGGCACATCGGGTCCCGGGAGGAAGACCGAAGCAAGGCGCAGCACCGCGGCCGATTATTGCTCGTCTCTTCAACTTCAGAGACAGGGATGCGATCTTGCAAGCGGCTAGAAACTCACCTCCAGTTAAGATCCAAAATTCAACCCTGGCGTTCTTTCCAGACTACACGGCGGAGGTCGCACGTAGAAGGAGGACATTCTTTGAAGTCAAAAAGGAACTAAGGGCGAGAGAACTCCCCTATGCCATGCTATTCCCAGCCAAGTTGAGAGTGGTGGCAGACAACAAAACTTGGTTCTTCGACACGTCGGAGGCTGCACATGACTGGCTAGAAGGATGGAGACAAACGGACCCACCGCGCCGCTCCACACGACCAAATAAACACCGCGCAAATGGATCTCGTGCGGGCTCCCAAGCGCCCGGAGGGGACCTGGATCCACACTCCCCACTGAGTGAGGCACATGACACTGAGAACAACGATGAACAATGACTTCCCGGGCTTAATGGCCTAGAACAAAGGTACTGTTGAATGGGCTGGCTGTCAAGGACACCGGGCGGAGGTCCTCCGTGGACATGGAGGGAGGCCGCCGACTCCGGAGAGTCCCTCACCCCGACGAGCAAATACTGTGTTTGGGGTTCGGGTCAGGCACTCTGCTAAGTTGGGGGGGCGGGCAGTTTTGGGTCCGTCAAGCAGGGGGGCAGGGAGGGGGGGAGTTGGGGAGGGGGGGGGTTTGGTTCTTTTGACTTGTTTTTCAGGTGTAGATTGGTACTACGGGATACACACATTACGTAAGGCGAGCGCATGTCAAGGTCTTAAATCTCACTTTATATGGGACATGGATTTTCTCTACCACGAAAGCAATGGCACACAATACACGGTATGACATGAGGAGGGGGGAACCTGAGACAGGACCTGTGGCGCCTCTACAGCTTATGTCTTGGAACGTCAGAGGTCTGGGAGACAAGGTCAAACGAGGGTTGGTGTTACACAGTATAAAGAGGCTCAGCCCGGCCCTGGTCCTACTGCAGGAGACACACCTCACAGGCACAGCCACTCATGCCTTGGACAGGAAAGGCTACCGGATGATTGCCCATTCGGAATTCACGAGGGGGTCCAGGGGGACAGGAATATTAATGCACCGATCCTCCAAATTCATACTCCACTCCACGAAGGTAGACACACAGGGGCGCTTCGCAGCGGCACTTGGGCAGTGGGAGGGGAGGCGGCTAAATGTGATCTCAGTATACATTCCACCGGCACTGCACACGCTAGTTCTCCCAGAATTGGGTAAATTCCTGTTGGAACTCCCAGAAGGCGACCTCATAATAGGGGGGGATTTTAACGCAGTAGCACACAATACGCTAGATAGGTTCCCATCACGAACACAGGCTTCAGGGCCCTCCCGGCTACATGATTTCCTAGAAGCGCAAGGCCTGATAGACCTATGGAGGCGCCTACACCCGACAGACCGTCACTACGCGTCACTAAAACGCGGCGATCTAGGCTGCGCATGCAGGCTTTGCTGTGTCCTTGCTGAAAATCGTCATTCTTTTAAAAAGCGCTGCCGATTTAATCAGCACGCTGGTCTTATTACTTTTAAAAACGCTAATGTGATTTTCCTCTTGTTATTTTATGCTGATTTTAATAGCACGGTAAAACAATTGATTTTGCTCATTGCACATTGTTTATGTGAAACTTAAAGGCACTCTCACCTGCCTGTTCACTCCTCGTGGCCCCGGTCCGCCCCGGCTTGTGCCGTTTGTGCGGAGGGTCAGGTCGAGGCACCACACTTCCTGGCAGGGTCATCACTTCCGCCCTGCACTGAATCCTTGCAGGTTAGCGGTCTAGTGCTGCCGAGCCTTCCGCCTACTTAAAAACCTGTCCACAGCTTCGCCTCATTGATAAAACGCGGCGATCTAGGCTGCGCATGCAGGCTTTGCTGTGTCCTTGCTGAAAATCGTCATTCTTTTAAAAAGCGCTGCCGATTTAATCAGCACGCTGGTCTTATTACTTTTAAAAACGCTAATGTGATTTTCCTCTTGTTATTTTATGCTGATTTTAATAGCACGGTAAAACAATTGATTTTGCTCATTGCACATTGTTTATGTGAAACTTAAAGGCACTCTCACCTGCCTGTTCACTCCTCGTGGCCCCGGTCCGCCCCGGCTTGTGCCGTTTGTGCGGAGGGTCAGGTCGAGGCACCACACTTCCTGGCAGGGTCATCACTTCCGCCCTGCACTGAATCCTTGCAGGTTAGCGGTCTAGTGCTGCCGAGCCTTCCGCCTACTTAAAAACCTGTCCACAGCTTCGCCTCATTGATAAAACGCGGCGATCTAGGCTGCGCATGCAGGCTTTGCTGTGTCCTTGCTGAAAATCGTCATTCTTTTAAAAAGCGCTGCCGATTTAATCAGCACGCTGGTCTTATTACTTTTAAAAACGCTAATGTGATTTTCCTCTTGTTATTTTATGCTGATTTTAATAGCACGGTAAAACAATTGATTTTGCTCATTGCACATTGTTTATGTGAAACTTAAAGGCACTCTCACCTGCCTGTTCAATCCTCGTGGCCCCGGTCCGCCCCGGCTTGTGCCGTTTGCGCGGAGGGTCAGGTCGAGGCACCACACTTCCTGGCAGGGTCATCACTTCCGCCCTGCACTGAATCCTTGCAGGTTAGCGGTCTAGTGCTCCCTCCCCTTCAGTATTTATGGCGGCATGGAGGACGCGCAGCGGACGAGCGCAGCGGGAGCGCCGACTTCGCGCCGAAGTCGCGCACAAGTCAAGCCCGTCTGCGCCCGTCCGTGGCCGACCAGGCCCCGCCGTAATGCCGAGTTCTTTTCTTATACCCCTACTGACCTAAGGAGCTTCAATCACGATGGCCCCATTTCCGCCCGAGCCGCCAAGGCGGCCCTGACATGTGGCATCCTCGTTCCTTCTGACCTCTCACCAACAGTTGGTTCGCACAACCCCACCCCCCCTGCTCCTCAGCCCACCACCTCTCTATCGATCTTTTACCTCAACACCCGCTCCCTCAGTCGACACCAGCTTGAAATATTTCAATTACTGCACCAAAGCTCTATCGATATCCTCCTCTTAGCAGAGACATGGCTCACCGAAGATTCCGCCCCCGATATTCTAGCTGCTATCCCTACGGGATATTATATCATGCACGCCAATCGACCTGCTGGAAAGACCGGAGGCGGAGTGGCGGCTATCATTCGCTCTATCCACACCTTCTCGGAGATCACGATGGCTCCCATCCCTAAAACAGAACACCTGGCCCTACAATTCACCTCCCCTAAATCATCTTTTGTCTGTGTCATTGTCTATAGACCCCCTGATCCTATGCCTCTCTTCCCCAAACTCTTCAGCGACGCTATCGCTCAACTGATTATCAACCATGCCAATATTATCGTAATCGGCGATTTCAACTATTGGCCAGCGGATGTCCATGAAAGCCACTTATCAGTGGAATTCACTGAACTTCTCAAAAGCATGAACCTCTCACAACATATTCACTCCCCCACCCATCTGAAAGGCCACACGCTAGACCAAGTCTGGACATCCAATCTCGACATCTCACCCCCCTCAGTCTTCCCATGCTCTTGGTCAGACCACCATTTCATCTCCTTTCACCTTCATCTTCACACCTCGTGTCCTTCTACCCGCACTAAGAACAAGATGGCTCGCAATTGGAAAAGGGCTAACTTTCCCGACTTCCACACCTCACTGGCATCCTCGGCACCATTGCCGCTATCCTCAGTAGAGAATCAGGCTGAGAAACTCAATGAATGGCTACGCCGGGCCAGCGATACAGCTGCCCCCCTGAAAACAATCAAAACAATGCGCCCCCACGATGCTCAACGCTGGTATACGGACCAACTTAAAGCAGACAAACTCGCCCTGCGGCAAACTGAGCGCCGCTGGCGTCGCCACTACGATCCTCAATATAAACTCATATATACTGAATCCTTAAAAACTTATAAAAAATCTATTCTGGAAGCCAAGACAGCTTACTTCTCACAAAAAATTCTGAATTCAAATAATAAAACAAAAGATATTTTCTCAATTGTAAACGAGCTCTCCCTCCCAGATCGAGTCACTCCCCAACCTCTGCCGTCACAAGCCTTATGCGATTCACTCAATTCCTATTTTACAGAAAAAATAATAACCATAAAACATAACATCCCTACCCCTGCATCTCCTACGCCTCCCCCTTTGCCTCCCCCCAACACTAGCACCTTGACTACATTCCCACCGATCTCTCTACAAGAATTCTCATCACTTCTCCACAAAGTAAGTTCGGGATCCCCCAATGACTGCTGCCCCCCGCAGGTCCTCAAAGGAGCCTTTCTTGCTTGCCCAGGCCCCCCGCTAGCATTACTTAACAACTCTCTTGCTACCGGAGTGGTCCCATCTTCTTTCAAGCAAGCTGCCGTTTTACCCATTCTGAAGAAACCTAATGCAGACCCTACCATACTCAGCAATTATAGACCTATTTCCCTCCTCCCCTATTTAGGCAAGATTCTGGAAACTTATGTGACTCGCTGTCTGAGCTCCTTCATAGAACAATCACTGTTTCTAGACCCTCAACAAGCTGGATTTAGACCCCTCCATTCCACCGAGGCGGTCATAGTGGCAGTCATGGACACCCTCAGGAAAGGAGCTGACAAGAACATCGCTCAAGCCCTTGTCCTATTGGATCTCTCTGCGGCATTCGACACGGTCGATCACACCATCTTGATCGACCGTGTCTCCAACGCCGGTATCCAAGGAGTGGCCCTTGACTGGCTTAAATCCTTCCTACACCAGCGCTCACAGTCCGTCCACCTTTCCACCTTCTCCGCGCCCTATTCTCCCCTTCACTGTGGTGTCCCACAAGGCTCGGCACTATCCCCTCTTCTTTTTAATTTATATCTCCAACCACTGCTTGCCACTCTCCGCAACTTCCCGGTCACAATTTACAATTATGCTGATGATCTGCAGTTAATTTTCCCTGTCGATTCCCTCCCCTCCTCCTGCACTAACTTCCAGTCCACTATGCTAACCATAGCCGAGTGGATGTACCACAGTCACTTAAAACTGAACCCCACCAAAACTGAGCTCGTCTTGGTGGGTGGCCCCAATCACCCATGGAACGCCTCCTTTTGGCCTACATCTCTGGGGACGGCACCAACTCCCGTGAGCTCTGTCAAAAGCCTGGGGGTGACCATCTCCCAAGATCTCTCTATGAGACCCCACATCAACGCGGTAACTTCTGCCTGCTTCTTCCATCTCAGGCGAATTCGCAAGATCAATAGGTTTCTGAACAAAGAAGCCCTGACCCAAGTAGTCATTGCCCTCATCACCTTCAGGCTTGACTACGCCAACATTTTGTACGCAGGAATTCCCGCATGTCACCTTCATCGACTTCAGTTGGTGCAGAACCAAGCTGCCCGCTTGATTTTCTGCCAGCCCAGACACCACCACGTCACCCCCCTACTCCGCAGTCTACATTGGATCCCTGTCTCAAAACGGTGTATTTTTAAACTGGCATGTACCACCTTTAAGGCCCTAGAAGACGCAGCCCCTAAGTTCATTTCATCAGCATTGTCCCGTCATATTCCTGCCAGAGCTCTGCGCTCAGCATCTTTGAATCTTCTCGAGGTCCCCAGATTTAAAAGGAAAAGGCACGGAGGCCTGAGCTTCTCTGTTCTGGCTCCCACTACTTGGAACTCCCTACCCCTATCTCTCCGTCTCTGTTCTAAGTACGATAGCTTTCGTACTCTTCTAAAAACTCTGCTCTTTCAAGCTGCATACGATTAATCCCCCCCTGGATCTCCGCTATCTTTATCAAGAGCGCCAAGAAACCGATGGTGATAGTGCGCTGTATAAATATTTTTAATAGAATAATAGAATAGAACTACACTTATCATTCGGCGGTCCACGACAGTCTGTCACGGATCGACTATTTTCTTACCCCGGGGCAGGGACTCCTTACTGTCGACGATGTGCAGATCAAACCAAGGGGTGTCTCGGACCATTCCCCGTTGACACTGACCCTCTCCAACCCGGAGCGGTCCCAAAAGCGCATATACCCGATATACCCGGGCTACCTTAGGGTCCCACAGGTGACCAAAGCTCTTAAAACAGCGACAAGATGTTATCTCGCAGAAAATGCTGGTTCGGTCTCATCCCCGTCGATTTTATGGGAAGCATATAAAACGGTACTCCGAGGCCAAGCCATCTCCACTATCACGAATTATAAGCACACCCAGAAAATAGAACTGCTAGACCTGGAGGACAGACTTTCCGAGGCGAACGAGGTTCATATGGCTGACCCGACCGGGGACACGCTCCACACACTACAACTGTGTCAGCAGCGCCATGCTGATCTCCTGCGACGCAGAGTGGTTGAAAACATAGCAGCCACTACGAATAGGGTGTACGAGGTAGGAGATAAGGCAAGTAAGCTCTTAGCCTGGCTAGAAAAAAAAAGGGAGGGACAGAGGAGTATCTTACAGTTGAAAGACGATGCAGGGGCGATGCACACCCGCCCCGCCCGGATAGTCGAACTCCTGGCCGATCATTTCCAGAAGGTATATACCTCTGAAATAGAGGTTACACGGGAAATGGCGGAGGTAGCGCTAGTGGGAGTGCCCACCCGAACCCTGTTGCCAGACAATGAAGAGGACCTGGAAGCAGACTTGACGACTGAGGAGGTGCAATCAGCTATAGCGGCACTACATCCAGGAAAGGCCGTGGGTCCCAACAGGATTCCGATTGAGTGGTACAAAACCATGTCGGAATCGCTTTCGACACCACTACTCAACATGTATTTAGATAGCTCAGAGCGAGGATATCTACCACCTGATCAATGCATGGCCACCATTGTGGCGATTCCGAAGCCGGGCAAGCCCCCTGAGGACTGCGGTTCTTATCGACCGATCTCCCTCCTCAATGCTGAAAGCAAAATCCTGGCAAAATTACTGGCCAACAGGCTGTTGCCTCACCTTAGTCACCTTATCCATCCGGACCAGTCGGGATTTATGCCGCACAGAAGTACGGCGCTGAATCTCAGACGCCTGCATGGTGTCATGGCAAGGGCCCCGTTGCTGACAACTGATGCAGCAATCCTCTCGTTGGACGCCAAGATGGCGTTCGACTTGGTGGAATGGAGATACCTTTTTGCAGTCCTACAGCATATGGGCTTCGGCCCAAAATTCATAGCATGGATCAGGCTCCTGTATAGTGCTCCCACGGCGCGAGTGACGGCCAATGGACATCTCTCAAGAATCATTACATTGACAAGGGGCACGAGACAAGGTTGCCCGCTCTCACCGCTACTATTTGCCCTGGTACTCGAGCCATTGGCCACGATTATTAGGACCACGCCGCTACTGCGTGGCATTCCCTGGGGTGAGGGGGGGGGAAGACAGAGTGTCCTTATATGCGGACGACATGCTAATATACCTTGAGAACCCGGCAGAGGGGATTCCAGTGTTGCTGGCATTGTGTGAACGGCAGGGAATAGCCTCAGGTTATAAGATTAATTGGATGAAATCGGTGATCTATATGCTGCATGGGACCCCGCCATGTCTGGGGGCGGATTGCCCCTTGGTGGTGGAGACAGTCTCCTTTCGATATCTAGGGATTAGGATCACGCGAGATCATGTAACTTTTCAGGATTTGAACCTCAGGCCACTGCTCGACAGGGTGAGGGCGGACGTGCGCCACTGGAAGACACTCCCGCTGACGTTACTGGGGAGAGCCGCACTTTTCAAGATGATGGCGCTGCCCCGGTTCCTCTATGTTTTGGAAAACACGCCGGCACTGGTCCCACCTTCCTTTTTCAAACAGATAGCGGGGCAACTGTCCGGCCTATTGTGGGGAGATAGACCGGCGAGGGTAGCGCAGGTGAAGCTGATTAGGGACTGGTACAGTGGGGGGATTGCACTCCCAAATCTGGAGCTGTACTACTGGGCAGCACACCTCAAGGTGATTAACCAATGGTTGCATGCGCCGCAGGAAGATCCGGCATACTTGGCGGACAGACGGCAGCTTGGCACTACTACACTACTTGCCCCGCTTTACAACAAGGGCCTGACGGCGAAACTGATCGGCCCGACTAAACACACTGTAACTTTATGGCATAAAGCTCAATCCCGTCTGAAATGGGGGGGGGGGGGGGGGGGGTGATTACACAGCTTACACCCTTATGGGACTCTAGGGCACTGGGCAACTTGAGACGTAGTAAAGGTTTTGAACACTGGGACACTATAGGGATTTCCACGGTGGGGGATCTATGGACACGGGAGGGGGTGGTCCCGTTTGACACCCTGAGAGAACAGTATGAACTAAGCACCACTGAGACGTACCGCTACATACAGATTAGGCACGCATTACTGGCCGCACTGACACCGGGTACCAACGTCCTGGATTCGGCCCCTTTGGAAGATCGACTACTCACTGATTACATGGAAGCTAGCGCCACATCCCTCACATATCGCAAACTAATAAATAACTTGCCTGACCCACTACAACAATTGAAAGAGAAATGGGAGGATGATGTTGGGGACCTGGATGAGGCAAATTGGAATGCCGCAATGGCGTCACCTAGAGAAGCGGGAATATCAGCAAGATTCCGTTTGGTACAGTTCAAGATACTACACCGAGTATACTACACGCGCACCACACTCCACAAATTCCAGAGGGCAGACCACCCATATTGCTTACGTAACTGTGGGGAGGAGGGCACATTGTTTCACACCCTGTGGTCCTGTCCGAACATATTTGACTACTGGAGGCGAGTGGCACGTACGGTCGCCCAGACGCTACACCTCCCGTTCACTCCGGACCCCAGAATTTGTTTGCTAAATGTGTGGGGCCCGACCGACTTGACGATGCAAGGGCGATTATGGGTGGTTATAGGGATGATGCTAGCAAAACGAGATATAGCACAGAAATGGGGGGCGGCAGAGGTACCGACTTTGACACAATGGTGCAAAAATATGGACATGATCATGATGACGGAACGGGCAATATACCAACAGAGGGCTAATCCGCGTAAGTGGAACAAAATATGGCTACCGTGGAATACATATAGAGGGGAGCTCTGTGAACCACTGCCGGAAGACGAAGAGGGGGATAGCTCAGAAGAGGAAGACGATGTAGAGTAAGAATGGGCCTACGGGGGGTACGGAGGGGTTGGGCATGGGCGAACTTGGTCTTCTACTGCCCCTTAGGCATGAGAGATTATAAGAATGTCAATGGGTGGGGAAATGTGGCGGATGGACTGCATTGCCTAGAATGTAATATGTACGTAACATAATTCTGCAAGACCAAGTTACACACCTGGACGTTGTTATGGTTCAAATTTTAAAAAAATGAAAATGTTGCGATCCTTATAGAAGATGGCGGAATGTTGACGCCATACTTCATGATGCATGCATTACTGATATGATAATATGATGCAACAATAAAAACAAATTTAAAAAAAAAAAAAAAAGTTGGGACAGAAAGAGCTGCCACAAAAGGGAACTATGCAAGCAGGTCAGTGGGCCAACAGTCCAACACAGCTACCACCCATTACAAATGTATGTTATAATCTCTTGGACTCATGACATCCAGTTCCTGCATCAGCTTAGCCACACAAAAAAACAGGTATCATGTAAAAACATATTAGGTCTCATCAAAACATAAAAAAACAAAGTGTACTTCTTTAACATTAGGAAGCGCCTGTCTTCCCGACCTCTCAGATTATATTACAACATTGAAGGACATTTGTTAAGCAATATTTTTTAAACTTGATCTTACCTCCGGGATCCTATGGCATTCTTCAAAAGCAGGCCAGTGGCCTGTAGAAAAGGGTCTAAATGTTGCCCCTCCAGATAACGACATGGATGGTGGCTCATTCGATGCACAGGGAAAGGGTGGGGTGGGAGGGAGAAACACTGCATTTGCGCTCGGAGGGTGGGGGCAGTGCTCAAAGCAAACTGGGAGGGTGAGCGAACCGGGAGGGTGAAAACAATAAAGCATACCATGAGAGCAGCCAACTTTGAAGCTCACAGGTGGGCTGCCAATGCAAAAAAACAATAAAGCGGAGGCCGTGAAGCACTCGTATTGTGCGAGAAGCCTGCACAGCTGCCACGCTGCGTAATTTCTTTTTTTAATAATGTAAAAATAGAGTTGGACGAGCCGCGTGCCCGTCATTGTTTATGAGTAAGGGTGGCGTGCGGCCTAATTGAAAAAAAATAGAAAATTAAACTTAAGAGTTTGTCGAGCCGTCCACAAAAAAATAAAGACGCAGCAGCCATTGTTAAATTTGATTGTTCGTATGCAGAGTCACTGTGCAGTTAAACTGAAGGATGGGTTGCAGAAGCCTGCCTGCAACAGCAGCTAGGAGGAAGTCATTAATAAAATAGTGCTCGGAAACTGTAAATACAACATACTGAGTAACAACACGTGTAACAAAGGAAGTCCTCATGGGAGGTTAGAACAGGAGAAAAGGCGGTACTAAGGAGGGACTACTAAGGCTATTAACAAAACAAAAGCCACCATTTACAAAGGACAACAACAGGAGTAAATTGAAAAGATGGGCGGGAAATGGACTGGTCTTAATGCTCCCATCCTGAATACAGTATGTCTTGAAGAGACAGCCTAAGCGCTGCCTAGGCGAGACCTAAAAAGGCCTCTCCTTGAAATATAACCTTCAGTTTGGCCGGATAAAGCAACATATATTGCATTTGTAGGATGCGGAGCTTCTGCTTTACTTCCAGCAATGATTTGCTTTGAGCTTGCACTTAACTAGAGTAGTCAGAAGACAAAATAATGTTTGTAGCTGCACAGCGTAACTCCATTTGTTGTCTTGCGTGCCTGAGGACTGCCTCACTGTCTGTGTAGTTGAGCACTTTTATGATGACGGGGAGAGGTGAAGCCCTGAGGGACAGATTTAGGGACCAGTGCCATGTAGGGCCGTTCGAGGATAAAACACAGCGACAAGTCAGCCAGTGCAATCAAGCATGTGAACCAGTCTGTGAAAAAGACCTCCGGCTGCGGATCCTCTGCACCCTTGGTAGCCCCAAAAGCCTGCCCTCGGCATCCCATGCCCTCCTTTCAAACTACTCTGTCAGCACCCACAACCTTCAATTTTTTCAGTTGAGGGGCTAATTTCATCTTCCAGGGTTGATATCTTCACTCAGACTCTTTCTAGTACGCTGAAAGATTTGGCAGGTCTGGCCGGAGAAGTGACAGCTCCACCCCCACCCCGCCAATCTTCTTGTTGAGATGTTTGTGAGAGCCTTTGATAGTTTGGAGTATTGTGACCAGGGAGATTAATTCTTCAGATGAAGAGGGGCCTCTGGATTCCACCTTTCCCCAGACGCAGCCAACGAACGGGCGGTTTAGTAAACTTGGCGATCTTGCCCTGGAGCAGTTTGGATTTCAATAAAGCATTTCTGGTGGTCAGCAGAAATGGGAGTGATGTGATTTGATTTCTAGATTGTCCTGAATTTGGCAGGTGAGCAGCAGAGTAAAGAATAACTCCAACATATAAGACAGACAAGCTCAGTAGTTCAGGCAGCATGGCATTTCCTCCATATATGTGCAATAGTCAGGCTCTGGTATCAAAAGCACTAATTTCTTGAGGATGTGGTGTTGGTAAGCAAGTGGTTTAGAGATTCTCAAGATTTGAGTTTGCATCGGTCAATGTTGGTCAAGGATGAATCCCTGTAAATCTGCATATGTGGCTAGAGTTGGTGGGATCACCATCTGAGAAAGATTTCAAGCCATGTGAGCACTTGGGTCCTTGGTTTAGAGAAAATCGAAATTTGTTTTGGAAGGATTAATCTTGAGTGAATAGAAATGTATCGAACCCAATATATATATATTTTTTTTTTAAACAATCTCTTTATTGCATACAAAAAAAGTTTAACACCAACATCTGTACAAAGGGTCACCTGCCCATTACATGTTCAAACATTAAATCCTGCTTCAGTACCTAAGAGATACTTTGCTTACCTTTGGATTTGGTGACAGGAGCTGCAAGTACAAGACATCAATGAAGGCAATGGAGGACCACTGGGTGTAATGTTGAACACAAGGCGGCCGGCCTTCGGGGTGGACAGGCTCAGAGGCCAAGTGTCCTGGGTATTGCTTTCTTCATAACTAATCCTACGTTTACTAAGCAGTGTTGACAAGTAATGTTGCTGTTACGGGTGGGGCTCCAAGTTGTAAACATAAGAGGAATTGAGCACTGCAAGGTTAAACTGCTCATCACCTTTTTGGAGGGCCACAATGCCTCAATGCACAATGTTCAGAGTGATTCCATGTGTTAGCTGAAATGGTACATCATCAACAGGGGTTTTCTTTAGCCATGATATGAAGAAACAACTTTGTGAACTATTAACTTGAACAAGTATTTACAATGCAATGGTCTCGCCATTATTAAAGGTAGAGCTATTGGCATTGCTCATGACATTTTTTTTCTTTTTTTTTTTAAAACATAAATAAATGGTATTGTCATTTACAATGGCAATAGGTGAGCATTAGAGAGTAGTAGAGAGTATTGGCGGACACAGAACCACACACACACACACACAGACAGAGCTGTGCACACACACACACAGACAGAGCCGCGCACACACATAGACAGAGCTACACACACACACACAGATAGACAGAGCCACGCACACACACAGACAGAGCCACGCGCACACACACACACAGACAGAGCCACGCACACACACACACACACACAGAGCCACGCACACACACACAGACAGAGCCACGCACAGACAGAGCTACACACACACACACACACACACACACAGACAGAGCCATGCACACACACACAGAGCCACGCACACACACACACACAGAGCCACGCACACACACACACAGAGCCACGCACACAGACAGAGCCACGCACACAGACAGAGCCACGCACACACAAACAGAGCCACGCACACACAGACAGAGCCACGCGCACACACAGACAGAGCCACGCGCACACACAGACAGAGCCACGCGCACACACAGACAGAGCCACGCACACACAGACAGAGCCACGCACACACACAGACAGAGTCACACGCACACACAGAGCCACACACACACACACATAGACAGAGCCACTCGCACACACAGAAAGAGCCACGCGCACACACACATACAGAGCCACCCACACCGCAAAGGTAATGCTGTCCATGCCCCGCTACACCTCGTGCTAACGTACACTTTGACAGTCTGTTTGAGAACACCCTCAGTACCTGCTGAGACCCCGTGACCTCCAGTGCCACTCCAGCACAAACACTGCCTCGTCGTGCCCACCATAGGAGCAGAATCGCCCTCCTAACCACCAGTGCCCGCCAGCAGCCGCCTAACCACACCCGTCCCATGCACACCCTGATCTGGTGCACACACGGTGTTTGTGCACGGTTCACGAGGTTTGTTATTCACCGCGGTGATGTCATCCGACCTTCAGCTGGTTTACCCGTGAAGCCATTCTACCCTCAACTGAATGTCTCCTGGCCAGTAGTGCCAGCTATACTACTATAAACAATAGCGCGGTTAGCTGCCTATTAGTCAAAGTGCCTGCTGCACTGTCATGAACACAAGTGCCTGTTTCGCGATCATAAACAAACACTGGTGGATTCTCCTGGGCACTGACTGCCAAGAACTGTTGCCCCACCGCGCCCCTTTGACTATTAACTCTCTCTGCTCTGCTTCCCAGCTCCCTGCCATTTACCACCCGTGACTGCTCTGTCAAACAGTGCCTGCCTCTCTGACCACTCAAGCCTAAATCATCAGTTGTCTAACCGCTCCCGGATGTCTTCCCCAGTTTTCTGCCGCTTCGACCACGAGCGACTGCTCCCACCGCCCAAAGTGCCCAGATTCTGCTTCTTAGGTCCGTCCGTAGCGCCCCGCCTGCGTCAACACAGGTACACGGTCTCCCTCCACACTTGCCTACTCCAGGCAGCTCTGCCCGCTCAGTGCTTCCTCGGGCCACAACCGGTGCCCACTACCTGCTACCTTTACTGCCCCTGCAATGCCCGAACATACCCTCTCTGACCAGCAGCAATCGATCCCTGCCTCTGCCTGATCAAGTGCCCCTCTCTGTCCACTAGCCACCCCCTGCTTCTCTGATCACTAAAGTGCCGCACTATCTCCACCAGCAACAACCCCACTGCTTCACCGATCACTCAAGTACCTCTCCATGTCCACGCTGCCTCTCTGATCGAACAATGCCCCACTCTGTCCGCCAGCCACCACGAGCCGAGCCACCCCCACCCCCTCTGATCACACGCGTGGCCCACTGTCTGCCAGCGACCACCCCCTGTGGCTCGGATCACACAAGTGCCCCATCGCTCCCTATCCACCAGCATTTCCCCCATGCATGTGTACATTTAAGTGTCCCACTCTCCACCAGCAACTACCCCTGCCTCCTATTCACACAATTGCCCCACTCTGCCTATCAGCCATTGCCCTGCCTCTCTGAGCACACAACTGCCCCACTCTGCCTATCAGCCCCCCCGCCTCTATGATCACAAGGTTGCCTGCTCTCTGCCAGTCCGTTCTGCCCCGCCTGCCCCTACGTACTCGCAAGGCCAGAACTGATATAAGAGAGAAAACACCACATCTTATGAATAGAAACAAGATACTACAGTTCCAAAGTTCTGCTGAGGCATGTATCCCCAGTGTCCCAGGGTGGCACTGCCTGTGCCAGCAGCGGGGCGCCGGGTCCCACAGAGGGTAGCAGAGCCCGCTCACAGCAGCCTTAACTCGCTCTGGGATCGCTGCAGCCTGGTGGTAGGGGGCAGAGGCGCCGTGTGCTGGCCCGGCCCGTCCGTGGGGCTGGAGAGGGGCTGCTCCCGAGGCGAGAGCCGAGGGCGGGAGAGGCACGGACCGCGGGGTGCTTCCTTCCACCGACCCCTGCAGCACTTTGTATTCCTGGGAGCAGGGCTCCGCCGAAGAGGAGCAAAGAAAGCAGCAGCAACGCCAAGAAAACAGTCCGGCCCGCGGTGGTCGAGACGGAGAGCTGAGCTGCTGGGACGGGCAGCAGCTCGGAGCGCCCTGGCTGCAGGGCTCGGGCAGAGCTGGGCGCTGTCGAGGGTTGAGCCCGGGACGGTGAGGCTGGAGGCGGCTGTGCGGTGTCTCGGAGCGGTGGCGGTGCGGACGGACTGCGCTGCGTTGTACCTCCGGAGTTTCTTCTTTTGCAGCGAAACGGTTGGATAAACTTGGCGAGTACGAGATAGTGACCCCCACACGGGTGGATGAGTTTGGAAAAACGGCACAAACAGGGGAAAAAATGGCGGACGCAATGCTCCGAAAATTTCGGAATCGGGGTCGTGTTTTGCCGTTCTGAGTGACGGGTGACGTCACAGTCGAAAGAACGCCAAAAATCACGCCCCCGAATCCGAAAGAGACGGGGCTTTATTGGAGTGACGCCTGTCTCCTCCAATGGCTGGCCTCCGTTTAGGGAGCCAGCCAATGGAGGAGAGAGGAGGAGAGAGGCGGGTTCAAGCCCCCATACTCCAAATCATTAAATCTCCTCCCGGAGACTGCGCAAGCGCAGCCTTCGGTCCTCGACCTAAAAAAGGAAGGTGGAGTACCAGTTTATTGCCAATGGGGGGTGAGCAGCGCCTCATGATCAACAGCATCAAAGGATGTTGAGAGGCTGTTGAGAGGTTGAGCACAACCAGGAGGCAACAAGGCTGTGTAGTCCATGTTCTTACTGAAGTGCAATACTAAGTACCAAAGGGGAGATTTTCCTTATGCTTCATGAGGGTTCAGATAACACTAACTTTTCAATCAGTGTTGCCAGGAAGCATAGATTAGAGATTGGTCAAACATTTTGAAATTCAAGGGGTCTGGCTTTGGCTTTTTTAGCCAGGTTGATATGTTCCGATTTCAAGGAAAAGGGGAGCAAGCTTTTTCCCAAAGTGGATTGATTGATCAACAGGGCTCTAATGATGTTGAAGAGGAGGTGTTGTTTTTACATCATGTGGGCAATGTGTGAGATCATTTCCTCCAAAAGAAGAATGCTGACTCATTCTAATGCAGTGTCGAACTACAGCAGTGTAATAAATCCCCCACTCTAGGCGCTGCAGCAGAGATTACCGTTGGGTAATTTGGGATAGTCAGAAGTCCCACTGAAATTGTAATTAATCATCAATGTGCCTCTTCAGCCCGCAGACAAATCCTCACCAATAACTCTCTGGCACAGAGTAGGCAGATAAATGCCAATTACAATGAAAAAAAACAAGCAAAAATAAAGAAAACGGATAAAAGCCCCTTGAGAAGCAAAAGTCAAAATGTGTTGGGAATGAAAACAATGAAGGAACAGAAGAAAGATGAGCAACAATTTTTTTTTATAGATGTGTGGTGGTTTCCCAGGGGCCCCCAATTGGCCCGCAGGGAAACCAGAACTATTTAAAAAAAATAAGAAGTATATATAGAAAAAGAGAGACTCATATATATCAGTTTTCTTTATACATTTGTAGTATCCCTGCGGGCTGCGAAAAGTGAAAAAAGAGAGAGAGAGAAGATAGATATATATATATATATATAGAAATCTTTCTCCCTATATATTTGTGTGTGAGTATATATATATATATATATATATACATATATATATATATATATATATACATACATACATACATACACACACACATATATATATATAAATATATATGTATATATATACACACACACACACACATATATATACACATATACAAACACAGCTTTCAGCGATAAAAATGTCAAGATAATGCTTGTGATTATGTTTCTGCTAGAGAGAGAGAGACAGATGGAGAGAGCGAGGTCAGACTTTTGTCAGTTTTGGCAGTTTTGATACCATAAAGTCGCACAGAGGGCCTGCGGCAAAGAACAGATCTGTATTTTCTGTGGATAGCTAAGTGGATTAATAAAGCCAGGCATTACAAACGCTTTAGAACAAATGAAATGTATGTGAGAGAGGCTATGAAGAGGTGAGGAGCATGTTTGCTCAGTCGAAGTGACGGACTCCAAGGAAGACATAACGTGCATTTATAAAGCACACTTTCACCCGTGGGCATCTTGGTGCTGAATAACAGTTGTTTATTGGAGTTCATGGGAGGGGGCTCCAAAATGATTGTCGCACTGGGTGCCACCTGCGCTATAGGCTGTGATGATGGTTATGTGGCAAGGTGAAGTAATACTGTCTTTTTTTGGTGTCTTTGGAGAGCCTGCTGATTTTGGAAAGGCACTGTAAGATGACTTAATCATTATTGACTGTTGCATACATCACTCATGCACGCACGCACCCACCTACACTTTGAAATCAACAACCTATCTGCCTTCTACATAGGATAGTGTTTTAAAAGGAATGCTTCAGGCACTAGCAGAGATTGCATATCATTGGATGAATGCTGCTCAGGCCCTAAATCAGATTCTGGAGTCCTGGTCCGAGGCAGGATCAGAGACTGAGATAGCAGATACTGAGACAACATCTGAGGAAGAGGACAACAGAGAAGAATCTGGGAGTGATTGATCAGTTGGCGCAATTCCATCTGACAACTCATCTTACAGCGATTCTGAGGGAAACAATGACAGTTGTGATGTCCCTTCGCAAGTACAGTCTGTGCAGCGGGACAACAGTAGCAGATTAGACCAACCCAGAGAGCAGGAACGTGCGGCAGCAAGCACAGACAGAGTGCTGTCTTGGCAACCTCCCAATTAAGTCCAGCCCCAAATTCCGACTTTCACTGGCGACGCTGGAAATAAAGGCAATACGGCTAATTTTTTGCCCATTGACTACGTCCATCTCTTTTTGGATGTTGACTTCCTTGATGAAATTGTGCAGCAAACAAATTTACATACCAAACTATTTCTGAGGCAGCATGGAGGCACTCTCGGGCCTCATTCTAGGGCACACAAGTGGACTCCCACTTCATTAGGGGAGTTGAAGATATTTTTGGGACTTACGTTCAAAATGAGGGTAGTGCATAAACCAACCTTGTTGTCCTCTTAGTCTATGTGTGCAGTTATAGTAACCCCATCTTTGCACCATAAATGAGCAGAGATTGTTTTTGCTATTGCAGTGCATGCTGCATTTCAATGACAATTCTGCAGCATTACCCCCGGGGAATCATCCAGACTGTCACAGGAAAGATTGTATGGGAGCTTGTCTAACCACTCCTTCACAAAGGTTTTTACTTATATGTGGACAATTTCAATACAGGAGTAAAGCTGTTCAGTGAGCTCCACAAAGCTGGCACTGCAGCCTGCGGTACAATGTGTTGTCACAGCAAAGGATTCCCGCAGGAGCTTGTTTGTTCAAAGCTCCAGAAATCAGCACTGCGTTGCCGTCCAACGAACTGCTTGCAGTCAAGTTCTCAGATAGGCGTCATGTGTATGTGCTCACTACAATTCAGGAGGAGATCACTTCCACTGTCACGGCTTGGAGTCAGATGGTCGAAGTCCACAAGCCCACCGGTATAACCACTACCAAGACCCGCTACCGGCAAAATGTGTAAGAGAAATCAGCCACACTCTAGTTCCAATCTGGACCGAGATAATAAATGCCTCACTATCACAAGGGACCCTACCTGACTGCCTAAAAATGGGGCAGGTAGTTCCCATCATCAAAAAACCGACAGCGGATGCAACTGACCCAAATAATTATCGACCAGTGACCAACATCCCTTTACTGGCCACACTTATTGAGAAATGCGTGCAAGGCCAACTGAGTCAACACATCGCTAAGTTCTCACTATTAGATGACTGCCAATCAGGTTTCAGAACAGGACACAGTACTGAAACTGCGATATTACATATTGTTGATGACGCCCTACAAGCCCTTGACCAAAATCATGCATACCTACTGATTCTACTAGACTTGTCATCAGCATTTGACACGGTAAACCATGAGATACTGATGACCAGATTACATGACAGGATGGGTCTATCTGGAAATGTTTGGAAGTGGTTTAACTCCTTCCTGCAGAACAGGACTCAGCTATTCCTGGTCGACCAAGCAATCTCCTCCCCTTGCCCTAACACAATAGGGGTCCCTCAAGGTTCAACGCTATCCCCAGATCTCTTCAACTTATATGTAGAACCTCTCACAGAGATCCTTCGGAATACACAGATCTCCTACCACATGTACGCAGACGACACACAAATATACATGAAGATTGCCTGCAGTGATGACATTGACCTTATGAATGAAACTCTAAAGAAAGCGTTGCATTGGCTAACAGCCAACCATTTGAAACTTAACGCCAACAAAACAGAATTCCTGTTAATCTCACCGACAAGAAGTCAACCAGAGGTAAAGGAATGGGCTAAAATGATAACTGCGCTTAACTGCACTCCGACACTTGTTAATTCAGCCAAATCTCTAGGAATTACACTAGACGAGAACCTAGACATGAAAGAACACATCAATGCAATGGCTAAGAGCGCCCGTTTCCATTTGAACTATCTAAGGAAACTGAAACCCTTTATCTCAGAAGCAGATCTAAAACTTGCGATCCAATCGCTAGTTATCTCAAGGATCGAATATGGCTGCACTACGTTAGCTGGCCTACCAAAAACATCCACTGCCCCGCTAAAAGCCTGTCTCAATGCAGCGGCAAGACTTATCACGGGAACGAGGAAATTTGATCACATATCTCCCCACCTGAAGGCACTAAACTGGTTACCTTATGATGCTAGAATTAAAATGAAGATGGCCTGTATTACACACAAAGCGGTCCACTACAACACGCCAAGATATCTAGCCAAGAAAATCAAGCTATCGGGAGGTAACAGATCAACGAGAAGCGCTAAAGAGTTGCTCCTACGGCCGGCCTTCTTCCGGAAAAAAAAGACCTATGACCGAGCTTTTTCGGGAGCCGCCCCCAGAGTCTGGAATTCACTCCCACCCTATATCAGGAAGATTCAAAATTTTGCAGCATTTAAAAGGGAACTGAAAAGCCATATGATGAGTAAATACAATACATAGAGATGACCACAGACCAGTGGCGCAAACTTTTTTTTTATGCCAAAGATGACGGGAGCCATCATAAACAATTGGAAGACCAATAAGACAAATGTCTAAACACTCTAGTTATGACTATGACTATAACTCAAGCTTCGGCTGTACACCCGATCGCTACCTCATATTTAGGTGTTATCTGCACTATGTATCACACCAAAGTTACTACCCCTACCTTGTCATGTGAATATTTATGATCGTTACAACTAGCTATACCCATTTTACCCTTTGGTAATTACTCTGACACTGCTCTGATAATAATTTACAATCCTACCTCATCGAACTTGACTGTACGACTATGGCACAACCTAATCCATATGCACCACTTATCGCTAAGTGATCAGGCGTTAAGAATATATTTACTCAATCACCCTAGATAGCATATTGCCTCCTACATTCCATATTTTGTTGTTTTAATTGCTACTGTAGTGTCAAGTTATTAACTTCATATGTCAGTTTGTAACCATCCTAGATAGTATATCGCCTTCTACCTCCATATATGTTTGCTGTTATAATTGCTTATATAATGTCAATCTGTAATCTCATATGTAAAGCGCTCTGATACCCACGGGTCTTGTCCGCGCTATATAAAACACTATAAATAAATAAATAAATAAATAAATAAAACGACCAGGTTCTTCAGCTATGCAATGCAAGTGGTAAAACTTGCACTTGGTATAAGAAACTGTTTACTAACCTGACCCAGATGGCAACATATAATGTTGTTGTATGTTGTTTATCGTCAGACAACCACAGGAAGGCTCATGTCTTTCTTTGACTTTCAGTTGTCTATGATTGAAGATCTCACTGCTACAGAAGCAGCAGCCTCCACTTCATGTGTTCTGGAGGACGGGGCAAGGCTGCAGAAGCGACATTTTGCTAATAAAATTCCTGCAACACTCAAAAAGAAGCAACCATGTTGTTGTCGTAAAGTGTGCTCGAAGCAGGGAAAGAGGCAGGAATGTTGTAGTCACTGTCCCCAAAGCTCATCTCAGCCTTCTGTTTTCACAAAAAGACCTGGTCTTGTGCGGGAGTCACCTACATTTTTGATCCCGGCTCGGTGGGCATCTAGGGAAACCTACCAAACCCAGACATTTCTGAAAACAAAACACCCGGGGAAGTCCATGAGGTGTGACTTGCATGGATTCCCCCAACGTTTACTTACCCAGAATCACCTGCTAATCCTCAAATTTAGCTAATTAAAAAAACACATTTTCCTCACATTTCTGTGTGGGACAGTTGTGGGATCACCGGGCTGAAAAATTTCCTACCAACCAGCGTTCCCCCAGGTCTTTCCAATAAAAATGCTGCCTCACTTGTGTGTGTGGGCCAAGTATCCGCTACAGGGAAAGGCCCAAAACATATTGTGGAGGCATCAAAATTATTTATCACAAAACAACCTGGTTTTGCAAGGGGGGCACCTGCATTTTTGGTCCTGGGCTCGGTGGCCATCTAGGGAAACCTACCAAATCCAGACATTTCTGAAAACTAGACATCCAGGGTAGTGTGGCTTGTGTGGATCCAGTTTTCCTACCCAGAATCCCTTGCATACCTCAAACGTATCTAAAAAAAAAAGAAATCACATTTCCCTTACATTTCTGTGCGAGTTCAACAGGCCGGCACAGATTTCCTTCCACCCCAGTGTTTCCCTCGATTTCCCGAGTAAAATGATATCTCACTTGTGTGGGTGGGCCGAGAGCATGTGACAGGGAAGGGCCGAAAATGTCTAGAGACTAAGGCGATATCACGGCAAGCTGCTAAGCACAATTATTTTCTATACATTTTTAGGCTGACTCTGCTTTGGGCCCCCACACAAGTGAGGTATCATTTTACTCAGGAGACTGAGGAGAACGCTGGGTGGTAGGAAATTTATGCTGATGCAGTGAGTTCAATATTCAGATTAGCACCGAGATACAGAAGGAGTAGAGCAGTTGAGGAATATATGCTAAATAGCTGACATGCACAGGATAAGAAGTGATAATAACTAAGAGCAACTAAGAAACAAAAGTTAATATCAGCTTAATGCTAGCATACTCAGAATCTGCAGTAGAGTAGGAAAAGCAGATCTTACTTTTGGTGCAAATACATATCAGTGAAATCAGCTAAAAAAGTGAGCATTCTAGTTGCAGGGACGGCAGAGAGTTGGTGTGGAGCAAAGATTTAGTCTACTCTTATACAGTTCCCATTGTTACATGTGTCCACCTGGGTAAATGTAAGCTGAGAGTGCTGCATCAGTCCATTTGTTTATGTGTAGGATGCATGCAAGAATGAAATCATAGTCTACCACCACCTTTTTTAAGATAGAAGATGGGAATCTCACTTTTACATAGGATCAGGGATTGATCTGGAGCTGAAACGCACAACTATATTCTAAGTTGACCTTAGTTAATTTAGGTCTCAATTTAACATGTGAAAAACAACTATTCCCAATCATGGGAATTTGTTTCATGGCACACTGGCCTTTTCATTATCGTGTATGGTGCTTTAAAAATGTGAAGGAAAAAAAGAAATTCCATTCCACACAAAAAAAATTAAAATAATTTTTGATATTAGTATTTTATGGTTTGTAATCAGTTTATATATTCCTTTATCTCTTTGGTAAATAACACACTTTATTTACGTTTACCAGACACAAACATTGGAAACGCTCCTTAATTGGTATTTACATAATTACTATTATTCATTTACATGTTCACAGGGTGTGCATTTATATAATCCAGGAAGAACTGAGCTAGGATGGTTTCAAATTAGATCAGTACCAGAAACTTTATACAAGCCATTGAGTTTTTTGATGTTCCAGTAATGTTTTTCTCTTTTCATTTCATGTTACTTTTCTCAAGCATACGGTTAGTAAATGTTTTGTTCACTTGTTGAAATATCACCCTGTCAAAGGACCATCATGATCTGAAAAGCATTGGTGTAATTGATATGTGGGGAGCGTGTGATGATTTTTTTAAAATAATGTAATTACCACTATGGAACGTTTCCAAGGTTTGTGTCTGTCTACCAAGAAATGAAGGAAGATATAAACCGAGTAGACAACATGAAATATTAAATATTAAAAAACAAAAAATATTTTGTGTGGAATGGAATTAGTTTTTGTTTAAAGTTTTTTAGACCCATAGACGGTGATTAAAAAAGGCAAGTGAGAATACTCCCATGATTGTAATATTTTTGATGTGTACTGAGAAGGAGAACACACCATAGTTTGCCTGCCTTAAAGGGACTAAAAACACTGGATGCAGTGAATTAGGAGTGCAGCGTGGGAACTGTTTATATTTAGTTCTCAAATTAAAAAGGCTAATGTTCAGTTGCCATGTTTTCTGCTTGTGGTATATTTTTCCTCTTTCCCGTTATGGGAGTGAAGCTGTACCAGCCAACGTTAATTGAATGCATCACTTGTTTTGGTTTTCTTGTGAATGCTTATCTTTGTATTATCCGGGGAGAGTGAAATAATGAGCAAGCACCTGGAAATGAGAACATCTCAACTGAATTGTTTTATCTCACTGACAGCAACTGAAGGTCGTGGACCAGAGACTCCAGTGAGTGTTAGATGTGGAAAAGATCTTGAGTTACTTTATCACAGCATGCTCGGTCCTATTAGTTCCCTTCATGGGAATGGTGAGTGGGAGTAACATTTTCAATGTGAAGAAGATTTAAACTAATGAACAGTGGAGGTAGTCAGGAGGTGCTTTCCTTGCTCCTTTTAGGGATGATGCTCTGTCCTTTCGCCCGAAATAGTTTACTCCAAGGCAAATCTCCATCCTACCTACGCAACTGGCTCTTTATTTGATTCAATTGATTTCTACCTTTAGAGGTACTCGTGCGGACACCTTTTGCCCAACATCTCCCCAACATTCTCCACTTTTCTAGTTCAGCAAAATACAAAACCTTCCTTTATGGAAAGGCAAGACAGCTTTTATATTCTTTATAATACACTATATCAGATGTTCCCGATCTTCCGGGAGGTAGCCCATCACTTCAACAAACTCTGGTGATAGCCCTTGCTGGCATGACTTATTGTTCCAAATCTACACCTTAGGCACTCGGATGGACTGTTGCACATTAACGTTATGCAATATCAAAAAAGCGTCATAGCGCTATATCAAAAAAGCACATTTCAAGCAACTATTTATTATCTAAACTAGCTCCGATTGATAAATAAAAAGAAAAAATGTGTTGTTGTGTGTCTACAAACTGACATGACTAACACGTCACAGCACATTTAAAAATATTATTTTCATCTATGCTGCTTTACAGCATGGCTAAACATCATTGCCAAAGTCAAAAGGTGTAATAGATGAGACCTCTTGCTATGACAAATCTTGTTTTTTACTTTTTATCTCAACAGATCCAAATGTGTAGCCAATTACTGCCACTTATTTTTTTCTTACCTTTCGCCATTAACATTTTCAAACATGTAATGATTGTGTTTCAAACATGTAATGATTGTGTTTCATTTCCCATCACTATCTTGTATGTAAATACACTATGGCCAAAAGCAAAACAACATTTCTAATTTGATTAATCACCCCCTGTAATTTAATAGAAAGTTCGTAATCAAGGAACTCTTATTTAATGCAGTTCAAAACAGTGTAATTAGAGTAACTGCCTTCTGCAACAGAATGCAAAGTAAAAAAACAAATTGAAGGAAATGTATTCTGTAATCTGTTAAAGAACGAAGTAATCAGAGCTTCTACAATTTAGTAAAGAGGGTATTACTCCTTTTATGGAGCGCAATCTGAATTTCTGAATAATCTCTAGTATCTAAAGAATAGCGAATCATCACACAATCTCCTTCTGCAAATTCATGCAGGATAAATGAATTAGTGATAGCTACTTTTATGACCTAATCTGTAGTACAATACTTTAAATAATCCACTGCAATCTCGTACTTGGTAAATTCGTTTATTGGTCTCTTTAATGCACTGCCACTGAAAGCAATATGAACCACCATCTTCTATCATCTAATACGGGATAAATCAATCAAAATAAATTCCATCAATTAAACACTAACAGTGAATCACCGCAACCCCTAGTAATCAAATAGTGCAAAGAATTTAAAAAAAGCTACTCCTGTAATCCAAATCAGAGTAAAGTAATCAGTTATTTCCTTCTGTGACCAAAAAGAGATAAAGAGTGGCATGGCCATTGTTCTTTCCCAGTGAAAACCCTATATGTGGCCCATAAGTGCATTTCAAACTCGTGTGGATTACATTTACAATGAAGTAAAGCAGTTAGGAAACCGAGGGGAGGAATTCGGTTAGAGGGGGGCAAAGGGATAACCTCAAAAAAATTAAACTACTAGACCTATACGTTTTCACACATCAAGTATAGCAAGAAACACAAACTGTCTCATGCCCTCAGTAAAACACCACAAACCATGGTCTGCGAACCCCACCTTTACTGGGTCACATGGCAAGTCATTCCCACCACTGTTTGACCGTGGCCCCCGCTGAGACCACACAAGGTTTTAACAACTGCTTTAGTTACAATGACACTTACTTAAATCAGCCTCTGTCCAATTGAAATGGCCATCAACAACGTATTTATCTTAAAGCAGGTCATAATAATTGTTGTAGATACCAACAAATGCTTGACCATGACTGCGAACTAAAGTATACACGAATGCAGTCATACCTGCCTGACGCCCGCATAACAATTTAGAGGCACTCGGAGATTGTGTGGTACTGACAATCAAGGGCGGCAGATTCAAAACCAGTCACAGGCGTTGCCAATAAATACTCGTCACGTCCCTTGCCACCCAGGCAGTCTTTTCGTGACTGTCCTGGTAGACTTACCCTGCTCTTAATTACCTCATCTCGAGTTCTTCATTAACTAATCTGTATCCGATGTTTTTCTTCCACTGACTGTTCACTTTGCTTGCCGGCGACTCAATGCGCTGGCTCCCCGCGCACCGTTCCCCCAGCTGCGCTTAGAGCGACCCTCCACCCTTCCAACTGGCATTCCCACGAGGCCCGCTCCTTTTACGTCTCCTTCCAAGAAGCTTCCCCCTCCCAGAAGGGCAGCCTGACCTGCCAGGCAGTGAAATAGGGAACCAAGTACACGGGACAAAAACACTGTTAGGATCACTGCTGCATACATACGTTTTTCATTATGTGTATGTTTTGTGACACCGTCAGACCTAAACTGTACAATAATACCAGGATAACACCACTATTCTGCACATATGTGAGAGACATCCATCACTCTTCAGTGACAGATACATTTAGTGTATAGAGAACAACGCGCGCACTTCAAGGGTGTTTTGCCCGCTTAAAAAGATCGACCTTAGTAATTTCGTGCACTGGCTCATAAAATATTTAAAAGCTGAAATGCAGTACGCTCGTAATCCTGCACGGATCGTTCCATTCTGTTGAGAGATTAATAAACACATAGGCACTCCCAAAGGCAAAGTCCGGATTTATAAAAGGCGCACCCGCCATAACATTTTCAAATAATAAAGAATATGGTGTATTTTTTAACTGTCACATTGCTCAATGCACATTACCTCGTTTCTGAAAAAAAACAGCACAGGTTTCCATACTCGGGCACGTTTCTCTAACTGACACGTTGATTGAGGCTTTCTGCAACAGTGGAATGAGGGCTAATAGACAAAGTCCTCCCACCACAGCTGAACTTTACCATACTGCAGGTGTCTGCACTACACTGACCACTCTCAAAAGCACCAAGTATCTCAACTGCCTTGGGTCCTCTCAATGTTACCCTTTTTTTGGTCATAGAGCACAAAGGCTTAATGCATTATGCCAACACTGCATTTAGGCCTCCCCAGCTAAATTTCATCTACTGGTATGAAAAACCTGCTCGTTAGAAAATAAATATTGCGCAAGCGGTTGTTCAAATTACATTATCACAGTATTTACATTTCTACGTATAAAAAAATCCATATAAACTCCACTAACCTTGACCAAAAACCTCGGTATCTGTGGCTCAGCAAAGAAGGAACTACCATGGGAGAAGAACTGGATAAATGAAAGGATACATACAATGCTGGATTCACCACCAATCTCTATGGGTAGAACAGAACTGTTAAAAACTGTGTCTTTAATGTTGATGTTATATTGCCAGCAAAGCATTCATTTCAAGATACCCAAAGTATTCTTTAACCAAATCTCCAGTCTAAGCCAATTATTTCTAGGGCAGAACAAGACATCAGTGGTCTTTCTAGTAAAATACTGCAAAATCGGCATATGACGGCAGCCTAGGTATGGCTGACTTCTTGATGTAATACAGCTGTACACCTAGTATGTACACCTATATTACCTGATGTAATACAGCTGTACACCCATTATTGGATCTTCCAAGACATGACCCAATCCTGCCTACATCACTGAACGTTGGGACCTGGCTCAGAAATATCCATATAACTTTTTAGGTCGAGCCTAGCGGCAGCGCGCATGCAATGCTCACTCTGCAAAACTGCTGTAGTAGAGTATGGGAGAGAAGCTGAGCTCACAGTCTTCATTGGCTTGTGTCATTGTCTTTCATAAATGCTGCCTTCGGATTGGTTAATAGGTCTGTTAGTCCCTCCTTAGCGTGGCCTTGTCTTCATTTGTACCCTCCCATGGCGACTGGCCCTTTTACTTTGGTTGTTACACGGGAACTGTTATTTATTCTGTAAGCACTATTTACTTAATTGAGCTTCTCTTACTGCAGGCCGGACATGCACTGCTTCAGCTGAAACTGCTTGTGTTTTTTAAGCAGCACGGCCGCCCGTAACACTGGCGCCTGCTTTCAATCACATTAACCCCGCATTATCTTGTGTCTGTTTCAAACCCCCCCCAAGTAAAATAGATTTAGAAATGATTAGCGAATTAAGTCATGTGAATTCCAGGTAGCACATAATCCTGTGCTAAAGGGCTGAAGCTGACAACAGCACATCTGTGTTACATATTATCTGTACTAAAGCCACCTGACGGGTTGTTTTCAAAAGCCTGTTTTATTAACAACAACACCACCGCCACCAATACCACTACCACTAATACCACCACTACCACCACCAATACCACCACCACCAATACCACCACCACCAATACCACATCCACCAATACCACCACCACCGTCAATACCGCCTCCACCAACACCACCACCAGCACCACCAATACCACAGCCACCACCAATACAACCACCAATAGTACCACAACCAATACCACCAATACCACCACCACCAATATAACCACAACCAATACAACCACAACTAATACCACCACAACCAATACAACCATAACCAATACAACCACCACCAATACCACCACTACCAATATAACCACAACCAATACAACCACAACCAGTGCCACCACAACCAATACCATCACAGCCAATACCACCACAGCCAATACCACCACAGCCAATACCACCACAGCCAATACCACCACAGCCAATACCACCACAACCAATACCACCACAACCAATACCACCACTGATACCACCACCAATACCACTACTGATACCACCACCAATACCACTATCACCAATACCACGCCCATCAATACTACCACTGTCAATACCACTACCAAACCACCTCCACCAACATCAGAGCCACCACCAATACCACTACCATCAATACAATCACCACAACGAATACCACCACAACCAATACCACCACCAAAACCACCACCAATACCACCACAACTAATACCACCAATATCACCACTACCACCATCAAAACCACCACCAATATCACCGCTACCATCACCAATACCACCACCAATACCCCCAATACCACCACCTCAGCACCTCTAGCTCACTATTAATAGCAGGGCCACTGTATGAGGCCGGAGCTGCATCCAAGACCATCCCTCCCTCCATGCCTGCCTGCCGTAAAGCGCAGCCCGCCCTGCACCAGGAGGTGAAGCCAGGGCCCTACTACAGCTGGAGTGTTTAGTTATTAGGCCAAAAATAGCAATGGCATTACGCAATGCCACACCGCACACTCAAATCACAGAGAAGGGTGGAAATAGCCCCCACTCCCGCTCTTCCTTCTGAGCCGCAACAGTTTAATCACAGAGTGAAAGGTGTTGGAGCGCTTTGTTCATGTTTTTAGCTAGGATCATATGAAACACTAACTTCACACTTTGTGTCTGTGTAATTTACAACACTTACACATATTCTTCACTGCAATATTTATCACTACTTTGAAGATGTTGCAGGCTGGTCTCTTCCTCTGATATTTACAATCTAACAACTGGCCGAGAAGGCCCTATATTGCATTGCAATAGGTCTTGCATTTGCAAGAGTTTAGCTATTAGTATTGTAAATGGCTGACCCCTCTCCCGTTGCCAGCGCTGTTGTTTACGCCTGCGGACCGTAGAACAGGGATTCTTGACTCAGTTAATGCTACAAGGCATGCCTGGCTTCATCTTCTAAAGTTACAGGCAGGTGCCATATTGTACTCCCCGCTCACACCACTGAAGTGGTGTCAATGGCTACCCCTGTGTAGAAACAAGGGAGTTACACGTGCTCTCAACTTGATAGGAGTGCAGAAGATAGGGGACTTGTTTGAGCGGAACACAGCAAAGAGCTGGGAAGAGATGGAGATCGTAGAGTCGGAAGTAACTCTCCTCACCAGATTACAGTTTCACAGAACACGGCAGGCACTGCTGAATATCCTGGGCAGCGACTTGTCTGAACCACTGGAACTGGCTCCCCTATCCGATGTCATAAAAACTGAATCGCCGACCCAGAGAGTGTCGAAAACATACAAACTGACAATGAGCCACAGGGAAAACCATTACACTAAAGCCCGAATAGCGTGGCAGAAGGATTTGGGCAGGGACATCGATGAAAGTATGTGGAAATACTGCTGCGAAAGCACTAAGTGGATATCTTTAAATGGTAGACACAGATTGATTCACTTTAAGTATCTAAACAGGGTCTACTGCACCCCAGTGAGACTATGAAGGTATGGACTGAGGGATGGGGCAGATTGTGAGCGCTGTAGTGCTCAACAGGCACATTTTATTCACTTGGCCTTGCTCTGTCCGGGGATATCCAAATTGTGGGGCCTAGTCTTTATGGAATTGGGCCAAGTAACACATTTGACGCTTTCTCCAGAGCCCGCGCTGACCCTGCTGGGTTATTCTAAACTGATACCAAAAAGGGCCCGAAGGTTGGTTGTCACAGGCTTGCTACTAGGTAGGTGCATGGTAGCGATATGCTGGTCACGTGCCCGATCCCTACGACAGCTCAGTGGTAAAGAGACATGATGTATTGCAGCACACAAACTGAGAACTTCAGTAAGCTTCTACCACCACGTAGCAGACCTAAGAACGTCTGAGCGCTGTATAAAACATATATGGCAACCAGGGACAAGGATACAGAATCAGTTGGAGTTGTAGACCAAGAGGCGAGAGCGAACAGTCCTGCTGAATAGTCACATGGGGTTTGGCTCGACCTTGTTCGCTTGTCATAATGGCTGCTTACTGGTATAGCGGGGGGAGAATTTGTTAGGCAATTTCAGGGCCTACCGGCAAGTGCGTACAGAAATGTGGTGTTGAAAGGGGGGCGGTAGGGGGTGTAGACCAACAACAAGATGTCATCTGATATAAATTGTCTGCTATTCTGTGGTAATGTGATGTATGCTGTATGTTTTACATATGTAATTGTAATTGCTATATGGAAGGAAACTAAGTCTCTTGGTTGTTTTGTAAAAGCCAATAAAGTATATAAAAAAAGTATTGTAAATGACAATGCCTTTGATTTATGTTTTAAAACCCAAAACATAATTAAAAGGCATTGTCATTTACAATGCCAATAGCTCAAACTTGCGTGAATGCGACCCCTATTGCATTTCAAATGCTTATTTTCAATAGGAGCCGATACGCACAGGCATACATCTGGCACCAAATGGGCAACACAGTTTGAAGGGAAAATACTCGTGAAATAGGATGGCAGGCAAAATGTATGGAAAATATGCCTTTTTTGGGAAGGATCCTTTATGCCAAAGGTGACAACTAACAGCATTACAATGAAGACATTTACTGACATCCAAAAGGGATTCAGCCTACTCAAAACTCATTACTTTTGTTATCTACAACTCAGACGCATGGTCACACCTTACCTGACCACACTAGATGAAATTCCAAAGTATAGTGTCCTTGAAGCCAAATTCACCATGGGCCTTTTGTCCACAAAGAAGACTTCCCAAATGTAGAGAACACTAATAATTCGCTCACTCATTCCACTGTCACTGTAGTGATGGGCTGGGAGGATGATCAGGAGCCCTGGGTGATTGCGAATGGCAAGAGGCCATAATGGCTCTGGGAGAGCAACAATGCGGAAAGAGTCAGGCTCACACAGTTCAAGTTTCTCCATTGTTTGCACAACACAAGAGCATGCCTGTGGGAGATGGGGAGCAAGAAATTCTAACTTTCCTGCAATGTGCAGGGGGCCGGAAAGAGTTCCTATACTCAGCATGGGGGTTATTAGATTGCAGACACACTGGGATGAGCTGGCATGTGCATGGAATTCTTCTCACATCCCATTGGCCCCTTCTGAACATCATAGAAGGGCATAGACTTTTTGTTCCAGTAAAGCGTTCATTGGACTTGAGTTGGGTATCACCAAGAGGGGCTTAGCCCAAATATTGAGAACACGTTCCTGGTGACCTGGATAGCACTGTAGGTTTTAGACAAGTGGGTGTACGAGAAACATGGGTATCCCCAAAAACATGAATGGCAGTTGGAAACTTTACAGGATTACTACAGATTTGATGGGTCTGAGGGTAGTCCTGGTTAATGTATCATGGAAAGGCAGCACTCTTCAGCTTCTTTTGCCTAATCCTGCTACAAAGGTACTTTACACATGAATGTTGTCACTTGACCATATGGAATGTGATGTTGTTGCATTTGAGAAAAGTAATAAAGATTTCTACTTTAAAAAATCCATATAAGCATGTAATACATACTCAATAATATTTAAATATCATTATATAAAGAAACTATGAAATCAAGCCAGTACATCCCTCCATGTGGAGTTTTTCATCTTGAAACTGTGTAGTCGGAGCCCTTTTACAACACAACCATGCCTCTACAGGCATTGCTCTCCCTTTAACCCTAGTGGGATGAGTAGGCATACATAAGCTGCCTATTTATCTAAATGAAGCTTACATCGAGCACAACTGACAATAGCAAATATTTAAATCCCATTTTTCAAACCTCAATGTCTGTCCAAGATCTCACCTCAGTTTTCTGTCCATTCCCATTTATTTCAGTTTCTCAAAGTACCCTATGAAAACAGCGTCCATTTTCATGACAACCAGATGCACCTCAGCAGCTAACCCAATTCCCACATAACCCTTCCACTCATCGAATCACGTTCTTGCGTACATCTCAGGTAGAATGGAGTAAAGCTCCTCAGATCCCAGAACACTATCCTGGATAAACACACAATAAATGTTTTGTAAAACTGGAATAGATTTATGATGTACACTAACGTAACGTCTATTCAAGGGCTTTAGCTTCTAATTCCAAGGGGTCTCATCCACACATGGTAATCCCAAAATGCCCACCTCAATATTAGGCTGCAAAAAAAATGAGAAATCAGACACATAACTGAGGAGGAACACTGTGAAGTATTGGCCATCTCACAACTGTCAACAATGCTGTGGTGTTTTTTGTTAGACCTACCATGATTACAACATATAATTCACCCTAAAAAGGGAGGCAGTAGAGATTTTGAGAACAATAACACCAACATTTAAGTTGAGGTCGATCTGCTGTGACATATCTTACACACTGGATTCCCTCTTTGGTGTACCTGTTTTTGTATTTCTAAAGCGAAATATCCTAACACTTGCTTAACTTTAAACACTTACACTGCACTTCGCTTCAACTGCAAAGGACTTTATTGTATCATGACATTCATGATAAAATTGGTATCTTTAGTTTTTTTAAACTCCTAAGTTGACTAAGATGTCTGTGCAGCAAACAGTTCCAATAATTAATATTTTAAATTATTTCCACCTGCAAAGAGGTGTTTTGAACAGGGGACAGCCCTTCCTCAGGGACTCCTGGATTTACCATAAACCGTATGAAGAAGACAGTTTAAAAAGGTGGAGGCGGCCAGGTTGAAGAATGTGACTTGGTGCTTCAGAAGTGATAAAGGGAGCTTTGCTGTCTGTTCTCCTCCCCCACATGATTCACTGTTCAATTTGACCATTTCAAATCTCTGGACATTGCAAGTTTGTCTCGTACCTAGCCATTTCCTTATGGAGTAAGATGCTGAATTAAAATAATTATCTCCCGACAGACATACATTCACCTATCAGGGAAAATGATAGACCTGGATCGAGTTCTGAATTTTTAATTGCTGGTCTCCAACTTTGTTCACAGAATAGCACCCCATATAAATTACTTATCCTTACAAGTGAAAATTCTGAAATGAGTGACACGTCTGAGAAAGCAATATTCTTCGGTGAATGATTAATGGATGGAAGCCAGCTCATCTTAATTTGCAACGTTCATTAGAATACTGGCAACACACATCGATGGTCCACTGTTAGCTACTCTATTCTACAAAGGATAAATCCCAAAGAGCAAGAAAGATCAAAGGCCGATTCTCACAAATTAATCTAAGGCACTTGAAAAAAAAAAAAAGACTAGTGAGTACAAATGAACCCTGTCTAATAACGACCCTGCCATACAAGAATGTGTTCAAAGCCCCACTGTCAGTTAAGCATTCAAAATGCAAAATTTTAAAAAATAATGCTCATAGCACCTATGGAAAAGAAAGTCCAACCAACACTCCAAAATCAAGCCTTTAAACAATTTCCTGACCAGTAAAACGTCAACCAGAAAACGACAGATGATCAACAGGCATTCATATCTAAACTGTCACGCAGCCAGGAGAACATTATAACAATGCCTAAAGCTAGGATGCACTGTGGAGGGCTTTGTACGTGGGTTGGGTGTCATTTAGGTTGTACGATTACACCAGTGGTGCATTGCTCCCCAGACATATTGTGCCTCATACTGACCTTTACCCAAGAGTTTAAAACAGCCTTAATCAACATCTACTCGATGCCGGTGAGGACCGGCCAAGAATCTCTGACCCTTGACGAACTCGATGGTCTGTTAGCGGGTCTTTCCAGCAACGCTTTAGTAGTGCTGGGGGGTGACCTTAACTGCCAATTCGAACCAATCGGTACACCTGCTACAGAGGAGGACGAGCTGTGGGCTATTCCTGAGACCAATATCTCTCCGATCAGGGCTTGGACACCTTTGGCTCTGCAAATTAAAGCACTTACTCTAAAGCATTTCCTGCGAGCCAGCAATGGCCATTTCAGCTCTGACTCCTCAGGAGTTATACTTATAATAGTGTTGGCCACCCCTCTATCTTAGATTATACTCTAGTAGAATCCAGGATGTGGGGCCAGGTTAAGGATTTCACTGTCAGGCCTCACCATGATAGTGACCATAATGCTTTAATACTTGAACTCACATTGCCAATGACTGGGGATCAATCAGCAGACGTTTCTGCTATTGATCACAGTCTGGCACTTACTAATGATAGGCGGAAAGTCAGGTGGGCATGGTTAGAAAAATCCCCCCAAAAAATGGCCCTCCTATTTGAAGCCATTACACCCAACCTTGAGCCATGTTTGAGCTTGTAAAGTCAGGAGGTATCGCTGCATCCCTCGCAGAGGTTGCAAAGATCAGTGAGTCCACCACCTCAAAGTTGGAGGAGGTGTTTTGACAGTGTATGCAAGGGGTGGTGGGATGAAGACAAAGCAGACATGGTTCAATGGTAGCTGTTGGGTGGTAAAAAAGGCATTGGTAGAGGCTATAAAATCTAAGTGTAATATTACAGTAAAATCAGCAAGGTCCCTCTAAAAACCATCATTGCATCTGCAAAAACGGCATGGGAAATGGATTAATGGGATAGTCTGAATCTGGCCCTGGAGGCAAAAGATATTAAATCATACTGGAGCATTATATCCACAGGTAGTAGCCAAGGAAAGGTGGCTTTTGAGCCAAAAATAGCGGATGACTGTTGGAAAGAGCATTTTCTGGCTCTTTATGCCTCCTATGTTGTTGAGCCCAGCAGCCTGACCCCAGAAGTCACAAAAGCCCTAAGCAGATTAGTTCCTGGGAAAGCTGCAGGCTTGGACAAGATACCAGGGGATCTTTTTTGGGCTGCACCCAATATCCGCGGCCCTTATTTATGGGTGGTCTATAATGTCATCTTCGAGGGAATGGCCCTCCCTGCAACCTGGCAAGGTGCGGAGATCCTCCTGGTATACAAAAAGGGATCACCTCTATTACAGACAAACAATAGACCGACGAGTTTTATAGATGTTTCACAAAAAGTATTGGCCAGGATTTTATAAGACAGTCTGCAATCCTGGCTGGAGGAACACAAGATCATGAACCCTTTGCTAGCAGGTTTCAGAGAAAAAACATCAATAGATCAGATATTTAGGCTCCAACTACTTTGTTGGAATTCAGTACATCTACAAGGAGGTAGCCTGTATCTGGTCTTTGTGGACCTCAAGAGTGCATTTGGCTTTGTAACCAGAGATGCTCTGTGTGAGGTTCTGACTGAATTAGGACTACCCTATTATCTTTTAGATATACTGAGATGGTTAAATACTGGCAACAACGCCCAAACCAGGTATGGGAACTCATGTAACCCATCCCCATTAACAGGGGAGTTAGACAGGGATGCGTGCTAGCCCCAACCCTGTTCTGCATCTACATCAACAGACTGGTAAGTGCGCCGAGTGAACTGAAGGACACAGATGTACCCAAACTAGCGCACAAGCCAATTCCGGCTATGATGTTTGCTGACGATACTCTACTCCTCTCCAAATCTCCTATGGGCATTCAGAGAATTTTAGACTGGTTTTGTGAGTTCTGTAGGTCAAAGGGGTTGGATATCTACAGTCAAAAAACTAAATGTATGGTCTTCAACCCTAATCGATCTACCCACCCCAACACATGCTTGAACGGTATTCCCCTGGAGCGGGTATCTATATTTGACTACCTGGGCCGAATACTTACTGAAAAGATGGCCTGGGGGCCCCAAATAGAGAAGTCAAATCTTAAACTGGCCCAGACTGTAAGTGGCCTGGACAAGTTTTATAGGAAGTTTTTTTAATAAGACAGTAAGTCCAGTCATGGAGATTTATAAAACCCAGCTCAGGAGTGCCACTCTATGTGGGGCTAAGCTCTGGGGGCATTCTGACCTTAGCCCCATTGTTAAAACAGAGAACAACTTTCTTAGGCAGCTATTGGGCCTACTGGTGAGTTACCCTCTGGTTCCACTGCGTATGGATCTAGTGGTGAGACACATCGCAGAGAACCTACTACTTTTTTGGCGGAGCCTCTGGGTGACACCTGAACTGGCTGAGTACAGGTCCGAGCTCCTAGAAATGTTGAGACTCCCTGGAATAGGTAAACTGTCATGGTTTGCACATATCAGGGAAGGTCTCCGTTCTATTGGCAGACACGATTTATGATATAATCCAGATTCAGCCTGTTTGAGAATCCTGCGTAAACAACTAGTTACCAGCTATAGGGTGGGCAAACTTGATAAACTCTAAGAAGATGCTACCTCTGAATCTCTTGTATCAAACTTTCTGGTGTTGAAGGATACGTATAATATTGAGCCATGCCTAGATTCGATGAAATCCGACCGTCATTAGCCATGAAACTTTATGTACAGTTTCGACATGGCTGCCTTCCCCTGCGTTCCTTCACCAATAAATGGTCCAGTGGTACATTGGGGTGTCCTGCTTGTAGCTCGGGCGAGGAGTCTGAATTCCATGTTTTTTTCTTTTGCCCGGGATACCACAAAATCAGACAAAGATGGTTGATCCAGTTGTGTAGGAACCTTGGCACAACACATTGCAAAGAAGCATTCAGGCTCCTAAAATACAACACTGAACTTTTTATTGTCTATGTGGTATCCCGTTTTAGGTTTCGCCTGGTGTCCGCTGCGCAGCAGCATTCGCGCAGGCGAAATCTAATGTTAGAACAGTACTGGCTTTGGTCCCGCCTTCTCTTCCATTGGCTAGCTCCATAAATGGAGGCTAGCCATTGGAAGAGAGATCTGTACGTCATTGCCGGAGCAGATTCGTGGGCGTTCCGGCCATTTTTACTCATCCCGCCCCTTTGCGATCGTCATGCGGCGGTGGGCGGTGGTTATTTTATTTTATTTTTTACGCTTTGTTTTCGCCATTTTGGAAGTGTTGTTTATAGGGGTGGGTTGCGCGATGTCCCGCTGTCCGTTCCCGCCCCCCCTCCCGTTGTCCGTTCTTGCCCCCCCTCCCGCTGTCCGTGTGCCCGTTAACCCGCTCCCCCTCCCGCTGTCCGTTCCCGCCCCCCCTCCCGCTGTCCGTGTGCCCGTAGGTGCTTGTTGTACTTGCAGCCACAGTCAAACCATTCTCAAGATGCCCCCCACAAAGATGTTATCATAAGCCCTGGGCCTCCATACAGCCACGCAACCGCATGCAGCAGATCTCTTCCCCAGCGCTGCCTCACATTTACATTGGATCTCAAAGTCTCGCCTGGGCAGCAGAATGCTTAGCAGTCATCCATCTCCTCTCACGTTGCAGGCCCGCTCCCTGTGTACTCACTAAGCTCATCGGCCACGCTGGGGTAGCGGGCCCATCCTGCATCAAGCCCCTGTCATTTTACACAACTTAGCACTGGGGGTCTTGTGGTCAGCGCACTCTGAAGCCTCTCCCCGGTAAGTGTTTAATCACTGCAGCGGCCTCCGGATGGCCGTCGGTCGGCCGCATTGGATGGTATTGCTTCAGGCTGCCGGCAGCCCTCAAGTTAATTCGCCGGTAGTGCTCGTGTACCTGCCCTATACCGAATGTTTCTGCTGCTTCTGGGCAGCGGTCACAGCACTTGGTAGCAGTCCTACCTTCACCGCTATTGCCGCTGTCATCGCATAGCCGCGCCATCCGGCACCCCTAGTGGGTACCTCCAACAAATGTAGTATTAGGGAGCAATGCAGGCTAGAGTTGACGTAGTTGCCATTCTTGAAGAGTAAGACGGCTTCATGGGTGATTAATTCAAGCCAATAATAATGGTATTTTGAGTAGTAATATGGAAAAACTGTCAACTGTAAGGTGCAATAGCGGTTTGCGGGGTGCATGCTGGGGATGGCTAAGGAGAACCATGCTTCCGAGTAGCCACAAGTGGCGCAGCCCTGCCCCCTGCAGTGGAGTTTTTGTGCTCAGTGCTTGAGTGATCACGTCACGGAAATCATGGAGCTCCGTGTTGGTTTACGGAGTGCCTAATGGTGGCCCCATTGATGCCCTTTGATGTCCGGCTGATGCGTTGAAACGCAGCGTTGTGTCCGAATCTCACCACCGGCTGTTCTTTCTTTGGACCGGCATCCTAACAGCTGGAGGTGCTGGTGAGGTACCGGCAATTGAAGTACAAACGGCGCATTGAAACCTCCTGGAGTGAAGCTACCGGGAAACTGCCTGGAGCTTTCACAGAAGTTGCAGACTGCAGAGGTCGGAGAGGCAAGAGGTGAAGGGGTGCAGACCTGAGGCTGGAGCCAGGAGGTAGGAGGAACGGACTAAGCTGATTTTTTTTTCATTAGATTAAACTAGCCTTAATGCTTAATTGGTGCACAAGACTTTCTTTGAGATCAAGCATTTTGCTCTAGGTAATGGGCCAGGGCACCCAGTTGTGCCCCCTCCTCCATTGCTACAGGTAATATCTCCTGCCGCTCTTTGCTCCATTTGCGCCTCCCCATTGCTGATTGCGCTCTGATGCTAGGATGCATGCAATTTAGTCTCTCCAGTGATGGGTGCATTAGTGCGCAGAATATGTAAATCTGTGGGCTGGAAATCTTGCGCTTTCTGTCCGGTTGTCCAGTGTGAGGTCACATGGAGTGCTAATGCTGCTCCTTGTTACCTCATAACCTGTTGCCAGACCTCTTCATGTGCCACACACCTTTTCAATCTCTACTACTCATATTCCTGTACCTCCTTTATATTACCCAGTTACTTTTTATCTTCTTTGCAGCCTTGGCTGGCTCTGTGTGTGTGTGTGCGGCTGGCTCTGTGTGTGTGTGTGTGTGGCTGGCTCTGTGTGTGTGTGTGTGTGCAGCTGGCTCTGTGTGTGTGTGTGTGTGTGTGTGCGGCTGGCTCTGTGTGTGTGTGTGTGTGCGGCTGGCTCTGTGTGTGTGTGCGGCTGGCTGGCTCTGTGTGTGTGTGTGTGAGGCTGGCTGGCTGGCTGTGTATGTGTGTGTGCGGCTGGCTGTGTGTGTGTGTGTGTGTGTGCGGCTGGCTGTGTGTGTGTGTGTGTGTGTGTGTGTGTGCGTCTGGCTGTGTGTGTGTGTGCGGCTGGCTGTGTGTGTGTGTGTGCGGCTGGCTGTGTGTGTGTGTGTGCGGCAGGCTGTGTGTGTGCGGCTGGCTGTGTGTGTGTGCGCGGCTGGCTGTGTGTGTGCGGGCTGGCTGTGTGTGTGTGTGTGTGGCTGGCTGTGTGTGTGTGTGTGTGTGTGTGTGTGCGGCTGGCTCTGTGTGTGCGGCTGGCTCTGTGTGTGTGTGTGTGCCTTTGTGTGTGTGTGTGTGTGTGTGGCTCTGTGTGTATGTGTGGGTGCAAATGCAATAGGTCTCACATTTGCGAGAGATTAAGCTAATTGCAATGTAAATGACAATGCCATTTATTTATCTGTTTTCAAAACCAACACATAAATACAAATGTTGTCATTTACAATGCCAATAGCTCTAACTTTTCCAAAGGCGAAACCATTGCATTGTAAATGCTTGTTCAAATTCTATGTGGTGGGCACGGATGAATTTTCTTAAAGTCTAACCATGGACTGGGCTACGTCACTGACCTTTCTCATTGTTTTAATCTCAAGAACTATTTTAACTAAAAAAAAGTTGATATGACTTTTAGCTTTTTTAATTGTTTTAGCATTGTTTGTTCTTATCTGTGTCTGTTCTTTTATGGTGCACAACCAAAATAAAGAATAAATAAATGAAACGAAAAAAAATAATGCTCATAGCACCTCTGGAAAAGAAAGTCCAACCAACCAACACTCCAAAATCAAGCCTTTGAATGATATCCTGAACAGTAAAACTTCAACCAGCAAACTACAGATGATCAACAGACATTCAAATCTAAACTGTCAAACAACCAGGAGAACATTACAACAATACCTAAAGCTAGGATGCACTGTGCAAACAGCCGAAGAAATTACTAGGGAAATCTTCAAATATTGGCCTCCCTTAAACCCCCTTCAGTGTCCCCAGCATCTAATCCGAGTGATGTAATCAAATCTATCCTTTACCATCCGCTTTACCCATCTGTTTGTTTAACAATAAATACTCACGTTGTTCTAGAATAGCAGTGGATGGAGTGACTACAACAAAAACCTGTGTGGAACACGAACCAGATAAGTGTGACTCTCTGTTCGGCACAGACAGACGTTTATTCTTCTGGGGTCAAATAAATACGTAAAATCACGCTGAACATTTAAACAAAGGCCAAGATACAACTATGTCAGTTATATAAGTGTATTAGTCTTTTATTTCAGCGAGGAAGCAGGACCAAACGGTTAACAAATAAGCTCCCTGCCTTTCATTTGTCCTCCGGTAACCTCAACTAAAGAAACTTTTTCCAGTAGACTTGTCTACACATTCTTGCAAATGAAAACAATAAGGAGCAGTGAGGTTGTATTGGCTACCGTTCTTACAAAAAACGTGGAATATTGCTGGCACGGAGTCTCCAATGCCTAAAGGCCTCCAGAACTCTGCTATACTGCAGCCACTGCAAACACGCTTCTTCCCCTCAAATTCTCAAAACACACATTTACAAAAATAATTCATCACACTGTTATGACTTAAGCAAAACCCCTGAAAGCGTTTCTGAATTCCAAGTGTATATGATGTATTGTCGATGTTTTGCAGCTTACCCAGCAGGGTAGCTGCATTGGCTGCAGCCCAAGAGACTGCCTTTCTTACAATACTGCCAGGGGAGGATGAGCCATTTCAGCAACCTACATTTATCAGTAGCATTTGACACCTGGGCAGCGATGGCATTCCGTCAGACTAGTTCCACAAGGTGACCACGGTGTCGCATTCCTCTCTTTATCGGTTCGGTTCCCATTTAAAAGATACCAACTAAAAGTCACTCTTGGCAATTTCCCCTCAGACACATCCATGAACCATGGCACCCGAGATCCTTCATGCTTGTGCCCAATCCACAGCCTGCCCTCAGCCGCAGGTGCACATTTTCATACCCTTTGCGGGCAAACAAAATTCTGCTATAAAGCTAACACGTAGATCAGCAAGTAGAATCAATTCCTCTTCTACTTATTTGGATAAATACAGATAAAACTTATGTTTGTACATCTTAAAGAAAGAACTTCATATTGCTGTACACCGAGTAGCTTTAAACTAATAAACACAGTTGCCCACCTCTGAAAGTCAATGATAATCAGGTCACTCAACTAAACAAATCGCTCTCACTGAAAAACAAGATAAATCCAGTGATTTTCATGAGGCTTTCACATTTTAAGATTAGTCCAAATAGTAAAAAGTTGCCTGCCCGATTAGTTGTCTTTGCATTGTACAACACTCAAATGGTGACATGGTTGGCTATGCTAGTTCTTTTTATGATAATCCCTCGGTCAGAAGCAACAGATTTCATAAAACACGGCTACATAACTACGATCTAGGAGGAGGCGAATGGAAAATAGCTCCTAAACTGATAAAATAAAGAACTGTTTTTACGGGGAGTTAATAAAGGGCTCTATGTCTAGTGGGTGCTAGGCAGATGAGAAGAAGAGGAAGTATCACTGAAGAGCAGCATTGAGATTGAAGAACAGAAACTAAAAGAAGTGCCAGCAGTAGAGTGAGACTAGAGCAGGCTCCAAAAAAGAAGGGTGGAGCATACAGCGAGAGAAGTAGAAGCAGAGTTTAAAAAAAAAAAGCAATCGAGGGCATGGAGCAAAAAGAGAAAAGAACCCGAGCTAGCACCATCATAGAAATGGTGCGTGGAGGAAAAATAACTGTGGGGTGGAGAACTGAGTGACACCTGTAGAACACCAATCAGAGAGAAAATAGAGGGGAGATGGGTGCTTATGCCATGAAAAAATCTGGAAAGAAAGTCCTTCTTTGTATGTTGACGTGCTCACTGGCAAAATATGCCTTCCTACATAAGGAACTGCCAGTGAGCAACACACTCTGTTCAGACAAGCTTTGAAGACACAGCTCTAAATCAAAGTCCATGAAGAAAGGAAAAACTACTTTAAATATCAATTCCACACAATGGCACAGATTTGAGATCACTGATAAATACATTTCACAACGCACTGCTCAAGGGGCACGAACATGACATGGAGATAACAGAAGTGTACTTTGAAACAAAGAAGGCACTCGAAGCACGCCAATGCAGAAAAAGAGACTAACACCCCAGCAAGTTTATTTTTTACAGAGGTAACAGAAACAAGACAATGCCAAAACAGTAGAAACATGTTTTATATCATGTTTTTGCTCTGCAGAAAGAAATAGCCGCTCCTAATGAGCAAATAGACCAAGACATGGTTATTCTCACAAACAACTATCGCTTTCCCAGTGCCTGCTAAACTTTTCAAATGCCAGCCTATGCTAGCACTTCCAAACCATCAAAGCTTTCCTTCTTTTGGGAACATAAACTGCATGTTTTGGTAATATAATTTAAATATATATCTGAAAAAGGGTCCAGTGAAATCAGGAAAGCTTGTACATCTCTGGGGAAAGTAGGAATGTCGTGGATCTAATGCTTGGCATAAACGCAGACACAAATAATTTCTCTGGGCCGTATTCCAGTCCATCTTTTGTCCCATTGTGCCATTTTAGTCAAGAACCCCCCCTAATACAGAACAGGCACGCACCTGCCCCAGTAGGTGCAGTCCAGCCTGAACTGCTAGGCCAAGTCTCCTCATGGGCCAGGGGACGCACAGATGGGCATACCCGTCGAACTGAAGAAAACTAAAAGGCCATGGATCACTTATAGGTGCTGGTCTAATAAAAGGCATTATCAACTCCATAAAGATGGATAGTAAAAATTGAAGATGGTACCAACAGTATGCAATATGGCTGAGAAGGAAAATGCCTCGTTGAGAACTAACATCTCGTCTTCCCGCTACAGACTGCAGCTACAGTAACAAGGCCATCGCTTGCATCGATTGCTGGCTCGTATTTATTTCTGGTTTTATCGACATCCTAGTAGAGTATGTGAACCGAGTGAGCAACCTATTACGTCCCCGTGAAGAGAGGGTCCTATTAAGATAACGATCTTAATGGGAGGCGCCCGAAACGCCTCTCAATTGCAAAAGGACTGGCAGGCCCTACTTGAAGAACGGACGTTATAAAACCAAACAAACACAGTGGCCGCGTTAGACTCGGAGCTAAAGCCCTGGGCTGTTGAATGCTGCAAGATGAAACTAGTCTCCAGCAGGCCTGGCTTCTTTGCGCCGCACCCGTTTGTTGAGAGTTGGTCTGCTCGGTTGCTACGCGTGTTGCAGCAGTCGCTTCTGTGTCAGGTCAGGTGTACTCGGGCTCCGGAGGGGGCGGACCCCAGGTTGCTCTCAGCCTCACGGTCGCAGCGCCTAAGGGTGCTGCTGCCTGTCATAAATCACAGTCCATGCCACCATCAGCAACCAGGCTGATCTAAGCTTTCCCATTTCAATTATGTCCTGGGCTTGTCCGTCCTCAACTGCTGCGCCTGTCACTGGCTGCACATGCAGGCTGCCGGTGGAGGTCTCTCGGATTGTCCCAAGCCTGTAACAGCAGGACTCCGGTTGAATTGGCCTTGTCGTTGCACAGGCCCACGGTGTTCGCATCTTGAAAGCAGTCACCTAAGCGTACCGGGCGATGGAAGTTACATCATGCATACCTTTGCACCAAAGGCTGCATGATTGCATCAAATGGTAATGGCTGCCCTATTGCGTCCCCCGAACATTAACAGGCACCTATTAGCTTGGTGGAAATGACTGAATGTAACGGGGTCATTTTCACCCTATGTACTTATTCTTGGAGCCGCTTTTTTACCTCTATTAACTATGGGTATCCAGGGCAGTATCAATAGGAGCAAGGAGCTTAGTTAGCTGTTGACTCTTGCTACCCCGTCTACTTCTAATTAAACGGGCATCCTTGCATGCTGGTTAGTGTCTATGTGACCAACAAACGCCATGGATGTCTGGGCAAAAAGTGCCACTGTTATCAATATTTTAGGTGACCTCAAAACTTCCAACGGTACCGTCCCTTCTTTAAAGGAGTCTCTGCAGTCTTTAGCAACTGCTAAGTGCTGTGCATGCACAACGAATTCTGCTTTAAATAATAAGGCTGGCACTGTGTGTCACTGATGCACATCATGTCCACCAATTAAGGGCTGTACGAAGACAGCCTAGAATAAACCACTATTTTCTAGAGTCACCATAGACCAAGAGTTGCCGTCGATGCCAGGAAGATATTACCTACCTGAAATAACAGAGAGATGGAGTGTACAAAACAATAGCTCATGCTTTTCGTACCCCACATATTACATCGATCCAGAGCCATGGGGTGCTAATACATAATCTTCTCCTAAATACTGATCCCTGAGCCCATCTCTGAACCAAATCTAAACCCTCCATCAACACCTCTTCATGGAGCAATGCATGGTGGCCTGCCGAACTCGGCCCAGCCCCCCGCCCTGACAGACCACGCCTGCAACCGCGGCAAAATCTTAGACAGCAAGCTAACTATGAAGAATGAGATAAATGCAGTCTCTATCACTGGATCCACACTTTAAGCATGCTCTGCCAAATCTTCCAGGCAACCGCAGAAGAACCGTCATGGAGGCCCTCGTCAACAGCAGGCTGGGCTACGGGAACACACTCTATGTAGGACTCACCGCACGTCTACTGTAGAGACTAGAGAGAATACAAAATGTAGCGGCCAGGTTCATCCTCGACCTTCCCAGACAAACCGACACCACTCCCCAAGTCAAGAAGCCACAATGGCTCCCAATCCAGAAGAGATGCCAGTTTAAGATGCTGACCCACGGGTACAAAGCCCTACACAACAAAGGACCAGCATGCATCAACAAATGCATGACCTTCCACCAACCGACCAGTCAGCTACAATCCATCTCCCTCTTCCTCAAAGCCAGCCCACGGGTCCACCGAAACAACAGCTGAAGATGCTCCTTCTCACACCTGGCGGCCAAAGCCTGGAACGACCTACCCGGCACCTCAGGTCCTCTCCAGAAAATTAGGAAAGAAATCAAGACCTGGTTGTTCGAATGACTCAGATCACCTATCAAGTCCAGCTCCTTGAGACCCTCACGGGTGATTAGCCGCGCTTTACAAATCCTGATTGATTGATCACAGCACTTAGCACTACCTCATCTCTCGGTCTTTACCAACTTAAATGTTCATGTACCTTCTATGCCTAAATGTACTGCATCGGATCCATCCCACTCATCTGTCAGTAATCTATCCAGCTTACCAAGAACGGTATAGCCTACCCACACTCCCATCTCGCTTTATTGAACCCACTGTCCCCATTCAACTCCACCTTCTGCCATATTCCACTGCATCCCATCCAGGGCCCTAAACAGAGAGAAGGAACTGAGACGGGTATTCACGATTTCTAACGACTACGTAAAGCATTCCAGTTCACAGTAAATGTATTTCATGTAGATACCCTGAAAATGGAACTCTTTTATGGCGCTAATTGGCCACCGATGGTTATCCTCGGATCTATCATATAGCACTGACTAAAGTGTATTCATCACCCATCGTGCTACTTCACCCAACCACCTTTGATCTTCTCGGCACCCCCTATTTTTACTAACACATCTCCAAGCACCCCACATGCATCATCCACCCACTATCCTGCTGAGTGATATCATCTATAAACCACAGTTAGAGCAATCATCCAATCCACCTGCCACATACCACCACACTCAGTCCTACTTCCTCTTTACCCACCAGTTTCCTGCGACCCCCCCAAGTCTTCCAAACACATGGAGTCCTCCCCCGAAGCCCAGAATGTCCCAGTCCCTGAGCTCACCTCAGGAGGGCTCAGCTGGTATTCTCACCTTTTTCTCCCCTGTGCTGGCACGGCGATGCTCATTCATTCAGTGAGAGGGGCGGCGGCGGTGGTGAACTCTCTCGGGGGCGCCTGGGCTCGCGCTGGCCCTCTGCGGCCGCTGGCTGTGCCGCGTCGCCGCCACCGTGGATCTGAACCTCAGCGGCCACCGCATTCGGGACGAACGCTGAATGTTTTCATACAAACAGTCCAGCTCGGAAGCCACTCCGCCTCCGGGCCTGCAGCCTGTGTGACGTCACCGCGCACGCCACGCCCTCTGTCACCCTCTCTGCGGGTCACTCGCAGACAGTGGCGTTTGCTGTCTGCTCGCTCGCCACCCGCAGGAGGACTGCTGCTACTGCAGCGGAGGCGCTGCTGAGGCTTCTCGCCCGCCAGGTTTACCTTCACCAGAAAGAAAGAAATGCCACCCAGCCTAAATAGTGATGCATTTCTGTCAAAGTTGAGGCGCATGCCCCGGTGCTTGTGTTTCACCAGTTTTAAGATGCTGTATTTAAATAACCATACGAGAAGTGAGCTTACCCCGTGCACTGCAGCTTAATTCATCCAAAGACATTTATACATGTTCCTTTATACTGACAGGAAACGGTGGCTGGAACAAGCTGTAATTCAATACCAGTACAGAAACAGACCCACAAGGAAAGAGATGACCAAGCAGCCTGCTGCCCAAGCTCAAATGATCTCCAGGACAACCAATGAAGAATTGCAGAATTCTATATTCCACAGGAGGAGCATGAAAAATAAACAAGCACCGGTAAAAAACAAAAACAACTATAAACAAAGTTAAAGATATAAAATAATTAACATCAATAAACATATAATGGAAAATGAAAATCAATACACAGCATAGTCTTTAAATTTAGGAGGTACTTTGACATGCGTAGCTTTGCTACAGCTGGACCTAGCAGTGTAGGTGGGGCCTAACCACCTGCGTGTCACACGATTACAACAGGCACTGTGTAATCCATACCTAGTGCTGCTGTATGGGCAAATCTCATGTGTGGTCTTTCAACCTATTATTTATAGCCTCTGGCCGTGCCCGGCCAGAGGCTGTAGTACAGTAACATCCAGGGCAGGAAGCTACCCCAAAAAGAGTCATCCTTCCTCTTAATCCTGCCGTGAATCTTGCCCACAAAGTCCTTGAGGGCGATGGTGAGACCAAAGGGAAGCACAGAAAACTGAAAATGTTTCTGTCCCACTACGAACCGCAGGTAGTGCTAATGGGCCTACAGGAAGGGTATTTAGAGGGGTCCTGCAGATCTAACTAACAGAGACATTTTAAGGCACGGGCAAAGTGGGCTCTGGCCCAGGGCCCCAGCCTTTAAGGGGGGAGGGGCCTTGATAGCGCTTCTGTTTTCCACACAGTCTTGCCCTGATGACCTTGAATGATTTTTAAACATAGATTTTTTTAAATATAGTTTCCTTCAATATGGGTGATGTGTGGGAGCCTATTATAGACATTTTGCAGAGAAATGGTTAGCTTATGTTTTTCAACACCATTCAATCTCTATAAAAAAAGTGTCTTTTAGATCAAAACAGGACCGCACATTTGACAAATTGCAGTAGGTCGCTTATTTGCAATAATATTCGTAAGCTGCTGCTATTTTAGAGTACTTAAAACACACTTCTCTATCCCTTAAATGGAAACACATATAGGATTTGGACCAGTCTGCCTGTGCAGTGCCAGTGACCTGGCCAAAGCGGACATGAAAAAGCTGGAATTAGATCATAAATTCGAAGCTGTTCCAAACAGGGGGCCCCAAAATATGTTTGGCCCTGGGGCCCCAAAATCCTTACGATGTCCCTGAGATCTAACGCTACCATCCAGTATCCAGGGTCGAAGGCAGATAAGACCTGGTCCAGTGTGAGCATTTTGAACTTGTCTTCCAAGAGGAAGGCTTTGAGAGTGTGCAGTTCTAAATAGGACGAAGGCATCCATTCTTCACCAGCAGAAAGTAGCAGAATTAACAACCACCACACTGGCGCAGGCACTCTCTCAATTGCCCCAATGGAAAAAAGAGCCTGCAATTCCTTCCTTAAGACAGACAGATGGTCATCTGTAAGTCGTTCTGATTATGGTAAAAGGTGCAGTGGGGTAACAATGCAGGACCCACCTTGCTGATGATATGGTCTGCCAACTCGGCACAAATTGCTGGATTATGCTTCTAACCGGGTGACTGAGCTCCACTAAGGGCACAGTAAAGGGGTTTTGCAGGGGGTTGGGGGAGGCTTTGGCAGTGGACTGAGTGACTCGCTGATATTGACCAATGGGTCGATGGGCTCAGCGGCCCTTGCCCTCAAACTGCTGGGCACCTTGAAGAGGCTGAGTTGTCTTGCGGTACAGGGTATTCAACAACAAGGGCCTCACCCACCTCACACCTATTCTCATTGAACCACTAGCAGAGTTATGTGGCAATTTGTGCTGCTGCCCTAGATGTGTTCCTTAACACTAATCTATTGGGTCATGGTGTATTCTTACTGTCAAAAAATATAACACCCAGGTCTAGTACCACTCTCAAAATATACAAATAAAGTGAGCAAAGATTGCCAGTTTGCCCACTTCTCATCATCGGCTACTCTCTCTTTGTGTTGTGAGTAAAGAAGAAAGGAAAAAACACAAATAGTGATTCTCCAACTAATACTAGTGTAGTGCACGAGTAGTGAACAAAACCTATATGTCCACTAGTCAAAAAAAGGTGAAACAGAAAGTGTGTGCACCTAGACCCCTGTAATAGCCAAAAACAATCGACTATCCCTACTAAAATGTGGTAAGACTTGCTGGCTTTATCACTTTATTCTGATGCTACAAGACTTCCCAATAAAAAATGGTTCCTAATATACCATATATTTTTACTCAGTGCCGACATGTTTCATTGCTATAAACTTCAACAACTTTATCAGGGCAAAATTGGGGTTCTATTTTCAATCTTTACTGTTGTTGGTTCACAGGACCTGTAGTGATATTTAAAAACAAACACAGAAAAGGGAAATATGAGTCCTCAGCAAAGGACTTCACATATTCACAAATGTACAAACAGCAAAATGAAACATAAAAGACACACAACAGTGACTGAATCCACTGTTAACTGATGGTTGCCAGTTACTGCATACCTGCAACCATCAAAAGCATCAGACCGCGTGTCAATAAATCACATGTCTTCTGGTGGAGCAATAAATATCTGGCCCCCTGCAGAACAAAGCACACAGCCAACATGAGGACATTCAATCATTGTGCCTCTGCACTAACGTTATCCTGTGCGTCTAGAGCCCAAATTAAGAAAGCAGACTAGCGATCTCATTTTCTCAAACTATATTGCATTGACTCACGAACAGAGGTGGTTTATAACGCTACTCTCAAAGAGCGCCCAGTCCTCATGAATTCTCCTACACAGGGCCACTCCTTCAACCAACAGCTAGGCGCCGGTTTTTCAAACCATTATCACCCGACTGTCCACAGCATGTTCCAAAGCCCCACCTCAGTTGTGACCCTCCTTACCGACGCCGAGTCCTCTCGGCAAAGAACGCTGCTCACACTAGCTTCCGACAAGTGATTCGAAATCCAGGCATATCTTAAGAGACGGGAAGCCCATATCACTCTTCTGCAGGAGACCTCACTGTCTTGGAGGGCATGTCACTTCGGCACGCTAGTGGGGGCACTCAACATACATCATATATTCAGCTTTGCGAGGGGTGTCCTCATATGGGTCTGCCCAGGGGTATAGTTCCAGGTGCTGGAGAAGAGGGTGGACAAAGAGGGGCTCTATGTGTTGCTAGGTGAATGCTTGGGGGGGGGGGGGGGAGTACTTGATGTTATTCAACATATATGCCCCCAACACAGACTAGCCTAAATTCCTAGATGAGCTGTCACTGGTTTTGGCCCCCATCCCGACCGGCCCCATAATCATTAGAGGGTATTTAAATCATGTGGCAGACCCCTCAAGTCCTGCAGATTGTTAAGAAGTTCATTAACTGGACCAAGAGGTGGGGATTGGTGGACACCTGAGGCTCATGACATTTTTCTGTGCGAGATTATTCTTTTCATTCACACTTACCCGACCTGCATACACATCTGGATTATTTGTTCCCTGGTCGTCCACACACACAGGTATGGCACTTGGAATATTTGGCCTGGATGCTGTCGGACCATGACCCACTCCTGGTGGTTCTGGCCTGGGTGCCAGCTCACACTTGTATACCAAGCTGGAGCCTTCACTCCGAAAACCTGGAGAACCAGGTATTCCCTGAGACTCTGGGGGGGACATCCGTAATTATTTTACCAACAATTAGGGATCCACAACGTTAACCTTGATTGAGTGGGAGACTTTAAAGTAGGTTTTTTGAGGCTGCTGATTTGCTTGGACAGGGGGGCATAAACGATGTTACAAGAGGAGAAAGGGGCACAGGAGCTTGTGCTGCGCACACTAGAACACCACCGCCATAATGATCCTTTGGTATACTGCGCATTGCTAGAAGAGTAAGAGAACTTGGCGGCTCTAGCAGAGAGTTTCCATTGCATTGACTACAAGGCCTATATGGTCAGAGTCCATTCAGAGCAGGACAATGCTGAGGCATTGCTCGCCTGACTAGCAAATTCCACCAAACGGGGATTGCCAATATTGAAGATAGTGGTTGGCGATGGTGCCCAGATCTATGACCTGGTTTATATTAATGAGCTCTTCCAAAGGTATTATACAGTGTTGTATACTGACTGCCCAACCAACCTCGCTTTCCCTCTGGCTCTTCCTGGACCCGCTGCCCATGCCAGCCTTGATGAATGAGACCGCTGAGGAACTGGGAGTGGATATCTCAGCCAAAGAAGTTACCGCTGTGGGTAGAGGGCAGGGTGTGGGGGACTTGGATGGGCTGCTGGTTGAGTTCTCTGCTGCTTACATCACTCAGTTGGCCCGTTGAATGGTGGAGGTTTACAAATTGGCACCGGACACCGGATGCTTCCTCTACTATGAAAGAGGCCTTAATAGTCCCCCAGCTTAAACCGGGCTGCCCTCTGCAGGAATTGGCATTGTATCAGCCCCTCTCTATGCTCAATGTCAACTATAAAGTTCTGAGCCAGGTGTTAGCAATGCGACTCTTGCCACATATACCTTGACTTATACACGCTGACCAGACAGGCTTCATCCCTTGGTGGCCATTATCAAAAATGGGGTAGCCCAATTGGTGGAGCACAACATTCAGTATCAGGAGGGTAACAGCACTGTAGCTTGCTGCCGCCTCCCTTGACGAATGGGCAGCAGTTATGACCGTTGATATAGAGAAGGCCTTTGATAGCCTTGGTTGGGACTATCTATAAGCTGTGTTATGCCACATGGGCTCGGGGGAGGGGTTCCATGCATGGGTTGGGCTGCTGTATGCGAGGGTTTGAATGGGGGAATGATACTGGACTCATATACAGTGGGATGAGGTACGAGACAGGGCTGCCCTTTGTCCACATTGTTATTCTCCCTGTCGTGAAGCCTCTTATGAGCAGGGCACGGGAAGGTGTCTATTATAACGGTATCATGCATGCAAGGTACTCAGGGCAGTATTACCATCCGCAATTACCTATGGCAGTGAGGCCTTTCCAGGTCAACTCACCAACACCATCGAGAAATTACATCTAAAAATATACAAAAGAGTGTTTAAATTGCCCTGTTATACCAGGGGACCCCTGGTGAGACTTGAATTTGGCCTGAAGGGCATCACATGGTCAAGTATGGGGTATTTTGTAAAGTACTATCACTGATGTATCACGGCAACACCGGGCACCCTGAAATTTATTTTGCAAGATATCTTCAAACATAAAATCAATCCACGGTCCACTTACTTAAAGACATCAGTAGAAACTTTACAAATCGACTTGACCACTTTAAATACTTCTTCATTTACGTTCGCTGCAATAAAAAGTATAAGGAAAAAACAGACTAGATTACTTTCCAAGACCATGGACCTGCAAAAAATTAATACCACTCCACCATTAAGGGCCCTGGCAGCGTCATACAACAATGAAAGTCAAGCTGGACTTAGGGCACAACCTTACCTTAGTTGTACTATAGGGAAAGCCTGCCTGACTAAAATCTTGGCAGTAAGGATGCTGGCATTACAACAGTGGCGGTTCCTCCATGGGGGCGTTTGGGTGCCGCCCCCCCTGCTTTCTCGCCGTGCGAGAAGGCAGAAACAAATGGTAGTTATTGCCGTAATACTTTATAACTACCATTGTTTCTGCCTTCTCGCACGGCGAGAAAGCAGAACTTCCTGGTTTAGAGTGGGGGTGTTACTCGAGGGCAGGGGGAGTGGCTTGGGGGAGTGGCTTGCCCACTGTTGTTAATACTGACTGTTTGGGCAGCCTGAGGTCGCCCAAACAGACAGTATTAACAACAGTGGGAAAGCCACTCCCCCAAGCCACTCCCCCTGCCCTCGAGTAACACCACCCACACGCTCTCCCTGTCTCTCTGTATGCTGCAGCAGCAGCATACAGAGAGAAAATGACGTAGCCTGGGGCAGCCGGCCGCACCAATTAAAAAACGCGGCGGTGGAGGGGAGGTAGGCTGCCTGCCGCGCTGCCTTCCTGATGACGTGCTGAAGCAGGACTTGAACCAGGACGGCGGGAGTCGGGACGGAGTCTCCGGACGGTAAGTTTACTTTTACTTTATTTTATTTTAAATATATTTGTGTTGTTCCCAAACCCCTCCCGCCTCCCCCCTCATCCCCTCAGGTCGTTGCGAGTGCGACCCCGTCGCCCGTAATGCCAGCCGCGACTGCAGGGCAGTGCCGCCGGTAGTGATGATGGCTCAGAAATAATTTATGGTAAAACATTGGTTTTTGATTGGCTAGTGCATTACTAATTACAGAAATTATTACTGTTAAAGCGAGCCCATGAGCAGTGCAGGTGTAGGGGGACCGGGAGATCCTGCACGTAAGCAAGCAGGCTGGGGGAGTGCGACACGTGTACACTCTCACTCGCCATCTTCACTCACCATCTCGCCTTGGAATTTTTGATATGACGTGCCTTAAAATTCCACCTTGGCCACAAACTTCCCCGGATACTATTTAATAGTGATCGAGCCACTTGATGAAAGCTCGAGCCATGCCCCCTCGAGACCAAAACGAGCCAAGCTTACCAAATTAATGATAGTAATTTATCAACTTAAATATTGACCATCGCACCCTCCCATAGACAATAACGTTACTTTGTATTTTCCTAAAGGTGTTTGTTTCATTTTACTTTTAGTTTCGAACAGTTATTTGTAGCAGTGCTGTTCTGTGTTTGCTTTTGACTTTCATCAAGTTGGGAATATTCGAATTGCTATTCACTAGGAGCTGACCCATTTCTCCTCCTTCATTATTCTCCACTGTACCGTGACCCTTCTTCTCAACAGTGCTTGAAAATTCACCATTTGTCCACTCTTTTTTCTAAATTTTCCCCCCTTTGGCTGTTGGGGATCGCTCGCTACGCTTGCTCGCTACGGTGCTCTATAAAATTCATTTTCCGCCTCACCACTTATAAATGTCAACAGCCGCCACTGCATTACAAATCAAAGATTTTAATCCTAACTGGCCGCTGCTTTCTAAAGTAGACAAGTGCAGACTCTGTGGCTACAAATCAGAATCTCTTTTACATTTACTGTGCAGCTGTCCGATCTTGCTTGATTGCCGTCGAACTTTACTAAAGCCACCCTTTTTAATTCACGGCATAAGAACATGCAACCAAGCAATGAACTGGATTTTTAGCACAATTATCCCCCCTGAATTGGCAAGAATAGGTAAATTTTTTAAAGCTGCGCAGGACTTCCTAAAAAACTCTATACAAAGCACTGAGACGATTATGTATTAACCCTTAACCCATGGATAACAGACATTGATGCATAGTAGAGTTAGCCTACACCATAATTGAGTCTTTTTTTGTTGTAAACTTTTTATTTATTTTATGGAAGGTTTTTTAACTTACTTTTATCCATTATTTTCATAACAGACATGGGAAAGGGAAGATGGCAGAGAGAAAGTCTATATACCAAGTGCTTCCTTTCCTAGGGCACAATAAGTCATTCGGGGAACAGCGTTTACAACGCAACTTTCACCACGTACTACCTTTACCACGTAACTTTTACAACGCAAGTCGTTCCAACGACTTGTGCTAAGCGCTGTAGGATAGGGAATGGTTTAATTTACTATCCAAAACCTTCCCTACTATCCACGGGGACTGGAGTTGGAATAGTAACTATCCAGCGCCCCCCAACGCAAGTCGTTGTAACGACTTGCGTTGTAAAAGTTGCGTGGTAAAGGCATGCGTGTAAAAGCATGCGTAGTAATGACATACATCCAGCCATTAATATTGCATGGTTTTGACATGCAACTAGCATTTTATTTTACTTCTGTATAATTGTTTTTTTTCTTAAATGTTTTCTATTGTCATGGTTTTAAGTAATCTACAGTGTATCATGCATCGGGGTGTTCTGCAACATAGTGCTCTGAATGCCAATGACATGTTGTTTTTACTTCAAGACTATGGGACGAGACATTTCTGGAGTGAATAGACTCCTGGAGACGTTTGCTACTCTCTGGGTCGGCGGGGAAACTGGCAGAAGACTATTTGTACCCCTTACGGGAGAGCCCTGAGGTCTCACTGTTGATTGGGGAGCTTCAGTGGGAGAATACCACCATCCCAGTATTTAGGGGTTGTATGTCATGACAACGCGTGGTATTACCACGCGTGCCATTACAACGCAGGAATTACAACGAATGTCGTTACAACGACTTTCGCTGGAGGGCGCTGGATAGTGGAATAGTTTAATTTTCTATTCCAACTCCAGCCCACGTTGACAGTAGGGAAGGAGTTGGATAGAAAATTAAACTATTCCCTATCCAAGAGCGCCCTCCAGCGAAAGTCGTTGTAATGACTTTCGTTGTAATTCCTGCGTTGTAATGGCAGTGCGGGGTAATCCCCGCAGTTGTCATGGCTGTTCACCGTATTTAGGTGTCCAGATGTACCGGACTGAGGCCATCTTGCTAGCCGGTAATCATTGTAGGGTGCTTATGGCACTCCGTGGGTCGATAACGCTTCTGGAAGACTCTCCCCATATCCCTGGTGGGGTAAGTATCAAACGCCAAAATGGTTGCTTTGCCCAAGCTGTTCTACTACTTTGCCACACCCCCTGTTGTAATCCCCAATGCCAATTTAAGGAGATAATATCGATGCTTGTGGACCCCATCTGTTGAGGCGGCCCCTCGCCAGGTTGCCCTGGTGAAATATCAGTGCCCTTTTCAGTATGATGGTTTGGCAGCTCCTGACTTCATGGCATACTATCTGGTGGCCCAATTGCACTGGGTGACCAGGTGAGTGGATGCTGAGCTTCAGGGTAGCCTATTAGTTGTGAGGGGTGTGCGGCACCGCCCTGGCTAATGCAGCTCCTACTAGAACCTAAAAGGGTCTGGGCGGAACCCTGCACCATGCAGCCAGTGGCCAAGCACTGATAGGTGCAGTATTTGCAAAAGGTGGGGTTGGCCACCTTATACACCCCTGCTTTGTCCTCCGATGGTTGGCACACTTTTTACCAGGGGACGTGGCTCGATGGTTGGAAGGGTGGCAGCTCTGGGGCTGATGACACTTGGCAATATGTATGAAACCAGGGCCCTACAGTCCGCTGAGGACTTACAATTTGCCAGCCGGTCATTTTCTCTTCTTTGGCTCACTCACTACACTGCTGCGGGGGTGATGGCGGTAGCGGCAGGAGGAATCACCCTCCCTGTTAGATATAGCAGAGAGAGACCCCCTACACCAGGGGAATAGGGTACTTTTTAAAAGTAAAATCAAAAATTCCCTTGGCAAGATTACTAGCTAATCAGGCCCAAATGTTAATATTGGACATTCCTATTGGACAAGTATGACAAAACATATATATATGTATAAAAATAATACCAAATTTATTACTGTATTAAAAGCATAAAAAATACACAATAAAAACAATTCAACATTTTATTGGCATATACTACTAAAATTGTCACAGTTCTAAATCACATGAAAGTTATAAACATAAGATACCAACATAAAAAAAGGACAATACCATACAATTTATCAATTATAGAGACACAACGAGGGGTAGAGACGGACAAAAGACAATGTAATTTGTCATTAAGACTTTGCACATCAAGTATCCGAAATTCAAGAACCCAATCCTGGACACATTTAATTCTTGCAATACACAGGAAAAGCTTGATTACTCGATTGTGCAATTTGTTTGGCGTCGACGCATTTCGATGGCTTATCTTTCAATGTTATGCCATCTTTTTCAAGACTGAATTAATGATCTCTCCTAATGAACGGCACTGGGTGGTTGCCTTGTGGTTAAAAAGTCCTGTGGGTAAACATACTACAATCAGTATCTTTCACTGCATTTGCAGAATTACATTTCTTAATTTGACATTTTTTAAGCTCTCATTACTTATCACGTTAAGTGTACAGTCCATAGTTCTTTCACAGGCATCAGTTCTATTGCTTATACATCTTTATAGTTTTGAACCTCTCTTAAGCCTGGAATTTGGATCATACTCATTTGTCTCTTATATTACATCACATGTAAAATTCCTAGCACGTTATTGGCCTCATTTTTTATCCATAGTACTTTGGGAGATATACATGTCCAATATTACCATGGGTGCTTGTAAAATCACATTTATAGACCACCGGTAGGGGGACCCCTCTACCTCAAGAACCCGCTGGGGGATGAGACAATTGCGTCTATCTTCAATATATTGTATCATTCATCTGGGCTGACCAACGTTTTGCACCTAGAGATTCATTGTTCTACCCTCCATTTCAGTTATTACCTTATCTCATATTATTTTCGAAGTTCTTCTGAATTTTCGAACTCCACATCATAGGGTTTTTAGGCAAATCTGCAAAATAGTTTATTGTTTTTCTCAAAATTTATAAAGCAAAAAAGGATTCTTAATGACAGAAAATGTGATCTCTCTATCTGAATGCGATTTATCTATTTGAAATCCTTTATTACCTGAGTGTCTTCTTTTTGTAACTTCCACTCATACCACTGTTAAGGGATCGTGCAGGATCGAAATCTATATAAAAAAGAATTTTTTATTGTCATTCTTTATTTCGTTCTATTTCTTAAACTACCTTGCTGACATCTTGTTTACGTACAACAGTTGGGCTCATTATTATTTTATAGATTACCTGCTTTCAATAATGCTTTTTTCAAAGTTTTGATTTCTTTTAACTTTCCAATCTTGCACGGTGCCAACTTCTTAGAGAACGTTGCTCCCTGTGCTCAGAGTGTTAGGTTCTTTCTAAAAGAGATTAACATATAATGGACACCTTCTTACAGACAGGACAATATGTGGGGATCCGGGCGGACACCAGCATTCCCCTTCGTGCCCTCAGAAACACTTGGGCGGCTGATTACAGCACTCTGACGGGGGTAAACTCCTGGCTCAGATACCCCAGATTTCCCAAAATGCTTGGTTCAAATTGATTAACTTTCATTACCTTCGCAGTGTGTACCTTAAACCTGCGAAGATTAATAAACTCTTCAAAGGGGCTGGCTTATGGTGCCCCAAATGCTACTTTGTAGACGTAGACATATATTATGTGTTATGGAGTTGCTCTTATGTTCCAGATGCGGCTAACCATAAGGTTACCACAGGGTTTATAGACCTAGCCTTGATACTGGCGAAACAACAGATCACACTTCACTGGAAAAACATACGGGACATGCAGATCTCCAAATGGACGGTGGAGTTGCAGAAATGGGCAGCATATGAAGGTGCAAACTAGCTCCCGGAGGCAAAGAGGGGATAATTCTTATTAGAGGTGGCCAGGACCTTGTTGCTGGAGGAACTGTGGCCTGGGGAGGCAGGGTCAGCAGCTGCTTCATCCCACATGCTCAGGAGAATGGTGGAATGTAATTGCTTTCCCCGGCCTCCCTCTCTTTTTCCTTACATCACATTGATGTCCCTGGGGACGGGTAGTTGCTCTCTTTTGGGTGAATGGTATGATTGCTTCCTTCAGACCAAGCTATGGGGTGGGGAGAGGGAGTAGTTGTGTTGATTGGTTTGTTCCATAGTGTGTCTGCTGAGTATGCTGCCTTCATCGCTCAATTTTGTAATGTGACCGACCTCTATCGAGGTATCAGAATGTCTATCTGCTTCTTTATTACTATTCTTGTATTACAGATGTCATGAAACTACAAAAAATATGATGGGGTAAAAAACAAACATGGAGGCTTGGAACAGGAGAGTTATTTTAGGACAGACCACGAAATTGTTGCTAGAGTTGGATGCGAGCTTAGATGGCTGGGGTGCACGTTGTGGTGCTGTGTCAACAGGCGGTCGTTAGACAGAGGTCTTGCCCAGAGATCCACAGTTAGGAACACAGAGTGTAACCCAACTTAAATCAGGCTGGTTAACAGCAGCCTTACACAATGGCTTTTGTCCCTGACAAATAAAATCACAGAATCTTCAGGAAAAACAAGTAGATTTTTTTCAGGAAACTGTAAAAGGAGGTTCATGGAGCATTAACGGTGTGAAAGACAAAAAAACATAACACAGATATGAATACAATGCTCAGAAAATTTCACATTATGTTATTACAAGAAACTTGGTCAACCGGGCCATTTGTGCAGGATTCACTGGCTACTTTAATCCGGCTATTAAAATAATAAGATACAGCCGACCAAGGGGGTGCCATTTCTTGCTATTGGACTAAATATTAAAAGTGAACAGGATATCACAGATGACAATAACATCCTAATAGTAAATTGAGGAATTGACACAAAAACACCAGGAGCTCACTTGTTCTAATTAATATTTATTTACATCCGGACTCAAAGGCAAGGAAAGATGATGTCCCATAAAATAACAAGTATATTATCAGAACTAACTCAAGAAGGGTTTTCTTTGGAGAGTATGATATCAGAGGACTTTAATATGAATTTGCTGTGGGCATTCGAGAGGAAAACATAATACAACAAAATTATACATGGTCAATCCCTAATCAATACAGTATCCTTGAATGCAATGGGCCAAGAGATTTGGATTTAGTAAAAGATCTCAAGTCCCTGGGTCTAAGGGTATTGAACGGAAGGTACCAACATGATGGTCCACCTGCATGGACCAATCAGGCTGCTCGTTCGCAATTACAAATTGGCTTTACAGCAGCAACTCTACCTTTATTTAAATGAATAACCTCATTCCAGCTTCATAACACGGGCGAAAATGACCATGGTCAACAAATCATCGAGATCCAAGCTCAGCATAATTTCCATCAAAAATGTAAATCCCTTCTGGGAGAGATAGAAACAACAAATTATAAGAGATTATGTCAGTCTCATGGCCTCACTCCTGGTTAAAAACTGTTTTTCAGTCGAGTCTGGGTCTCCGATAGTGCAATAGACTGAATTTACAGAACCATTATTAAGTGTCTACTCCTCAGAAACTAAATCGACTAACCAGCAATTTAAAATTCTTTTACAGAAATTAGAACAAGTTTAAAACATCAGCATCATGTTGTATTTTGAAAAGGAACTGCAATAGAATTTTGTGTCAAGTAAGGAAGCATCCAAGGAATCTCGAACTTCAAACTAGAGCCAAGACAATAAACAAAGATTAACAGAGGAAAATCTGATAAGAGAAGTTAAAAACAAAGCAAACCCCTCTGGGCTAAGGTTCTGTTCCTTAGTAAAGGAAAAATTCAAGGGCTTTTAGGAGAATGAGTAATAATTTGAACAGGACCCCAGTGAAGATTACAACTTTAACCTTAATAGAATCTACCTGGGTAGGTTTTTTAATAAAGCATTTTAATAAACCAACGGAAATTGAAACATACTTGACCTGTGAAATAGAAAGTAATGCAGTGACGGAACAGATAGATCCAGGGGACCATATGACTAAAATCTTAGAAGTGCAAGTTTGTAATCTAATTAAAAACAGTAGACAAGACGGTGAACCTGTTTAAGACAGATTCAATTTTCTGGGTTGGGTACCTATAGAAAGTTTTTAACTACATTCTTCAGTCAGGAAAAATATGTGATACTCATGGAAAGGCTCTATAATAGCACCTATTTTTAAAGGAGGAGATTGGTCACAACCGGAAAAATTATCGCCTTATCACACTCCAAAATACAGAGGCAAAATGTCTCGCAAGGATACTTCTGAAATAATTTTTACATTGAACAGAGAAGAAGCAGATTGTTCCTTCAAACCACTCCGGGTTTCTTCAAGGATCAGGCACCTCGACCAACATCTTAGCTCTTTCAGTAATGGTTGATGAATATAAACTATGCAAGCAAACAATCTACCTTTGTTTTGTACATTTTAAATCTGTGTTCGATTGCGTTCAGCGACATCTTCTTTGGCAAAAGCTGACTAACCTACACATTCTTCCTTCTTCAATGTTATATTCTGATACATGGGTAAGGGTGAAAATAGGTGATGGTTCCCTTCTGTCAAGAAAAATCAAAACCTCCCATACTGGAGCAAGGTTGTGTTCTTGAGCCATATTTATTTAATCTGTTTTTAGCTGATTTAACTCAAGCACTGGATGAAGTAAATGCACATCCTTCAATGTTAGGAGACAAGTATATATCAAACCTCTTATTACGCTGATATCGTGATTTTGCTGAGCCAAACAAAAGTCAGATTGCAGCGAGTAATTAATAAAGGCTCAAATTACTCGTTGCTTAACAGCATGGTAATAAATGAAAAAAAAGCTAACGTTATGGAACTAAGCAACAAGATATATAGAGAATATAAGTGGTATCTACACGCACGACAACTGGAGCAGGTGAAAACATATAGATACCTTGGAGTAATATTTGAGAATAAGGGATCCTTTCAGCAGCATGAGCTGGATCTGCAGAGGAAAGTTAATACTTTATTCTTGGCATTTCGCTTGTTACAGATGTCACTGGGTGGTCCAAGTCATCTACCACTATTAAAAATAATATCTGCAAAACTTCTACCAACCATCTCATATGGAAGAGAAAAAATGTGTGGAAGAGAACAGCAACGCAAAATCTAACTGTTGAAAAATATTTAAATGTCTTTTTCATCTACCATGCAAAACTTCCCCAGCCCAGACAAGGTTAGACTTTGGACTGTTAAATCAAATCATTGCACGAAAAGGAGCATATATTAAAGTTTGGTAAAGAATAGAATCAAACACCTCAAATCATCTAAGCCAAGCTCTCTGGCACAAAGTTCAAACAAACTCAAATTCTCCAACATGGAAGTATTTAAATGTGGCAATAGAAGAACTTTCTGTTCGTTCTTTGTGGGAAATGCCTTTACCTCCAGTAACTTTAAAAAAACATTAACGGATTAATGAAAAAAACTTCAATGTTAAAAGACAAAGAGTTACTTGCACTTAGATCACAGGCCTAGATTATTATAAATGAATACAAAACTCTCATATCGCAGCCCTACTTAGAGACAGGCTGGTCACCACAACTAAAAAGAGGTTTTACGAGAGCAAGATTTGGAATACGCCCAGGGCTTGCGCATGCTATGCCCTGGTTGCGACAAACAAAAAACATATGTTGTAGGCTGTGTAAAACGGGAGAAGAGAGCATCATTCATTTAACTTGCATATGTCCTGCCTTATTGGAAGTAAGACGTAGGCTACTATGGATACCATTTAACCAGCAGGGTATTTATTCATGCAGCCACGCTGTGATAGAGTGTTTTAAAACATAAAATACATCCTTGAGCTGCATATTTATACAATTCCTGAGGGCAGTGGAAATAAACATGGATACATGCGATGCTATCACAGTCTGAGCTCTAGCGAATGAATGAACTTTCAAACAACTAAGAAATATGAGCTAGCAGCTGAGGAATAATTGTGTAGAGTGGCATTAACTATAAGCAGTGCTTCCGAGTATTTGAACAAAAGGCGATTGTTTAGATATATGTAAGACAATGACCTTGCTCGATGTCTTGATAATTGTAAATATTTAATAATCCTTTTTTTTATTTACAGTCATTTTAGAACCTTTGCTTAGCTGTATATCCGATTGTTTAATAGGATGGTGTTTTGTGGTTTTTTGTATATCTGATTGTTTAATAGGATGGTGTATTGTGGTTTTTATGTATATCTGATTGTTTAATAGGATGGTGTTTTGTGTTTTTGTGTACATCTGATTGTTTAATAGGATGTTTTTTTGTGGTTTTTTGTACATCTGATTGTTTAATAGGATGGTGTTTTGTGTTTTTTTTATTGTAAGATTTTAAGGAATAAACAATAAACGTATTATTTACTTACTTACCAGTTGGATTTTTTGTGTTTGTTCCTTGACTTACCCAAAGATTTGGAGCACAAAGACAGTCAACCACGGGATCGACTCCTGTGGCTCCTAGACCGGGAATGGGACCGAGAGCGACCTTTGACCTTGGACCAGTCACAACGTGGGATAATCCGATGCTTCGATGAAGAGCTTCACCTCATGGTCCTGTATTCCTGTATGGCCTTTGGATTTATCGGCACACAAACACTACAGTCTTTTGGAGTCGTGGCTGAACCCCAGGAACTACAGACAAACCTGGTGAGAAGCTGTCACAGACATTTACTTTCGACAGTCCTTTTAGGGCAGGAAACCTGTCATCGCAGGAGAGGATATTTCCCTTGCACGGTGAAAATATTTTTGTCAAAAGTTGTCTCAGAGATGAGAGGTAGCTTCGCATCCACGACTTGTGGCACAGAAAGAACGGGACAGACATCAGCATGCATGGAATAGTGACTTGTTTATAGTGCTATCATGTCCCAGCCTGTGACAGAAAGCACTGTAAATGTCCTTATTTTAAAATTGTATTACTCTGTATGAAACAGGCTGCTTTTAACGGAACAGACAAACGTATTACCTCTCAAAAAGATTCAATGTTTGTCACCATGAAGCTGAGTGACTCTTAATTAAACTCCACACTAGCTCCAGAGCAGTCTTTACATTTGGTGATTAACCATTACACACATTTACATTTCTTTCAGGTAGCAGGTGCCTTGCTTCGTGAGAAGGCATGTTTCTTCCTTCATAAGTTCACTACTATTTGTTTCACAGCACAGGAGCTCCCCCCACCCTCTGGGAGTGGGCACTGGACCCCAGTCATGGCAGTCTTCCTATGAAAAAGAGCATGGGGTGTATTTGCCTTGCTAGCATTGTAGCATAGGTCACAATTGTTGCGCGTCGAACAGGGGCCAAGCAACATGGGAGGAGGGGGCTAAATGTGCTTATTTGTTTCTTTTTTACACACATTGACAGAAAGCCTGCTTTTTGGATCCTGCCTAGAAATAATGGCCCTGTTGAGTGCCCACAGTTGACAGCCTGCTTCACAGAGCTGTAGGTGTCATCGGTGCTGCGGTTGCAGGGAATACCTGTTGTGCCAGTGTTTCTTTGAGCCTTGGAGCAATGGCACAAGGGAGGGGGAAAATGAAGTAGAGGAGCCATCTTGATTTGGGCAGAGAGATGAGAGGGATGCTTAGAGATGGGAGGGAGTGGAATGATGAGAGATGGGAGGGAGAGGGATGGTGAGAGATGGAAGCCATGTTGTTAACAAAAATCAGCTGTGACAGCAAGGCAGTACCTATCAATAGTGAAACCGGTGCAGTGGCACTTTTGCCCAGGGGCCCACTGCTTCACAGTTCTGAATGGGTTCCAATACAAAATGGGCATAGGACCTAATTTTCCTTGCTAGCATTAGGACAGATGACACCCTTGATGCAAAAAAAGAGGGGGCAGCATTCAGTAACTAATTTTCTTTCAGAAAGAGACTAGACTTGTTTCGAGATTGAAGTGATGGTCAGACATTGTGGGGAAGGAGTGAAAGAAGAGGAGAGTGCCTGCTACTCGAGACTACATCCAACATTAGTCAAGTCAAGTCAATATATTTATATAGCGCGCTACATACCCAGAGGGTCTCAAGGCGCTTGAAGAGGGGTGGGGAATTACTTCTCGAATATCCAGGTTTTAAGCTGCTTTCTGAATGCTAGGTGGTTTTGAGTGAGGCGAAGGTGCAAGGGAAGTGAGTTTCAGGTTTTGGCCGCTAGGTAGGAGAATGATCTTCCTCCCATGGTGGTTTTGTTGACGCGGGGAACAGCAGCGAGGGCTTGGTTGGAAGAGCGCAGCTGGCGGGGGGGGGGGGGGGGGGGGGTGTAGAAGGAAAGACGTGTATTGAGGCATTCGGGTCCAAGTTCGTAAAGAGCTTTGTGTGCGTGGGTGAGGAGGCGGAAAGTTATCCTCTTATTGACGGGGAGCCAGTGGAGGTTTTTCAGGTGACCAGAAATGTGTTCTTTACGCGGGATGTCTAAAATGAGTCTGGCTGATGCGTTCTGGATGCGTTGGAGTTTTTTCTGAAGTTTTGCGGTGGTACCGGCGTAGAGGGTGTTTCCGTAGTCTAGGCGGCTTGTAACCAGTGCGTGGTGACCGTTTTTCTAGTTTCGGTGGGGATCCAGCGAAATGTTTTTTTGAGCATGCGAAGAGTGTTGAAGCAAGATGAAGAGACGGCGTTGACTTGTCTGGTCATCGAGAGTGAGGAATCCAGGATGACGCCTAGATTCCGTGCGTGATCCGTCGGGATGGGTGCTTTTCCAAGGGCCTCTGGCCACCAAGTGTCGTCCCAGGCGGAGGGGGAGGTACCTAAGATAAGGACTTCTGTTTTGTCTGAATTCAGTTTCAGACGGCTATGCTTCATCCATTCGGCTACCTCTTTCATTCCTTCATGTAGGTTGGTTTTGGCGATGTTTGGGTCTTTGGTGAGTGAGAGGATCAGTTGAGTGTCATCAGCGTAGGAGATGATGTTGAGGTTGTGTTGGCGTGCGATGGTCGCGAGGGGGCTCATGTATACGTTGAAGAGGGTGGGGCTGAGAGAAGATCCTTGTGGCACGCCACAAATGACTTCAGTGGCCTCTGACTTGAATGGTGGGAGGCGTACTCTCTGAGTTCTTCCGGCAAGGAATGAGGTGATCCATTCCAGTGCTTTTCCTTGGATTCCGATGTTTCTGAGTCGTTGTAACAGGGTGTTATGACAGACTGTGTCGAAGGCTGCGGAGAGGTCGAGGAGGATGAGGGCGACTGTGTCTCCATTGTCCAGTAGAGTTCGGATGTCGTCTGTTGCTGCGATGAGTGCGGTCTCAGTACTGTGTTTGGCTCGGAAGCCGGACTGTGAGGAGACGAGGGATTTGTTGGCTTCGAGGAAGGCGGCGAGCTGGTTGTTGACAGCTTTCTCGATGACTTTGGCCGGGAATGGAAGGAGCGAGATGGGGCGGTAGTTTTTGAGTTTGGTGGGGTCAGCTGTGGGTTTTTTCAGAAGGGCGCTGAGTTCGGCGTGTTTCCAGCTTTCTGGGAAGGTGCCGGAGTTGAGGGAGCAGTTGATGACGTCTCGGAGGTGTGGTGCTATGATGGAGTCTGCTTTGTTGAAGATGTGGTGAGCACATGGGTCTGTGGGGGATCCTGAGTGGATGGAGTTCATTAGGCGGATGGTGTCCTCAGTGGTGATTGGATTCCAGTCATTAAGGATATTCAAGGGGGGTGAAGGTACGGCAGGGGGTTGGGTGGGTTGGTCTTCGGGTTGGTTGTCGAAGCTGTTGTGGATGTCTACGATTTTGTCGTGGAAGAATGAAGCTAGTGAGTCGCAAAGGGTTTGAGAGGGGGTGATGTCGTTGGAATTGGCAGTGGGATTGGTAAACTCTTTGACGATGTTGAATAATTCCTTGCTGATGTGGGCGTTTTTGTCTAGTCGGTCTTTGAATGCGGTTTTCCTGGCAGTCCGGATCAATTGGTGGTGTATGCGGGTGGCGTTTTTGAAGGCGTCCCTGGTGTTGGTGTTTGGGTCTTTTTTCCAGGCCTTCTCAAGGGAGCGACAGAGTTTCTTGGATTTCTTAAGATCCTCGTTGAACCAGGGGGCGTTTTTGCTGCCTAGCTTGATTTGACATTTTTTCAAAGGTGCTAGGTTGTCGGCAGTGTTGCTTAGCCATTGAGTGAGATTAATGGCTGCTTGGTTGGGGTTCGATGAGTAGGCAGGGGGGTTTTGAAGAAGCGATGTGGAGATCTGGTCGATGGTGATTTTGTTCCAGTTTCTTCGCAGGGTAGGTTGAGGATGGTTGTGGGTTGTGGTCTTATTGTAAACGAAGTGAACGCAGCTGTGGTCCGTTCATTGGAGAACTGTGGTGTGACTGAAGGAAATATGTTTGCTGGAGGTGAAGATAGGGTCGAGAGTGTGTCCTGCGTGGTGTGTGGGGGTATTAACAAGTTGTTTGAGTCCGAGGTTGGCGAAATTGTCCAGAAGGGTGGTGGTGTTGTTGTCGTTGCTCTTTTCCAGGTGAAAATTGAGGTCTCCCAATAGGATGTAGTCCTTGGAGGAGAGGGCGTGTTGGGTGATAAAATCAGTGATGTCTTCAGTGAATTGTGCACGGGGTCCTGGTGGCCTGTAGAGGAGGGTGCCTCTGAGTGTGGTCTTGGGGTCGGTGTGGATCTGGAAGTGAAGGTGTTCGGCGCTAGAGAGGTAGACGTCCGAGCTGGTTGAGATACGGATGGAGTTCTTATGAACGATGGCGATGCCTCCTCCTGTTTGGATGGTGCGATCTTTTCGGATGATCTTGTAGCCTTCCGGGATGGCTATGGTGATGTCTGGGGCTGAAGAGGCGTTCATCCAAGTTTCTGTTAGGAAGGCGACGTCTGGAGAGATGGTGTCTAGTAGATTCCAGAGGTCGATGGCGTGGCTGTGGACCGATCGGGTGTTGAGTAGGATGCATTTTAGGTGGTTGGTGACAGATCTATGTTTTGTGTTAGTGGGTGTGGAATTGTTTTTTGTGCCGTCAAACTTGCAGGAGTTGCATGTGAAGGGTCCATGGGTGTGTCCAGGTGCGACTTGGGCGCAGTTGGGGAGTCGGCCGGGGTTTAGTGCGAGGAGGGAGGAGGAACCGTATGTAATGCGGGTGGGCTGGGACATAAGGGAACCAGGGGTCTGGTGCTGGGCGCGGGCTTGGCGCGGACGGGCGTAGACGGGCTTACCTTTGGCGCACCTTCGGCGCAACTGGGGCGCGACCGCTGCGCGTGAATGCTGCGCGAGAATGCATCTGTCATATATGGTTGGAGGAGGGGGAGGGGCGAGGGAGGGTCAGCAGGGAGGCGGGGCGGGCTGTGGGGGTCAGGCTCTGAGGCACCAACAACAAACAACAACACGCGTAAGATGGCGGCAGCGTGGGGAGAAACGCAACTGGAGGTAGGCTGGGGCTCAGGTGACTGTCTGTGCTAGCAGTAGGGTCGCGCTATGTCAATTAGCGTTAGAAAATCGAGCGCCGTGCAAACAATGCCCTCAAAGTTTTCCTTTCTGTGTAACACTGAGCGCCGTGTCAGCAGTCCCCCAGAGGCTTTAGAAATGTCCCAGAACGAGTGAATATCCCTTGCGCTGCAGCGTTAGCCAGAGTAGTGAGTTAAATAATTATTAAATGGCAAAGGCAAATCACACAGCAATGCAGCACTGAGCAACGATACCAGGCAGGAGCAGGCAGCAGGGTAAAGGGAGCGACCGGTTCTGGAGCAAGTGGAGTGCATTGCAGTCCCTAGCACCCCAATGTCTCATATTTAGTGGATTACAGCTACAGAGAAGCATCCCTGAAATGTTCTCATGATCCCCACTCCCTGTGATCATCCATCCCCTCAAGCTCACCAAATCCTTGCTATAAAGTTTTGGAGGGGGGCTCAACTTCAAAACATTTTGCTTATGGGGAGCTCAGAGCAATAAAGTTTGAAGATCTCTGGCCTAGGGGGCCTGAAATAGTCTAAATTATCACAATTGTAGGAGTGTGATGGTTAGTAGTTGTGTTATTACTATCATTGGCAGTATAGCAGGGGAAATGTGTGGTGCATGCTTCAGTGGCATCCTGATGAGAGCACTGGCACTTGTTTTTTTTCAAAATTAAGCACTGTGAATACCCCAGATTATATTGTTTTGTCACTTCTAGGATTCTGATTATTCATGTTCTCCATTGAATTCTCAATTCTGCCTACACTGTGAGTTTGTAACAGTCATTGTAACAGCTAAGGGCAGTAGTGTGTAACGTCTTGTAAAAACCATAACTATGCTAAAAGCTTACCAAAAATAATGTAGTAACTTCAGAAATCTGATCAGGCTTGTCATCTTCTTGTAGGATCACTGACAAAATATCGGGGAGCAAAATATCGACCTGCCAAAATATCGTGGATAAAATATAGAATGCCAGAATATCGAATTCCTATCTTCAAACAGGTAAGTAAAAAAATATCGACTCCAAAATATCGTTGTAAAAAATATAGACAGTCAAAATATCGATTTTTTTAAATGTCTTAAAAGTAATTTAAAATTAATGTAATAATAAATATAATTAATGTAAACATACTTACAATACTTAAATAAACTTAAAATTAATAAATAATAATAAATAATTAATGTAACGTAAAAAAATATTCATAATTTTAAATATATATATATATATATATATATATATATATATATATATATATATATATTCACAGCTTCCAGGTCCAACTAAGTTTAGTAGGACACAGAGACGACACACCAGGAGATCATAGCACAAAACCTTTATTGTACACATATTATTAACAAAACATATACACTATTTTCAACATAGGATAGCGAGAGGGTTCAATTTACTATTACCACTCCAGTGAGTGCAACAGTAGAGAAAACATTGGATAGCGTAGGGGTAAAAATTACTATTCCCACTCCAGAGAGTGCAACGGTAGAAAAAGCATTGGATAGCGTAGAGGTAAAAATGACTATTCCCACTCCAGAGAGTGCAACAGTAGGGAAAGCATTGGATAGCGTAGGGGTAAAAATTACTATTCCCACTCCAGTGAGTGCAACAGTAGGGAAAGCGTTGGATAGCGGGAGGGTAAAAATTACTATTCCAACTCCAGAGAGTGCAACAGTAGGGAAAGCATTGGATAGCGTAGAGGTAAAAATTACTATTCCAAATCCAGAGAGTGCAACAGTAGGGAAAGCGTTGGATAGCGTAGGGGTAAAAATTACTATTCCCACTCCAGAGAGTGCAACAGTAGGGAAAGAGTTGGATAGCGTAGGGGTAAAAATTACTATTCCCACTCCAGTGAGTGCAACAGTAGGGAAAGCGTTGGATAGTGGGAGGATAAAAATTACCATTCTCACTCCAATGAGTGCACCAGTAGGGAAAACATTGGATAGCGGGAGAGTAAAAATTACTATTTCCACTCCAGAGAGTGCAACCGTAGGGAAAGCGTTGGTTAGCGTAGGGGTAAAAATGACTATTCCCACTCCAGTGAGTGCAACAGTAGGGAAAGCGTTGGATAGCGGGAGGGTAAAAATTACTATTCCCACTCCAGAGAGTGCAACAGTAGGGAAAGCTTTGGCTAGCGTAGAGGTACAAATTACTATTCCCACTCCAGAGAGTGCAACAGTAGGGAAAGCGTTGGATAGCGTAGGGGTAAAAATTACTATTCCCACTCCAGTGAGTGCAACAGTAGGGAAAGTAAATACTTCATATATGAATTAAATTAAATTAAATATTAATACCAATTACAAATAATATAAAATTATTAACAATTTTATATAATATATGAATTAATCAATTAAAAATACAAATGAAATATAATTATTTAAAAAAATTACCTACTAATACAAATTATTTACCAATAACACAAAATGAATTAACAATTAATAAAAAATCAAATATTACAACAAAAATAAGCAATAAATAAATTAAAAAATGTAAAATATTTATAATTCAATTACTTCCCACACTATTCCCATATAAACGCACAACCCACTACTGAAAAGAAATTAATAAAATTAACATATTTATCAATTAATCAATTAATTAAAACTATTGACCAATTATATTTTAATTACCAATAATAATTAATTAACAATTAATTAAAAATAAATACCAATAAATAAATTAACATATTTAATTAATTACTTCCCATCCTATTCCCCTAAAAACCCACAACCCACTGCAGAAAATCCATTAATTTAATTAACATAATTATCAATTAATCAATTAATTAAAATTAATTACCAATTATGTTAATTAATTACCAATTAATTAATTGCCAATTAATTCAACATAAATACCAATAAATACATTAACATATTTAATTAATGATATTTAAATTACTTCCCACCCTATTCCCCTATAAACCCACAACCCGCTACAGAAAATACATTAATTTAATTAACATAATTATCAATGAATCAATTAATTAAAACTAATTACCAATTAATAATTAATTACCAATTAATTCAAAATAAATACCAATAAATAAATTAACATATTTAATTAATTATATTTAAACTACTTCCCACCCTATTCCCCTATAAACCCACAATCCGCTACAGAATTATACTACGCAAAAATTAAATATAATTTAATTAATTAATTAATTAAAATGAATTATAAACTAAATATACACTTTTCACACATATAGTAACATAAAAAACACTTAGAAAAATTCATATTAACTTACTTACCTCAAATTCGATATTTTTGTTGTCTATATTCTGTCCATTCGATATTTTGTCCATTCTATATTTTGGATTCAATATTAATGCTATTCTATTCGATATTTTGCTATTCTATTCGATATTTTTGTAGTCTATATTCTGTCCATTCGATATTGTGTCAATTCTATATTTTTAACTCAATATTTTGGCCAATTTATATGTTTTATTCGATATTATGACTGTATACTGTAGTGTAGTTCCTATATTCCCAATAGGCTCTGCGCATTGGAAGAACAAACAGCAGTGTAGACGTAGGACTGAGGTCATCTAGGTCTCTACTGACTATGTTAGACTTAATTCGTTTTTGCCAGCTAGCTCAGAGGTCACTAGAAACTTTCTCGAATGTTCAGGAAAGGGTTAACCGTCCTGATTTAGACAAGAAGGGATTAGTTTCTGACAACCGCATAAACATGACAACTTTGCTCCCTCAGAATAAAGAGTGTATCTCTAGAGTCGTGTGAAAACAATAGACAGCTATTTCACTCAGTCAATCGTGCATGCTTAATTTCACCAGAGTGCAGAGAAATAGAGAGACGGGCGTTTTCAATAAAAGGTGTTATTTTATTGAGCAGTCTTCTTTCTCATGCAAGAGAAATTAATTGCCACAATTGCAATGCTTATCATAAAGTAAAAGTGTGTACAGTAAAAGTAGTACTATGAAATAATACTGTAAAAGCATTGATATGGTTTCTTAGTCATATGATACTTTAAAATGGATAAAATATATACATACATATAAACATTGACTAACGAAATCAACTGGTGCTTCTAAGATACGCCTACCCCGGTGTACCTGACCTAAGCCTAATACGTGGGAAGGAGTAAGTAAGTTGCAGTTTTAAGTTAAGTTAGGTTTTTGCCAAGTATCGGAATCAAGAATTCTCTCTAAGGTTTTAATCAGCTCCGTACCTTGGTTATAGAATGAACGAGGTCTGTTATCTCGCTTCTCAGGACTCAATCTCCCAGCAAACCGCGAGGGTGACTTGGGAACACTGGAGCTGGATTTCTCGGCGTGAGAAAAGGCAACTTCTCCAGCGCGTCAAAAGGGAGGGGCGGCTTCCTTCGACTCTCGCATCAGCTGGGCTTCGGATAAGAAGATAGCCGCTCTGCTCCACACCACCGTGTGTTTGCTTAAGGCAACGTTGGTATATTTATACCTGAAAGGTGCCAGGTTTGACGTAAGGTTGGACATAAGACGTCACTAAGAACTAACAGTTCTTTCTGGACTCCAGGAGTTCTTATGCAAATCAAAACAAAAGCAGGGGGAATTCCCGGGCTGCTGGAGGCTTGGTTTGTTTAAAGAACGCGTTGTGCTTTCTAGGAGTCTATGGGAGTAGCCTTGCAGTGCTTTGGACTGCATGGGCTATTACTAAGTATGGATATGATTCTTATGCCTTTATAAGGATACTATTTGTGATAACCACATAACGGCATGAATCGGGAATATCAAATTAGGGTCCTAGATAGAAATACAACAATACCCTTCTTGTAGCCCAGGCATAGTGTGCAATTGAGGGTAGGCCATGCAACAATTATCTGTAGAACAAGACACACAAGGTCAGTTTGATCACAGTATTTGTAGAACCGCAAGTGGCACGACTCACTAAAGGCAGTGAAAGTCTAATGCTGTGAAATGAGCATAAATGTAGGCCTCAACTGGGCATATGTCAAACTTCTAGAAATGAAATGATCATTTTTATGCAGGAATATCTTTCATCTTAAATATATTCACTGCTGGTGTGAGACAGTTGGAGAGTATATAAAACAGCATCTACACTAACTATCTTTGGGTAAATCAAGGCCATGTACCTATGAGCACTATCTAAAGTGTATAATATGATGCAGAAGGTAGTAATAAACATGTACTGATACATGAGAGTGACACTCCTGTTACTGGCAACAAAATGTATGCCCAGGATTCCATGTATTCCAGATCTGAGTGAACTGGAAAAGATTGTGATATTATTGTGCATTGTGAAGTCGCGACTGGCACCACTAGAGAGTGGTTGGATGGGCAAGTGTGTGGTGGGTGGGGGACAAATTAAATAAAGAAAATAAGAAATAAAAAAAAACACTTACTTGCACAAACGTCATCTGCGCTCTGGTCCGGTCTTCATCTTCTCGTCTTTTCCAGCGCCTGACTTCCAACAGCTCCCAATATCATTCCTGGCATTCATCTCTTGCTGCCTGTGAACAGCGCCAGGATTGGAGGGAGCAGCCTCTCTCGCTGCTCCTGAGGACACTGGAGCCTTGCACTTGCTCTAACCCAGCTCTCTTCAGACAGCTAGGTTAGAGATTTCAAAGTGTGCATGTCCGGCTGGCCGTCGTAAGACGGCCGGCCAAATGAACATGCATACTTTAAAACGTGTTATAGCAGCCCACCCTTTTCCCTGCTGCTACCATGTAGCAAGTCTCGCCACACCCTGCCCCATCCTGACACTTAGTTCGGGATGGAGAGGATGAAAAATAAAATGATAATTAATTAACTTTATTGCCAATCTATTTTTCATCACTCAGGAACTTTTAGCATTTTGCTTAGCGGGGCAACGGTCTTACGCTCAAAAGTTGGAGTCGTCCCTGTCATTGTGTCGTGTTGAATAAGTACAATTACGAGAAACAGCTGGACGCATATTAAAGCTGGAAGTTGGTTGCCAGTTGTTAAATAGAAATGCCCCCTAGTAGTGGGATCTTTATTGCTGGACTTGGCCCGTTGTGTTGGGTCATCTCCAAACTTTTTACCCTAACCCTCCTGTTTTCTGAGCCCATTTTGTTAGATTTTAGGACTCTGCACACTCTCCCATTTGCTACCAATGCTTAAGTGCTTATGCTGTCGCCCTTAAACATGTTGATTTTGGCACATTTAATTTACTAGTAAGTTCCTAGTAAAGTGGTACTGCAATTAGGCTGCAAATAAAATGCTACTAGTGAGCCTGCAGCACTCATTGTGCCACTCGCTTTAGTAGTCCTTTAAGCATGTCTTAGGACTGCCATTGCAGCCTGTGAGTGCAGTTTTAATCTGCCATTTAGACCTGGTAAAACAAACTTCTTTTCTGGCCTAATCCTTCCTTTTTAATACATATAAGTCACCCTTAGGGTAAGACCTACAAAGCCCAGAGGGCAGGGTTCATTGGATTTCGAAATTTGGACATGTACTCTACCTGTCCTTGTAGTGAAAAACTCTTAAATACATTTTCACCACTGCAAGGCATGCCTCTCCGAAAGGATAACATTGGGTTACCCTATTACATTTGATAAGTGATAGCGTTCAATTGGGAGCAGATAGAAATATCGAGTTTGGTGTTTAAAGAGTTCTAATTTTAAACTCTCTTTATTAGTGAAGTTGGATTTTCAGTCACAATTCTGGAAATGCCACTTTTAGAAAGTTATGCAACAAAGGGAGGGTTTTGCCATAGGGTGGCTGGGTAGGGCCGGAATAATTTAGAAACAAAGAAAGGACCCAACAGTCACATTTACAGTACTGCATTAATTTTAAAAGACTAAGGGCATTCGCTGATTCGCATGGTCTTAAGTATTCATTAACTTCTCTTTTAAAACTTTTTCTGCAAATTCATTTAATTTGTAAGCATGTCAATCCATAAGACACACCACCTTCACTAATCTTTTACATTTATAGATAAAATATACAAAACTAACAGTTTACACAGACAATGTATACATACAACATAAATGAAATTACATTCAGGTCAAATCCAGTCGCTATTAGATGCAACAACCATGTGGGTGATTGTACCTTACAACTACTCATTCCAACTGCAAGGGCCGTTGCCTACTGGGTGCACATTTAAAAACTGCAGGGGCAAGAGATTTTTACAACTTGCTCCCAAAAGTAAGTGCATTTTCAATAATTATATTATCCCAGTAGAAATGGACGCCACTGCGTTTCGAACACTATCTAAGTTTTGGGGTTCTCCTCAGAGACTTGGGACTGGATAAAATATATTTTATGAAGAGCGCTTTTATCTCGAAGCTTCTGAAAAGTCTCTGGAGTTAATGGCACCTGTTCCCCCTAAGTGCATCGGTTCGCTGGTCCCCACCGCTTGCAGGTTCGGCTGTGGAGGGGGGGGGGGTAGAGGGCAATGTGTTTTATCTTCTCTCACTATTTGGCTCCCAAGGTCGGGGCTGGTCTCTCATGCTGTGTTATTATGGCTTTAGTGGGGATGGGGAGCGGCCGTCTCTGTTTACTGCCTCTTCCGCTCTCCGTTTATAGCTCACTGGATCCAAGATGGCCACTGAGCTCCAACCTTTAGAAAGATGGCATTTTCTATTTCCTAACCATTTGCTGCCTGTATCCTGGGTCACATCACAAGGTGTAGCTGGCAGTTGGTCTTTGTGTATTGTTACCAGGCAGTGAGACAAATGGGCAATGGGTGTTCTCATTTGATAGGGGGGTGGAGCTGTCACTTACCACACTTCCACTTGGTGGAAACCTCCAGAACATTCCCTACTTCAAAGGGGCACCCGGTATAAATAGTAGACCATCAGACCCAACTCTTCAGTACCACTCTTGACCAGTGTAAGACTCAGAAGGATTTCTGTGCTTCTCCGAAAGAAGGACTGCTACTCTGCAGGCCTGCTGCCTGAGTGAGAAGGACTGGACCTGCATCTTGAACCCAGGACCGCCAGATTGACTCCAAGAGCTAGTAGGCTGGCCTCCTGATCAGAGCCTCAAGAACGGAAAAGACCCCAACCACCTTGGACTCACTACCTGGCCTCTGCCTGCTGTGAGTTTTACCCCCGCCACCAAGTGGTGTCACCCCAGTCCTGAACCCTTGGTGCTCTGCCAGCCCAGCTGTGTTCTCTTGGGTGGAATCAACACAGCATAATGCATTGCCCTGCAGCCCTGCAATGGAACCAAAGCAGTGAGATGCATCACAGACCCAAGCCCCTACAGCTCCTCGGAGCTGTCACTGCGCAATGCATTCTCGATGCAGTATCTTGCATCGCAGTCCCTCAGAGCCACTGCTGCATGACGCATTCTTGATAGAGGACCTTGCAGCCGCCACTGGTATTGACCAAAAATGAACCCCAAAATTTATATTTGGTTTTAGCAAATAATTTAAAAAACTGCACTTTGTGTCATGTGGATTCTTGGTGTAACAGATTGTCTCTAGTAAAAGCCATCTTTGAGTGCACTCTAATACATTAAGTATTACTCGGATTCAATGAGTCCTAAACTGAAAGTACAACGTGCATAGAGAAAAATGATGACCATCAGCACCATTTTGAAATGGACACAAATTCACAATGTGATACTTACAAATATATATTTTTTAAAAACATATTTTATTAGTCAATTAGCAATTACAGCGCAGGGCTCTGTACTCCAGGGACATCTGCCAAATCAGACATATGTGAACATGAAAGCAATTGATATTTTCATAAGTAAGATCAAGATGCATAACAAAGGCATGCTGAATGATAAAAAAAGAAAAAGAATTACCCCCACTAACTCCCGCCCTCCCTCTCCCACCCCCCTAAGATCGCACTGCATTGGTTTAATCATGCCCACAGCCTAAATAACAAACAGAGAATCCCATCTTGGAAGCATGAATCCCCCACAACCCCCGGTCTCCACACCTGGGCAGTACTAGCAACTAGCAACTACTCCACTGGATGGGTTTCCGCTTCTGCTGGCGTCTCTAGCCATAAGCCCCGAAAGTCCGCCCACCGTTTCCAAATCTTATAGTGCTTGCGTGGGCATCCCCTGGCCACAAAGATGGGCTGCTCCAGCCCCATGCAAAAATCTAACCCATTCTTCCATTCAGCCACTGAGGGGACCCGCATCGTTTTCCACTCCCTGGCAATATCTCGTTTCGCCAGCGTAAACCCCAACAACATGAGATATTAATGTTAATATGTTAATGTTAATAGTGCTTATAAAGCGCAACATTCATCCCAAAAGGATATCACAGCGCTGAGATTGAAAGGTGTACAGTGAGGTAGCACGAATGACTTGGAAATTTAGTCTGCTTTGGGGAATAGTAAAGTTTTGAGTTTTTTCCTAAAAGTAAGGTAGCTGTCTGTGAGTCTTATATCTGTTGGCAGATCATTCCACATATTTGCAGCGCGATGTGAAAAGGCACGACCACCCATCTTAACTCTCTTTGTTCGCGTAGTGGCGGCTCTTGCAATAGATTGGGAGCGAAGGTTTCGGTTCCGTACGTAGAAATTGATCCTGTTTTTTAGGATGCTCGGGCCAGTATTATACAGCACTCTGTGGGTGATGCATAGCATTTTGAAGGAAGCTCTTTGCCGCATTGGGAGCCAATGCAAGACTCTCAGACAGCTTTTAGCAGAGTCATACTTTTTTTTGTTGCAGACAGCTTTTGCTGCCGCATTCTGAACAAGCTGTAGCTTTGAGAATAAATAGTCCGCCATGCCAACAAATAGGGAATTCCCGTAGTCGAGTCTACTCATTAGCAGTGACTGAACTAATATCTTTCTACATTCCACGGGAATCCATGGGAAGACCCGTCTTAACATTTTTAATAAAGCAAAGCTTTTACCGCAAACTGTTGTTACATGATTTTTCATCAACAGTACATTCTCAATTGGGACTCCCAGGTTTCTAGCAATCTGGGTCGGTTTAGGGGGTGTACCGAGATTATTGGGTCACCAGGTGTTATCCAGGAGCTGTTGGGATCCACCAAACAGGAGGATCTCCGATTTATCAGCATTTAATTTCAGGCAGTGGCTGTACATCCAATTAGATAGTTCAGTAAGGCAACTGAGCAGTCTGTTTTTGAGATGTCGTTTGTAGACATTGCCCCCTATCTCTTCATGACGCGGAGTGGGGCCAGCTGCGGTGTTCGAGGGAGTCCCCACCCCAACACCTCCGAGAGGCATGCACAGACCCACCTCCAAAAACGATCTAAGGACATACACAGCCAGGCAGTATTCAAGAATGTACCCTCCGTTTAGTCGCACATTCGGGATTCACTACTGGATCTAGGGGGGCGGGTATTCTAATCAGGAGTTCCCTCCTCTTGGAGTTAGATAATATTATTCTAGACGACAGGGGACGATATGCTGCTATCACGGGCAGATGGGAGGGGAAGATGATTTCCATACTCTCTGTGTATGTTCCGCCAGGCCTGCAAACAATGACATTTGCTGATTTGGGGAGAGTAGTATTGGGACTCCTCGAGGGTATTTTAGTTGTGGGTGGAGACTTCAACTCTGTTGTCTGTGGTAGGGAGGATCGCAGCCCCCCTAGAGATCTTGCGAGATCGCAGTCTTGGCTGGGTAACTTCCTGGAGACACTGGGTCTGGTGGATTGTTGGAGACTGATGTACCCTGGACAGGCACAATTCACTTTTCACTCTGGTGCACACGGGAGCCTTGCTAGGCTTGATTATGTCCTTATGCCGGCAGTGCAGGCAGTCTTGGTGAGGGAGGTCAGGCACCTAGCGAGGGGTATTTCAGACCACTCCCCACTGTGGCTTTCTATTGATATACAGCTGGGAGCGGAGGGTCGAGTGGCTCCGATTAATCCCTGGCATCTTCGTAATCCTAAAACCCGGGCGGGCGTGGTTAAGTCTATTGAGCATTATTTCCCCGAAAATGTGGAGTCGGTATCCTCCTCCATTTCACTATGGGAAGCCTTCAAGACGGTAATCCGTGGTCAAGCTTTGTCGTTGATTGCTTGTGCAAAGAAAGGAAAAAATGAGGAGGTAGTATGGCTAGAGGCTGAAATCACTGAATTGGACTCTGAATTGGAGGGAGAGTTGGAGTCTGGTGCCACACAGGATAAGCTGCACGCTCTAAACCTCAAACAGTTTGATTATAGAGCCTTGGTGACTGATGCGGCTAAAGCTATGAGTCGTGAGCAGCAGGGGCGGCTGTATGATGTTGGAGATAAAGCAGGGAAGCTGATTGCCTGGTTGGATAAAAAGGAAAGATTGAATCGTGTTGTGCCTGTGATTGAGAGAGCTGATATAGTGCGAGTTGTGGACCCTTTGGAGATAGTGGAAAGTTTCGCACACCATTTTCAACAGGTGTATGCACCAGTCTCAGACAGACCGGAGGAGGACTCGCATTTGTTGCTTAGTGATATCGCGCTGCCTTGTTTGTCTGATTCCGACAGTGAGCTTATGGAGACGGAATTTCCCGACAATGAAATAGCGCTCGCTATCCGCTCCATCCGCTCTGGAAAAGCTACTGGCCCAAATGGTATCCCCATTGAGCTGTACAAGTTGCGTCCAGATAAAATGGCGCCGTATCTCCGTGAGATGTTTCTGGAGTCGCAAGATGTCGGGTCCCTTCCCCGAGATCAGAGACTTGCATCCATTGTTGTGATCCATAAAGAAGGGAAACCCCGGGACCTATGTGCGTCTTACAGACCGATATCACTTTTAAATGCTGAACCTAAAATTTTGGCAAAACTGCTGGCAAATCGGCTAATAAAGGTGATCGGCGACTTGATACACCCGGATCAGTCTGGGTTCATTCCTCACCGCAATACCGCGCTGAACCTGCATCGTCTTCATGGCGTCCTGGCGAGAGCGGAGTTGCTGCGTGAGCCGGCCATCTTGGTCTCCTTGGATGCCACGATGGCCTTTGACACTGTGGAATGGTCATATTTGTGGGCTGCTCTCGCGAAGTTCGGTTTTGGCCCAGGGTTTATCGGTTGGGTTAAACTCCTTTATGAGGAACCGCTGGCCCAGGTTGTGGTTAACGGCAGGGTCTCGGAGTCCTTTGTTCTCGGGAGGGGCACGCGACAGGGGTGCCCATTGTCTCCTTTGCTCTTCGCGCTCACTTTGGAACCCCTAGCTGCCTGTTTGCGGTGGGAACCTCCGCTTAAAGGTATTAGGTGGACCCCCGACTTTGAAGACCGCATATCGCTATACGCAGATGATATTCTGTTATATCTCACTTCCCCCCGGAAGTCACTAGTAGTACTGTTTGATGTGCTTAGTTCATTCGGAAAGAACTCTGGTCTAGTGATCAATTGGGCTAAATCCAGTGTTTATGTTCTCACTGGAGATATACCCCCCCTGCCGCGTATCTGCCCGATACAGATATCACAGATTGGTTTTAAATATTTGGGGCTTTTCATATCACTAGACCCTGCTGTTCGATATGAACGTAACCTGCTTCCTCCGCTTCTTCGGCTTAAATCAGACGTAGCGGCCTGGTGTGGCCTGCCGTTGTCCCCTGTCGGGAGGGTAGCCCTTTTTAAGATGATGTCCCTACCTCGATTTCTATTTGCCCTTCAAAACACACTTGATCTCGTACCTGCGAGTTATTTCCGTGAGATAGAGAGCCTACAGAGACAGTTGGTATGGGGCGGGCGTCCTCGTATTGCCCTAGCGAAATTGACACTGCCCTGGTACGATGGGGGCATCGCGTTACCGGACATCAAACACTATTACTGGGCATCTCAATTGAGTGCAATCAATCATGCCATGTACGGCCCTATGCCAAATCCCGCCTTTGAAATGGATAAGTGGCAGTTACCGGGAGGAAACTGCAATAGGGTTTATACTCTAAATCGACTGGCAGTAAGCTACTGGGACCCACTGGGGTTGCGGTGCGGGTGTGGCATAGCGCGAACGCAGCAATGGGGTGGTCGGATATATTGACCCGAGCAACCCCGCTTTACGTAGCTGAAAGATTGGGTGGCTTGTGGACAACGAAGGGCTTTGAGAGGTGGGACCTCATCGGTATCAGTAGGGTTAGGGATCTTTGGGTCAAGGACAGGATTAAGACTTTTGAGGAGCTGCAGTCGGAGTATGCGCTTAGTGATAGGGAGCATTTCCGCTATATGCAGATCCGCCACGCGCTTGGTTCGGTTTTCCCGCCCGGGACCGTGATCCCGGAATCTTCTCCCCTCGAAGATAGAGTGCTTGACGGACATGTTCCGGATAGCACTATTTCTTTAATATACAAAAAATTAATTAACGACCAAACGGATCTACTTCTGCGGCGTCGGGAGGCCTGGACCAGTGATGGACTGGAATTGGATGATGAGGATAGGCAGGCTGCGATATCTTCTCCTAAAGAAGTCGCGATCCCCGCCCGTCTCCGGCTGGTGCAATTAAAGATCCTACATCGTATTTATATAACGGGTCCCCGTCTGCTGCGTATGGGTTTTTCCGTGGATGGGTTGTGTAAGCATGGGTGTGGTTTGTTGGGTACTTTCCTCCATATCATATGGGAATGCCCAGAGGTGGTTGTGTTCTGGAACCGTGTGCATGCTGTCATGGAAGAGGTTACGGGAGTCTCATTGTTGCCTGAAGCCTGACGCTGCCTACTGAACGTATGGGAACCGAATGATTATAATGTGGCACAGACTCAAAGAGACTAAAAGAGACATAGCACAACTGTGGGGGTCCCAAAGAGCACCTACGATTTCAGCGTGGCAAGAAAACATGGACTGGTGCATGTTCAGGGAAAAAACAGTGTATGTTGCACGTGGCAGACCTAAGAAGTGGGGGAGAATATGGGATCAATGGAACTCATACCGAGGGTAGATGTGTACTCCTCCTTTTGTAGACACTCCGAAAATGTCACAGTCCCCATAGCCGAGCATTCCTTGTACTGTATAGATCCTTGTTGACACTGTGATTACTTACTCCCTGCCCCCCCCTTCCCACTTTTTCATCTATTATTATTGCGTACATTGTTTCTTGGCACGGCTCTCACCCCTGGAACAGACACCTACCGCATAGTTTATTTTGCCTCATCAGTTTTGGTTTATTTATTGTTTATTCATGTATATTTAAAATGTAAAACCTTAACCTCATCCTGTGCAATATCCTATGATTCACACGAACTGTATGCTGAATCGCTGTCGGGCCCCCGGGCTGTCGGCTAAAGAGCTGTGTATTTGTGCAATACCAAGTTTCTGTTTCGTTTTATTAACGGCCGGCCCCTGCGGTTGTAGGCCCACAAATGTATTGCTGCAAAAATAAAAATAAAGATTTAAAAAAAAAAAAAAATGTACCCTCCTCTCGACAACAGCCAAGGCACTCCGGGTAAGCAATCAGTCTCGCCCGCCACAGTTGTGTTCTAGTAAAATAGACCCTTGACGATATTTGAACTGAACAAGGCGGAGTCGCATAGCTATTGTCACACCCCGCGGAGCTGCCAGTGTCTCCGTCCAGTCCTCCTCCTCTAGGGTACCCACATCAGCCTCCCAGTCACCCCGAAGCTTTTGTAATGTGGGGGAACAGTGAGTAACCAGGGATTGGCATATCCGGGGGATCATTTTTTTCTTCTAGGTCCCCCATAAATACTTTTGCCTCCAGTGGGCTAAATTCAGGGAGAGACTCCAAACCCTCCAAGCTAGGAGACAGAACGTGGCGAAACTGGAGGTACCGAAAAAACTGAGACATGGGCATATGGAACTGCCTCTGTAGGTCCTGGAAGGGCCTGAGTGTTGTATCCCTCATCACATCCCCCAGGGTTGAAATGCCAATGTCGTCCCATCCCCGGAAATCCTGTAGGGCCGGCAGTTGAGGCAGATGCCCATTGTTCCACAGAGGGGTCTCCAGAGTCAGGGTATTCCACCAGCCCATACCCCACAGGGCCTGCCTCCAAATCTGAAACACCACTCGTGTGACCGATGGCAGTGCACCCCACAACGGCGCAGAGTAAAGGAGTGTATGTAATGAGTGGCACCCCATGAGTTGTCGTTCCAGTGCATAAGCTGGGTCTCCCCTATCGCCATGCCACCACTCATTAAGTATCAGAAGGTGCGATGCCTGGTAGTACGAAAGAATATCCGAGGATGCACGACCTCTGCAATAAGTGGACAGAATGCATGTGCACAGCACCCCATGCACCCTACCCCCCTCCCGCAGAAATTGCCCTAGCAGAGAATTCACCAGCCGGAACCATCTAGGCGGGATCAGGTACGGGTGATTCTGTAGCTGGTAGAGGAGCCAGGAAAGCTCCACCATCTTGAATATTGCAGATCTGCCAAACAGAGTCAGAGGCATACTGGCCCAAGATTTAAGATCTGACGGAACTGGCTCCCACACTGGAGCCACGTTCTGTTCCCCGGAGATCGCTGGTATATCTGAAAGCAACAACCCCAGGTATTTCAAACCCCCCACCACCGACTGGACCGAGGACATCCATGCACCCGCCCTCGTTCGTTCTTCCAGGGCCCACGATGTGGATTTGCGGGGATTCATATACAAACCCGACGTCTCCCCAAAGATCTGCATGATGTGCAGAAGCCGCCGCCCCGTCTTGTCCACCGCTGTAAGAAAAAAAAAAGGACATCACCCGCAAATAGCGCAATCCGGTCGGACAGGGCCCATTCAAATCCCCTAACCTGCGCATCGATATGTACCCACGCCGCCAACGGCTCCATGGCTAGGGCGAAGAGGTATGGAGACAGGGGGCACCCCTGCCTCGTGCCCCATCCTATGTAAAAAGTGGAGGAGGACGCGGCTGCCACCTGATCCGATGCCATCAGCTCCGTGTAGAGGAGCGATATGTAAGAAAGGAAGCGAGATTGAGTCTCCGTAGCAGCGTGAAAAGATAAACCCAGCTTAGGGAATCAAACGCCCTGTCCATGTGTGCCAGAAGATGCGCCGCCGGCTCTCCTGTCTGCCGTATGGCCGCCACCGCCACTTGTGCCCTGCTTATGTTGTGCCTGGTCACCCTCTGGGGCATGAACCCCGCCTGGTCCGGGTGAACCAGAGCAGATATGTGGGCAGAAGACGATTGGCCAGCGCCTTCACCAGGATTTTGGCCTCCACATTTAAGAGGGAAATGGGGCGATACAAGGCATGTTGTTCTGGGGGTGGGCCGGGCTTATGGAACACCACTGCCTCCACATGCCGCCAATCTGGAGGGAGTGAGCCCTTTTCCCGGGCCTCCTCCACCACCGCCCTGTAATAAGGGACTAGCTGCACATTGTAGCAACTGAAGAATTCACTAGGGAACCCATTGGGTCCAGGTGCCTTACCGGGATTGAGCTCTCCCAGTGCCACGCCTAGTTCCTCATCTGTCAAGGGGGCCTCCAACTGGCCACGCACCTCATCAGGCACCATTTTGGGGGGCATGTCTGCAATGAACTTGTCGATGGTGGATTCTGACAAACATTCCCGAGGGGCGTAGAGTTCGGCATAGAATGCATCGAAACTCTCCGCTATGGCGGGGAGATAAGTAATCGGCGTTCCTGCCGAGTCCAGAATGCCCGGTAGGGTCTGGGCGTGGAAGGCACCCTGACAGAGTTGGTGCAGCATCTTGCTAGACTTGTCCCCCCATTGATATACACTGCTGCGCGTCGCCAGCCAGACCTGGCGTGCCTTGTCCAGTAGTACGGCGGCACAGGTCTGTTGGGCAAAAAGCAATTGCCGCACATACTGATCCCTCCCTGCCTCCCGACACGGCGCTCGAGTGCCTTCACATCAGCCTCTGCGCGAGTCAGTTCCTCCCTACGCTTTCTGTGGGCAGCTGTGCACCAGTCTATGTCAACCCCGCGCAGGGTGGGCTTCATCGCCTCCCAAAACGTTGCAGCATCAGGAACGGACCCCTCATTGGCCGTCAGATACTGGGCAATTGGTTCACTCATATGTGTCCCATACTATGCATTCTGCAAGTGCCAAACCGATAATCGCCACCGAAACAGTTGTTTTCCTCTGCTTGTATACAGCTCAAGGGACACCAGAGAATGATCCGAGAGGCCGCGAGGCAAAATCTCCACCGACGTCACCCTATCGACTGCCACCCGAGAAACAAAGAAGTAATCAATACTGAATAGTGAGTTGTGAACAGCCGAGAGGAATGTGAACCCCCGCTGATCACCATGCATACGTCGCCATACATCAATCCAGTCCAATCCCGTCACTAAGGAGTGCAGTTTCGTCGGAAGACCACCCCTGTGGCAACCCTCAACTCTGGTCCTATCTTTGGCCAGGTCCATAACATCATTCCAGTCCCCACCCACCACGGATAACCAATCTAGCATGTCGGCCCTCAGGGATTGCAGTTTCTCAACCAGATTCCATTGTACTTACAAATATTTTTAATGTTAGTCCCCATAATCTATTTGATCCAAAACAAATAGGCGAGTGCTAAATAGAGAAGGAAGGCAATTAGACTCTATGATCACTAAAGCTACATTAATCATTCCCGACCACATGGTGCTGAATTAACGAATCAGTGTAAATATTGAAGTAGATGCCGTCTTGTGTTGGTAAGGCGTAGAAAATATGCTAAGTCTTCCATAGCCAAAGAACTGTCACCAAAATTAATCAAGTACAAATCCAATTAATGAAGGGACACTGGAAAACCATAATTGGTCTCCAATAGGTTTCACCCCTCAAACATCATTCCACATCAGGTGCTGTGATGTATACAAGGATAAATAAATGGCAGTAGCGAGTCAGAATCCTTAGGAATGATTGTCTGAACGGTGGTTGACCTCCACTCTGACTTTATTAAAAAAGAGTGTCGTTACTGGCTCTTATTTAGTCCTCTTTCTGCTGCCCAAAAGCACAGGATCTCAAGTGCCTACTCTAGGGTAACTAGAATATGGTAAATCCCATGGAAATTGATTGTTTTTTAGTCTTTGCTTTTGGAAGAAATAAAGGCGACTGGAGGATAAGTTTGGTATTTATTAAAGACATGCTATACCTTGTTTTAAAATCCTGAGTCTTAATTTTTAGTTGGTACAGCTCACATAAATCTTATCGCAACTGCAAGTAATCACATAGATTACAAATGTGTGTACAACAATTGATGAAGTGTCTAATATTGAACTTTTTTCTGTGTGTTATAACTGAACTCAGTTTTGGAAGCTGTTGAGTAATTCAATTGCAGAACCTTATAACAGAACCCTATTAGTAAGTAATATTAAATGAGGGACTGCACAATAATGAGAATACCTCTTTTGCTCTTGAATAAATGTGATGGGTGACCCAGTGAGGTTCACTGACTCAGTGCACAGGGGAACCCATTGACTGCACACAGCAACTCAGCGCATTAAAGAGCATGTTGGCTCCTCATAACGGAACATGATGGTCTTGCACAATGAATTGCAACCTCTGGAGACTCCAGAGTAGCCATGGTGCCACATCGCACTCAATAGTACTTGTACTATTGTACTTGTGAACAGTATCAACTGTCTCCTTAGAAGGGGCCCAGTTTGGAGAAAAAAATTCCAGAGGTACAAAAACCTGTTTGGTAATCTTGTAGCTCTTGATTGAACATGAAGATTAAAGCAGAAGTTATTATCAAAGCACCAAAATGCCTTCAATATCAGGGAAGAGGAAAGAAGCGAGCAAGGGAATCAAAAAGTAGATCCAGTAGAAGTTCTAACTGCAACTGCAAAACACAGGACAATAAATAGAAGCAAGGAGGCAAAATCTCAATATACAAATTATGTGAAGAATGTGGTGCAACACATCCATCAGTTGGAGTGCCACCTCCTATAGGATTAAAAAGGGAAATAACGTCACAGGCAAAGACTCTACTCCATCTTGGATTAGAAGCTCCAATAGAATTCTCTGAACAGACTACCATCATTGAAAGGGCAGTTTATAAAGATGGTCAATGCAGCTTTTCTTGAAACTAAGGGTGTTGGCTTGAACCATGAAAGAGCCCAAGTTTGATATCCTTTGGCTAGTGCTGAACTCTGTAGTCCCGCTGCTAATCCTTCCTGATGCTCTGCGCTGCTCAGGAAATGCTTTGGGGGGCATGTCAGTTATTTTATGCCCTTTGGTATTTTTGTTGGGCACCTTCACCTCTTTGACAGTTTGACTCCACACATTCTATATTTTAGGTGTTGCCCTGAGACAGCACATGTGCTGTTGCTTGCAAGACATTGTTTGTACTTACAGTGGGCTAAGAGCCTACCTATTTTTGCTTATCATTGATTGGCTTCATCGTCACTCTTATTTTGTTGCTTCTATTTGGTCAGGAAGCTTCACTTCACTTCCTCTTCGTATGTTTGTCCCTACACTGGGGCATGGCACAAGTACTGCTACCATTGGCTAATGTCCTTCCACTACTCACCTCTGTCAGAGGTATTTTTTTACCTTTTTCTTGCAGCTCCCTTCTTCTCCTGCATTGTTATCTGCCCCAACCCTCTCCCTACCTGTGTTATTGCTTGTCCGGTCTCTCCTGCTTTCTCCCCGGTTATTACTTGCCATGTGTGCTCCCACCTCCTCCCCTGTTCCTGTTTTGCTTGCCCCTCTTGTCCACACAAAAGTCACGCCAACAGGTTTCAAGATGCAACAAAAAAGCAGACTGAGCTGCGCTCCCAGCTCAATATGGCCTTTTTGCTGCTGTCTAAGTTCAGTTGAGAAGCAATATAATTAAGCGAGTATGTTTTTAGGTCTCGCCTACGCAGTGCGCATGTGCTGCTTAGGAGGACCTTTAGCCATCGCTCTGGTCATGTTCAAGCACACACTCGTGCCTGTGGTGGCATCCACCTTGCGGAGAGCATGCAGGGGCGTGCCACAAGCACAAGTGCAGTGCTGGATAATGAGCAGACTGCGTGCGCATGCAAGCACCACCTGCCGGCTCACCTCCTGCTCCCCCTCTCTCTCTCTCACAACAATTAACATGCACGGCCGCGCTTGTGGTTTAACGTTAATTTTCTCTATTTATTCCTTTCTGTTTACACTATTTTACTTATTTCTCTTTCGCCACTTCCTTCATAGTGCATGCCACCACACCCGACAACCCTCTTTTCTGTTATTTCATAACAAGACTACTTGTGAGCATATAAAAGGAGGCGTATAAACAAGTGATTCCCTACCCACTGAGCCTGAACCTTGGAGACCGCTTTTGGCCACCATAAGTGTGGCAGGGTATGCTCAGACGTGAGTCCCTTGCTCACTTTGCCACTGGATTCAAGCAAGCCGGGCTGAAGACGGCTGGAATGCCAGAAACCGGTCCTCGGAAGCTTGTTTCCGGTCCAGGGAAGACATGGCTTGGCAGTTCAGGCTGCACTGTTCCCATGAGGCACAGGGTCAGACTGATTTGCATATAGCCATGTCTGAACTGGGGTGGCAGAGTGGGCTAAAGACCGGTGATGGATTAAACCCAGATCTTTTGACTGGGTGTGAGTGTTTAATTGATTCAGATGCTCCGTCCATCACCACCCCCCTTTTGTACCGCTTTTGGACCTTGGAGACGTCACAGCTCTGATTGAAGCTTCTACAGTCCTCTGGGGACTAAGTAACAAACATGTCAACTCTTGGTTCACTTTCCTACGGCTACTCAGAACGCAACCGGTGCTCCTTGAAAACATGGCCGCATTTCTGCTCCAGCAAGGAAAGCCTGAAACCGGGTACATCCCATTGACAAAGAAGTAGGACCAGCAGATGACTCCATGTCCTCTGTCACGTCACCGTTTTCAGGTGTATTAGGCCATTTGGTCCAGTAGACATAAACCAAGACTACAACTCCCGAAATGCAATAGTTTTTTTCAATAGAAAGTCAGGGAAGGGGTGTCTAACCTCTTACAAGGGCCGCACTGGTATTTCTTGAGTTTGCAAGCTCCTCATTAGCATAATTTGGGATTTGACCAGCTCTGCGCTGCTTGTTCCTGTAACGCTCAGGAGCAGCACGTCTGCTCTCCAGAGCTGCCTGGCGTCTCGATTTTCCAAGCACTGATTTCGTCACCTTGAGAATTCCTTTCTTTAACCATATAATTAGGGCCATCTGCAGCCCACCCTGGCGCCCCACCCTCGGTTTCCTCACGCCTTAGGTCTCTGAAGACCAGCGCTCTACTGAGAAAAGGGAAGAGGAGCACGATGCGGTGCGCGTTCACGTCAGCCAGCGCGTTGAGTCTGATTTCCCAGAGTGCTGGAGTGAAGCAAGCATTCATTCATAGCCGGTTCCAATTATAGTCACTGTTGAAGAGGTCTGAATACAGAGGCTTCAGAAGATTTCACGCCGTCACCAACGACTCAGTGCTTCTGTTCTGGGCTTTCTACAAATCATTGTTTTCAATGTTGTTAGTACTCCTGGAGCGACTAACGTGACCCTGGACTACAATTTCCAGAATGCATTAGATTGAAAAAAAGAAAACTCTGGAGTGGAACACCACAGCGTTGGTAACTGACAACTTCCTCGGGCTCCAGGGTCAGAAGCAAAGCCGTTGATAGGTCACTTTTGTTTTTCAGCAAGCATTCTGAGACTTGCATGCCCATTTTGTAAGAAAAAGTGAAACTACATGTCCTAGTAAGCTACTTGCTGTTTGCAGAAAAAATACAGTGTGCCCCTACACCTTCCTGTCCCACTCCTTGTTGCTTGCCCCCTTCTATCTCTTTCAGTGTTGTGTTGCTTGCCTCCTCCCACCCTTCTGCCCCATTTATACTGTTGCCCCCTGTGTAATTGCATGCCCCCTCACCCTTCACTGTGTTGTTGCTTACCTCGTCCCAACTCCCTCCATCTTGTTCCCTCCCACTCGTCAGTGTTGTCGCTTGCCCCCACCCACCCATCTCCACGTTTCATCTTGCTTCCTTCCATTCCTTTGTGTTATTGTGTCCCCGTCCCTCCCTCCTTTCCCTCTCCATTCTTTTGCTTGCCCCCTCGACCATGTTCAACCCCTTTCTTGCCCCCTCCAGTGTCTTCCCGTTGCTTGCCCCCTGCTCTGCTGTGCAACATGGCAAAAAACATTGACAAATCAAATGGTTTGCATAGGTTAGACCTATTGGCTTTGCCAATGTTTGTTGCTCTCTGATTCCTGTACTCCTGGTTTCATAATTCACTATAGATTACTGAGTGGGGGGCGACCTGACTGTTTACCCCCTGGTGCTCCTTTTGTGTATTTCATAATTCACTAAATAAGACAAGTCCTAGAATGGAATTGGCCGGAATATCTAGACACACACGCACCTGGGAAAAATAGCTAGCCTTATGTTGTAGGAAAATGTCTGGCGCGTGCAGCTGTGGAAGGAGCCCATATTCCATGACAGATTATAGCACCCTTGCTACGCCACTGAGTGTGCACACTTATGCCAGGCCCTGATTTTGAAGAGTGCCTCAGCGCTGCCCCCAAAGCAGGGATCCGCCCCATTTTAAATTTTAGGAAACAGATAACCATGTATAATAGATGGGATTCTGCTACCCCTAATAACAAGAATTGGCATAGCTAATAGGTCTCCCCATTGGAACCTTATAAGTGTTTAGTTATGCAGCACAATATCCGTGATGCAACAACATCAACTGTTGCATGGTTAAACACTTATAAGGTCCCATAGGCGGGACCAATTGGCTATGCCAATGCTTGTTTTTTTAAATGCCTTTTATGTATTTGTGCGTTTTAAACATCACAGCCATGCCATGATCCTTGTCGCTTTTGATAACTTCAGACCGCTTTAGATAGATTGCAGCCCTCGCACCCATTTGTGGATGGCGGTTGTCATTTGTTTTTTTGCTATTAATGCTTAATTTGGGTTTTCCCCAGCGCTGTCAACCTTTGGTTCACATTTCCCACCCCTTTCACATAGAGATTGATGCCTAAATGTGTATCTTAATGTCTTATAGGTTTACGCTTGCGATAAGCTTTTGTAATCTGTTCCTGAAATTTTTATTTTTTTTTGGTAATTGTCGAGAATAATCCCATTTTAAAACAAGCATTTACAATGCAATGGTCTCGGCATTTTTAAAGTTAGAGCTATTGGCATTGCTCATGACATTATTTTTATTTATGTTTTTGTTTTTAAAACATAAATAAATGGCATTGTCATTTACAATGCCAATAGCAGGGCAGGAGAGCAAGCACAACGAACGAGGGGGCTGGACAGCAAGCACAAGCAACGAGGGGGTAGAACAGCAAGCACAAGCAACGAGGGGGCAGAACAGCAAGCACAAGCAACGAGGGGGCAGGACAGCAAGCACAAGCAACGAGGGGGGGCCAGGAGAGCAAGCACAAGCAACGAGGGGGGGCAGGAGAGCAAGCACAAGCAACGAGGGGGGGCAGGAGAGCAAGCACAAGCAACGAGGGGGGGCAGGAGAGCAAGCACAAGCAACGAGGGGGGGCAGGAGAGCAAGCACAAGCAACGAGGGGGGGCAGGAGAGCAAGCACAAGCAACGAGGGGGGCAGTAGAGCAAGCACAAGCAACAAGGGGGCAGGACAACAAGCACAAGCAACGAGGGGGCAAGACAGCAAGCACAAGCAACAAGGGGGCAAGACAGCAAGCAACAATGGGGCAAGACAGCAAGCACAAGTAACGAGGGGGCAAGACAGCAAGCACAAGCAACAAGGGGGCAGGACAGCAAGCACAAGCAACAAGGGGGGGAAGGAAAGCAAGCACAACAAGCGAAGGGGGGCAGGAGAGCAAGCACAACCAGCGGGGGAGGGGGCAGGAGAGCAAGCACATTCAGCGAGGGGGGGTGCAGGCGAGCAAGCACAACCAGCGAGGGGGGGGTGCAGGAGAGCAAGCACACCAATGAGGGGGGGGCAGGAGAGCAAGCACGAGCAACGAGGGGGCAGGACATCAAGCACAAGCAACGAGGGGGGCAGGAGAGCAAGCACAAGCAACGAGGGGGGCAGGACAGCAAGCACAAGCAACGAGGGGGCAGGACAGAAAGCACAAGCAACGACGGAACAGGACAGCAAGCACGAGGTGGCAGGAGAGCAAGCACAAGCAACGAGGGGGGGCAGGAGAGCAAGCACAACAAGCGAGGGGGGGCAGGAGAGCAAGCACAACCAGCGAGGGAGGGGGCAGGAGAGCAAGCACAACCAGCGAGGGGGGGTGCAGGAGAGCAAGCACAACCAGCGAGGGGGGGGTGCAGGAGAGCAAGCACAACCAACAAGGGAGGGGCAGGAGAGCAAGCACAAGCTACGAGGGGGCAGGACAGCAAGCACAAGCAACGAGGGGGCAAGACAGCAAGCACAAGCAACGAGGGGGCAGGACATAAAGCACAAGCAACGAGGGGGCAGGACATCAAGCACAAGCAACCAGGGGGCAGGACATCGAGCACAAGCAACGAGGGGGGGCAGGAGAGCGGGCACAAGCAATGAGGGGGGGCAGGACAGCAACCACAAGCAACGAGGGGGCAGGACAGCAACCACAAGGTGGCAGGAGAGCAAGCACAAGCAACGAGGGGGGGCAGGAGAGCAAGCACAACCAGCGAGGGGGGGCAGGAGAGCAAGCACAACCAGCGAGGGGGAGGAGTGCAAGCACAACCAGCAAGGGGGGGTGCAGGAGAGCAAGCACAACCAGCGAGGGGGGGTTGCAGGAGAGTAAGCACAAGCAACGAGTGGGGCAGGAGAGCAAGAACGAGCAACAAGGGGGCAGGAAAGCAAGCACAAGCAACGAGGGGGCAGGAAAGCAAGCACAAGCAACGAGGGGCAAGACAGCAAGCACAAGCAAGGAGGGGGGCAGGAAAGCAAGCACGAGCAACGAGGGGGGGCAGGACAGCAAGCACAAGCAACGAGGGGCCGGCAGGAGAGCAAGCACAAGCAACGAGGGGGGGCAGGAGAGCAAGCACGAGCAACGAGGGGGGGCAGGAGAGCAAGCACAAGGAACGAGGGACAGGACAGCAAGCACGAGCAACGAGGGGGCAGGATAGCAAACACAAGCAACGAGGGGGCAGGACAGCAAGCAAAAGCAACGAGGGGGCAGGACAGCAAGCACAAGCAACGAGGGGGCAGGACAGCAAGCACAAGCAATGAGGGGGCAGGACAGCAAGCAAAAGGTGGCAGGAGAACAAGCACAAGCAATGAGGGGGGCAGGAGAGCAAGCACAACAAGCGAGGGGGGCAGGAGAGCAAGCACAACCAGCGCGGGGGGCAGGAGAGCAAGCTCAACCAGTGAGGTGTGGGGTGCAGGAGAGCAAGCACAACCAGCGAGGGGGGTGCAGGAGAGCAAGCACAAGCAATGAGGGGGCAGGACAGCAAGCACAAGCAACGAGGGGGGGCAGGAGAGCAAGCACAAGCAACAAGGGGGGCAGGACAGCAAGCACAAGCAACGAGGGGGCAGGACAGCAAGCACAAGCAATGAGGGGGCAGGAGAGCAAGCACAAACAACGAGGGGGCAGGAGAGCAAGCACAAGCAACGAGGGGGAACACAGCAAGCATGAGCAACAAGGGGGCAGGACAGTAAGCACAAGCAACGGGGGGGAGGACAGCAAGCACAAGCAACGAGGTGGGGGCAGGAGAGCAAGCACAAGCAACGAGGGGGGCAGGACAGCAAGCACAAGCAATGAGGGGGCAGGACAGTAAGCACGAGGTGGCAGGAGAGCAAGCCCAACAACACGGGGGCAGGAGAGCAACCACAACCAGCGAGGGGGCAGGACAGCAAGCACAAGCAACAAGCGGGGGCAGGAGAGCAAGCACAAGCAATGAGGGGGGCAGGAGAGCAAGCACGAGCAACGAGGGGGCAGGACAGCAAGCACAAGCAAGGAGGGGGGCAGGAGAGCAAGCACGAGCAATGAGGGGGGGGCAGGACAGCAAGCACAAGCAACGAGGGGCCGGCAGGAGAGCAAGCACAAGCAACGAGGGGGGGCAGGAGAGCAAGTACGAGCAACGAGGGGGGGCAGGAGAGCACGCACAAGCAACGAGGGACAGGACAGCAAGCACGAGCAACGAGGGGGCAGGATAGCAAACACAAGCAACGAGGGGGCAGGACAGCAAGCAAAAGCAACGAGGGGGCAGGACAGCAAGCACAAGAAACGAGGGGGCAGGACAGCAAGCACAAGCAACGAGGGGGCAGGACAGCAAGCAAAAGGTGGCACGAGAACAAGCACAAGCAATGAGGGGGGGCAGGAGAGCAAGCACAACAAGCGAGGGGGGCAGGAGAGCAAGCACAACCAGCGCGGGGGGCAGGAGAGCAAGCTCAACCAGTGAGGTGTGGGGTGCAGGAGAGCAAGCAAAACCAGCGAGGGGGGGTGCAGGAGAGCAAGCACAAGCAACGAGGGGGCAAGACAGCAAGCAGGAGCAATGAGGGGGGACAGGACAGCAAGCATGAGCAACGAGGGGGGGCAGGACAGCAAGCACAAGCAATGAGGGGCGGGCAGGAGAGCAAGCACAAGCAACGAGGGACAGGACAGCAAGCAGGAGCAACGAGGGGGCAGGACAGCAAGCACTCACCGGAGGACTCAGCAGCTTCTCAACTTCTTGCGGCGGTCGGGCAGAAATGGCGACAGAAAAGCACCGACATTTTCGCATTCGAGGTGTGGTTTTTGCTGTTGAGTGACGGATGACGTCACGGCGAGAAATCTGCAAAAAACACGCCCGAATCCGAAAAAGACGGGGCTTGAATGGAGTGATGCCCCTCTCCTCCAATGGCTGGCCTCCGTTTAGGAAGCCAGCCAATGGAGAAGAGGGGCGGGTCCAAGCTCCCATACTGAGACATAAATTCTCGGCTGCGCGACACTGCTGCGCAGTGTACGCTACGCCGAGACCTAAAAACGGATCACTGCCCCTCGTTATCAGTGCTGGCAGCATCACAGCACTTATATTTTTTCTAACGTTTGGCGTTATTGCAGAGCAGCTGTGCTGCTGCACAACGTGGCTAAAAGACAATGTCAAACTAACATTTAGAATAATTTCCATCCAATCCTAAAATTTATTTTTTTAACGTTAGGTGATGCGGATTTTAAAACTGAGCAGTACATCTCGCTAGTGCTCTTGAAACACTAAGGACTATTTTTATATTCCCGCTTCCTGGGGAAGCTCTAACTTGTAAAAAGTGATCAGCAATATTCAGTCATTTAATTTTACTGCACGAGGCAGTGGTTATAGTGCGTCCACATTCACCACAGTCCGTGAACACAAAACCAACAGTGCTATCTAGTTAGTGATCATGCCTAACCACAAGTTGACTGGGGTGTGTAGTAGCATGCGACCTGCCCGTACGAGGACCACACTGTCATTCCTTGAACCTTTGCAACCTCTGGTAAGCTCTCTGCACAGACATAACACATTTCTCAACTCCTGTTTTTTCAAAAATACTGGAATGCTTAATCCAATATCCTCACTCAGCATCTCTCACCTCAACACCTAATCAACCCATCCAATCAGGTGTTATGACATTTCACTGTGTGGAGAGGGAGACTGTTGTGGCGTGCAGAGGTGAGGAAGTTAGGTATTTCATCACCTCTGCAAAATACAAGAGACTTCCTTTTCGCTCTACCTGTTACTTTTGACACAGTCACACCACTCTATTAGCCTTTCCAAACTCACTATGCATCACTCGTCCAATAAACAAATAGTTCTCCTTCTACCTTTCTGTTCGCTCCTATACAGTCATTGGAACTCAAAAACCTTGGCTCTACCACCCCACAAAGTTTCTTTTCCCCTCTGTTCTCACTATACTCTACCTTACTTAAAGGCATCACTGCTTATTTGACTTTTCATATACTGATTTTCCCCAAAACTTCTTGTTCCTAACATTTACAAACTACCTCTAGTCACTCATGTCTGACGCCATTCAACAGTGAATGACTTTACGGTCACTTACGCTTAACACTTGTAAGACTGAGCTCCGTTGCTATGTTTCCACCACCCTACCTAGCCACCTTGTGGACTCCGTCTTCTGTCCCTCAATCGTCTTAAAAATGTTCTCATAGTCCTGAAACGTTAGGTTTCTCTATAGACCCTCAATGAAGATTGAAAACTTGATTACAAACGCATCGACTGCAGCACATTTCCCAATACTGAACATATGGAAGACCTCTCACTCATTCCATTCAAAACACACAAACTTGATAGTAGACTGGATGATTGCAGCGGTCTACTGAGGGTCTCTCTAGCTAGTTTTATGTGGCAATCGACAAGGCTCTAAAACTAGCCAACTGGTCTTGGTAACATGTTTCTAGGCACATCCCCACGTCAGCATACCGCCACCAATCTAGCTGAATTACAACCCAAAAACTGGGCTATACCCAAATGCCTAAAGCTTGTGTTAAAAACAACAAATGACCTTGCCCATAATGATCTCTGCCCCTTATCTGGTTACACATCCAATTGAAACCTACGATCCACTACTCACAATCTCCTAATACTACCAAATCTACCACCTGCTGCCTTTAAGTTCCTTGCCTTCTACTATATAGGTCTCCTACAATGAATCTTTCCACCATCCCAAATTATGTAAATTCACACTCCCCAGTAGTTCAAAATCGCACTGAGAGGCCATCTGATGGAACTAAAAGTGCACAAATCTTAACGGACTCATTCTGCTGTGAATAAGTACAGGGCATATCATACTGGTAGAGAACTGTTAACGCATTCCCAATTACAAAGCAAATTATTATCCTAACTTTACCAGGGTGTTGCTTTGGTGAATGCGCTGTAATGGTTTGCGGTGTAAAGCCCTGTGTTGTAAAAGATTTTACAGAGTAAAAAATGCAGGGTAATTACACTTCTCTTGTCTGTTTTTTTACTTGCTGATAGGTGCACTAGAAAGCGTAGTTTTCTGTTACTTATAAAATCACCTAGTAGAGAATTCAAAGGTCCTATACGTTTTATTTCTAGTATTTTCTTTTCCATCTTGCCAAACATGCATTTATCTAGCCGGAGAATCGGGCATAACTGCCCTTCAGCTTTTTGTTTTGAAAGCCTATATTGTCTTGACTATCATGCCTGCCAAAACGTGCATTTGCTAGTGTTTATTACACCTTTCGCAAGATGGGATAATTTCCCTCTTTCACCCACCTACCCTGGCATGAGCAAGTCTGATTGTTCTTCTAGCAAAGTGTAAATATTGGTATGCCTAGTCCTCTCTTGGATTTTTAGTACTGCCTTTATTACAACATGGTGTTCGCTATTCTATTCAAAGTGTGGTAGCACAAAACCAAACATTATGTGGTCAATTTCAATTGGATTTTTTATTTGTATATCGCTCCGTGTCAATGGTTTAAAAAGGTAATGAATTATTTTGTGACGGTGTTCTGCAGTGGAGGGAAACACTGGGAGTTGGGTAATCACATTTGGACTGTAGCGAATGTGAATGCACAGTCACCCCTGATTCGTGCTGTGGAAATACATAACTGAATATTGCTGACCACTTTCTACAAGTTACAGCTGCCTCGGGAAGCTGGGATTTTAAAATTGTTAAAAGAGCTCTAGCGAGATGTACTGCTGCTCAGTTTTAAAATTAGTATCACCTAAATACGTTATAAATGGAAGTTTAGACTAGGATGGGAAAATTGCAAAATGTTAATAAGAGGTCTTTGTGTTGGTTGCTTGGTTGGGTTCCAAACAAGCCATCTGTGGATATCTCTAGGATGTGGGGAGGGTTTAGAAGATGCGGCTTGAAATAGCTTAATAGCAATGAACAAACATTGGCTAAGTCAAAAGGTCTTAACTATGCAAGAGCTTTCTGCTTTGTCAATGTCTTTTGGCCATGCTCTTGGGGAGAAAAGAAACACATCAAGACAAAGAGAAACCCAAGTGAAGCTGAAACGCGCTGACATGCATTCACCAATGAAAAGGAAGAAAATAAGAGTGACAATGAAGCCAACCAATAGAAAGTAATGAGCTATTCTGGAATGATAGGGGTATAAATAACCCGAGCAAAATATGCAAGATCCCTTCAGCACTGTGCTTAGGTCAGTGCAGATGATTATGGTACTATCAAAGGTATTACCCAAAGGTTGGTCCTTTACGTTTTTTGAAGATTGGCTTCCAAAGCCACACTGTATGTTCTGATAGGAAAAACGAGCTACTGATATATGTGTGCCGGAAAGTATTGGCAAACGAATCCGAATTAAAACCTCACTGAAGCATGAAAATCTCTGCCCGCCAATCTCCTTTTCAGAACCAGTCCATTTTAAATTCTCCTAAGGTAGGTTTTCACTGGACTGGATAAGCAAATCTGAATCAGTAGTTGTAGGTGCAACATAGCTACAGAGCAGAAGCTGAGCAAACACCATACCCTTTACCCAGCTAGACAAGGTAAATAATAGCAAGCTAGGAATAAAGATGGATGTAGCCATACTTCAGGAAACACATTAAAGTAAGGACAGAAATCAGGGCTGAAAGAGCCATTGACTTAAAATGGGAACTCAAAGGATTTAGGTTGTAATGAACCATGCTGTATGCTCCCTTACAAAGAGGAACCCTTCCAAGGTGAGTGCAAAATAAAGCTCAAGCAGAAACATGATCCCGAACAAGCACCAAATGATCGCAGTTCTGCTTAATTATACCATTACAGGCAGGCAATATGTTTCACCATTTTCAAGCCGCTATCTTAAGTTTTGGAGAGAGGGTTGGCCAAGCGTGTACAGAGGAGTATACATCAAATATCAAATAACTTGCACTGGTTCCCTACTACTTTGGGTTGTCTTGTACTTTAAAGTATTCACAACTATTACCATTTGTGTCTTGGCACCATCACAAAATGGCTCTCAAACATATCCCAAGAATTGCCAGTGTTAAGCCAGAGCCACCATTATGCTAGGGTGTAGACTATCATGTTGTGCATGTCCAATATTGTATTTGATTTGATTTGAGTCTAATATAGCGCGTGGTTACCCTTGGGCGTCCCAGCGCTTGTCAAGGTGTCCGTCAGCCCGTTGCGAAGCCTAATCCAACGTATTAAGATGGGAAGAGATGTGTTTTCAGAAGCTTCCGAAAACGAAGAGTGCATGTCTCGCGACGCAGTTTCAATGGGAGCGAATTCCAAAGGGTGGCTGTATGCACCGAAAATCTTCTGCCGCCAGTGCGGGCTTTATGAACTCTGGGGACCTGAAGCAAAAGTTTTTGATCAGAGCGAAGAGCTCTGTTCGCTTTATAGGGCACCACTAACTTCCTTAAGGAAGGAGGTCCTTTCCCTTGGAGGATCTTATGGGCCGTACAGAGAGCCTTAAACTTGACCCTCTCTCTCACCGGGAGCCAATGCAATGCTTCCAAGGCGGGCTTAGCTGATTGTCTCCTTGATGCATTAATCAACAGCCTAGCCGCAGCATTTTGCACCTGCTGCAGCTTACTGAGCGTGGCTTCCGGAGCACCGAGGAATATGGCATTGCAGTAATCAAGCCTGGAGATAATTAGCCCCTGGATGAGTAACCTCCTCGATGGCAAGGGGAGGAGGGGCAAGACTTTGCGGGCTGAACAAAGAAGCCCAAAACAGATCCCCGCCATTTTCTTGGCCTGAGTTTTAAAGGAGATATCTTGCTCCAGCCATACTCCCAAACTCTTGATCTCCTACTTGGGGCTGGGGAGCTCCCCCAGGCAGCTGGGCCAGACGGTCAAGGGGAGAGAGGGAGTCTTGTGCCCTAACAGCATTATCTCAGTCTTGAAACCGTTTAGTTTGAGCGACGATTCACACATCCAAGTGTGTACATTGGTCAGGCATAGGCGCAGCGCGTCTGGGTTCTTCTCCAGTTGAAATAATGCGGCCACCAGCTGGGTATCGTCAGCATAGCGGACAATTTTTATCCCAAAAGGGGCCACCACATCCTCCAGGGGGGCCATATAAACGTTAAACAGTGTAGGGCTCAACGAGGAGCCCTGTGGCACACTGCACTGGAGGGGGATAGATGGAGACTTCTCGCTGCCTTCCCAGACCTGATAGGTACGACCACACAGAAATGACCTGAGCCATTGCAACGCCACTCCTGTGACCCCCGCATTGGACAGCAGTTGGATCAACACTTGATGGTTTACAGTGTCAAAGGCAGCACTGAGGTCCAGGAGGATCACTGCCACTGACCCTCCTGAGTCCAAAATGCTCCTTGCTTCCTCAACGACTGCCAAGAGAGCGGTGTCTGTGCCCTGCCCTGGCCGAAAGCCCGTTTGTGACTCTCTCAGCAGGCCATTGGATTCCAGAAAGACGGATAGTTGACGGTTAACCAGTCTTTCAGCGATCTTACCAAGACCCGGCAGCAGAGAAATGGGCCTGAAGTTTGCCAAATCTGACGAATCCAGATTGGGTTTCTTCAGAAGAGCCTTTACAACCGCTCTTTTCCAGCTCGGCGGCACCACACCCTGGGTAAGGGATGTATTAATCAGGTTCGCTATAGGAGCCGCAACCACAGATGTTACCCGTTTCAGAAATCTCATTGGGGCTGGATCCTCTGGTGAACTACTCTTCATGGATCCTAGCTCCTTTGCGACCTCCGCTACAGGGATTGGACCAAAGGTATCCAGGCGGGCGCCTTCTCCTGCTGTCTGATTGCCTGTATGTGCAACCTGCACGACTTGGGGCAGGGCAGCTATGATGTTTTCTATTTTTAAATGGAAATATTTAGCTAGCTCTCTACACTTCTCAGCTGGATTATCCTGAGTCAGCGGATATTGTATTGTATTGTATTTGCATTTATATAGGTCTTACTACCCCTGATGAGGCGACAAAGCACTTGATCAGAGTGTAGCACGCTACTCCAGAACCTATACAGGATTAGTGTTGAATTGGTATAGTGAAATATGAAAGTAATTGGGGTGGTGTATAGGTTAATCAGTTATTTGGATTCAGAAGGATAGCGAAGAGATAGAAGATGGGAAAAGGCTTGCATTTATATATCGCTTGTTAACCCCGATGGGGTGCTGAAGCCTTTTTTTTTGCAAGTAGCAAGCTACTCCAGAACCCATAAAGGATTAGTGGTGAATTAGTATAGTGAAATATGAAAGTAATTTGAGTGGTGGATATTAGACAGTTATTTGGATTGAGAAGGATAGCGGAGGGAGATAGGGGGGGGAGTTTGCATTTATATAGTAGATTACTTTACAGATTACTTTTCTTAGACAGTGCAGTATACCTGGATACTGCACTGCGACATTTCCTGTAAACAGGTAAGTAAAAGCGGTTTTGTTATTTCGTTACAGTTTAAAGGGTTTCTTAGACTTTTCAACTCCACACTTAAAAACCTTTCACAGAAAAACAGTCAATGTTATCCTATGGAGGAAAATATGGCTATCAGTTCAAAGGTAAGTATTCAGTTGTGGGAGGTGGTATTTTGTGGTTAGACTCAGGGGTCCCCTAAGGTCAAGGATGCACTCTTGTTACACCCTCAGCGGCACTAGGGCGGCCGGTTGCAGAGTGCTGAGACCCAATGTTATCCAAAGGGGGATTGGGGGCCTCCAATTAGTGACTGCTTACGAGCAGGCCACTGGGTCTTGGGAGGAAGAAGTGGGGCTTATCTTGTTATAGCACCTTCTATTTAGTAGGGAAAAGCAGCATGGATTATAGCTGAATAGATCGAAGTTTGGTCTTCACTACCTCAAATGTTTTCCTTTGCTGCTGGAGCTCACGGTAATAGTCTGGGAATAGTAAGATGGTGAAGGAGTCATATTAGATCTCACCCTTCTGCCAAGCCTTCCTATGGATCACATCCCGATCCTGAAAATTGAAAAACTTGCAGTTATCAGAAGTGGAGGGCCACCAGTTGGCTAGCACCATATGTGCTCGTTCAATAACAAAACAAGTTGAAAAGTTATCAACCGTGAAATTGGAATGGAGCAGGTTTGCTACTTTTTAAATTGTTTTGGTACTGATAAATGCTTTACACATTTCTAAGCCTGTCTGCTCTGTGCTACAGCTACCCTAGGTTGAGCCCAGGTTTAATTTTTATTTTTTTAGTAAACTTTTATCTGACATTTCAAAAACAACAAACAGTTACAACAGTACGGACAGAAAAGCAATTCAATGCCACATGTGTTGTACATAGAAGTGTCAGTACCACAAACATATTTTAAAGTCAGAGTATGGCATATATTGTATGAGGCATTGCAGGGTGTGTGTTTCGGATCGGATCACAGCTCAGACTAGGTTTAAATTATTGAAACCAAACTGGATCTATTAAGGAACAGTGCCATTATTACTTAAAGAGGGATATTCCCCACTTTAACTAATAATGCACTTTCTTTACACACAGGAAATGACCACACGACATTTGCCCTTGTGGCATCACACAAAATGACATTGTTTCAGTTGTAATCCAGCTTACTTTCGAGGGCCAGCTCAAAATTTACTGCCATAGAACAAGTATGTGGACAGGCTACCCTATGCAAGCTGAAAGGTCGTGCACATTGGGTATGGCTCAAGAAAGCACTGCATTGCTCAAGCACCAACTTGTAGACCTGTTGCCTTGCAGTGAGCTGCGCCTTTGTAACAGTAGAGAGGACTGTCACTCAACTGTGGCTGTCAAACCTGAAAGAGAGGGTCAATAATACTAAACCTAAGTCACCATGTATTTTTACCTCTGCTCCTTTTTGATGTTTTCGGTCACTACATGCTTATCCCCTACTACTCGTTGCTGTTCTGCCACCAAACGTCTGTCCCGCTACTCCTTTATGCATCACATACCAACTATACAAACTTTAGAATCACTACCAACAAGTTCATGGCAGCTGTCGATTTATAATCATGCCAGGTGAAACTAAAAAAATAGATCACTTATTAAACCTGAATAATCTAGATTATTCCTAACGGGGTTGGATGTAATGGCAATCAAAATATGAGCTATTAATTTCCCCCTGGAACATTGCAGATATAGAAATACAGATTAGGGTCAGTGGGACAAATTTAGCCAGTTTTTTTTACTAATATAAAGTAATTTGCATCCAAGAAACATGGAATTTTTCTCTCTCCATCTCCTCACCCATTTTTAGAAGTCATAACATTTTGGCAGATAAAAATGACATGGGACGACAAAGTGGAGGGATGTAGACCCTAATTAACAATGTTATGTTATGTTATGTTACGCGGGTTTTATAAAGCGCTCAGCTACTCAAGAACAGTGTCCTGGCGCTATCAGACCAAGCAGGCACAAAGCGAGAGGACTAGAAGAAATTATTGTCCAAACAGCCATGTTTTGAGATCTTTTCTGAAGGCAAGGAGATTATCTGTCTTCCGCAGAGACAAAGGCAGAGCATTCCAGAGTTGGGGTGCCAAACGTTTAAAAGAGCGACCCCCCACGCGGGCTCGCCTAATTACAGGAACCGTAGCCAAAGCTAACGCTGCAGAACGTAATGATCTGGAAGGAAGATAAAAGCCTATTCTTTTCCTAAGATAGCGGGCACCAGTACAGTGAAGGGCCTTAAATGCTGTGGTTAAATCCTTGAATGAAATCCGTTTGCGTACCGGCAGCCAGTGAAGAGACTTAAGAACTGCCGTATTAGGTTTCCGACCTAGGCTGAATATCGCACTTGCTGCAGAATTCTGTACCGTTTGAAGGCGAGAGAGAAGATATTCAGGGAGGCCCAGATACAACACATTAGCATAATCCAGCCTAGAACCTATCAAGGCTTGGACAATGGTCCTCCTGTGCACGAGGGACAGGAGTGGGAGAAATTTCCTCAGCATTTTCAGTAAACCAAAACACTGTCCCACTAGCCCCAAGATCTGTGGTTTAAAAGTAAGACCATTATCCACCATTACTCCAAGATTCTTGGCCGCAAAAGTGGCCTCAGATGGAGGAAACATATCCACTGGCCACCAGGACTTCCAACACGGGTCTGGAGGGCAGCCAAAAAAAAGAACCTCGGATTTATCTGAGTTACATTTCAGGTGGTTTATTTATTTATTTATTTATTTATTTATTTATTTACGTAATTTTTATAGCGCAACAAATACCCTGGGGTGTCTCGGCACTGTGGAGCTACTGGGGTCAGTCATCCTTTTACTGGTTAAATAACCAAGTTTTTAGGAGCCTGCGAAAGCTCATCAGGTTAGGGGCCGATTTGATGGACTGTGGCAAAAGATTCCAGAGTTTTGGGGTGGCCACCAAGAAACGCCTATCTCCCCAGGTGGCGGTTCTTGTACGTGGCACAGTGAGGAGGTTGGTATTGGCCGATCTTAATTGCCGTCTGGGAGTATATGGCTGAAAGGCTTCCGTCAGGAACCTGGGTCCTATGTCGTGTACTGCCTTGTATGCAATACAGAGGGCCTTGAATTTGATGCGGCTCTCAACTCTCAGCCAGTGGAGTTGACGAATGCCAAGAGTGGTAGAATTGCGGCGGGGAATGCTCAGGAGGATCCTGGCTGCCGCATTCTGAATGGATTGCAGCTTTGTTATGACACGCTTCTGGGTGTGGAGAAGGAGAGCGTTTCCGTAATCCATTTTGGAGAAGACTAAGGTAGAAACCAAAGTCTTCCCAGCTGAGGGAGGGAGATAAGGCAGCAGATTCTTAATCTTTTTCAGGATAAAGAATGAAGACGACACAACCTTGTTTGTGTGAAGGTCGAGGACCAACTTACTGTCAAAAATGACTCCCAGGTTTCTGGCTTTTTCCACTGGGACAGGTGGATGGCCGAGCTTTTCCGGCCACCAGTTAGGCGACCATTCTGGAGAGAGTTTTCCAAAGGTCATAACCTCGGTCTTGTCCGAGTTGAGTCTAAGACAATTAGAGGCCATCCAGGTACTGACCTCAAGCATAGCTTTCTGAAAGTTGGCTGCCACTGTGCAGCCGTCCTTGTGGATGCCCAGGACCAGCTGGGTATCATCTGCATAAGATGTTAACCGTATTCCATATTCCTTTATTACCCTCGCTAAGTCCGCTACATAAATGTTAAATAACATAGGACTTAGCGAGGAACCTTGTGGGACTCCACAGGTGGTTCACATGGAACCACGAGAACACGGCCCCCAAACAATTCTTAATACTCTCTCCGTCAAAAACAGTCTTCTCTTCACATGTGAAAAGAAGCTGTGTATCGTCGGCGTATGATACAATCCGGGCACCATAGGACTCCACCAGTGCCGCCAAAGGGAACATGTAAATGTTGAAAAGAGTGTGGCTCAAAATCGACCCCTGGGGCACTCCCACCTCCACTGGCGGCACTACGACTGAGTACGGAGGGGCTCAAACTGTTTGTTGGCGTCGGATAGAAAAGACTCAAACCAACTAAAAGCCGTCCCCCTCAAACCAATCTCATAGAGTCTTGAAAGGAGACGGTTGTGGGGGACGGTATCAAAAGCCGCCGATAGATTCAACATCACCAGCATCACCTTTCCTCCATCATCCAAAGTCTCCTTGATGGTTTCCGTAACAATCATTTTAATACTAGGGTGTCACAACTAAATTTAAATCAAATTACATGTTAATATTTTTAATAGGTCAAGGTGAGGAAACTCAAATTCTGATCTTTAATGTCTATTTTCCACTGGAACTATTAAAGGATAAATATTACTTAAACATAGCAAATTTACATGCAATCTTAGAACATATAGTTATTTATTGATTATCTCAACTGGGGATTTTATTCAGAATCTCTTCTCTTTAACATTGCAGAATGTGACTTCTGATGATTCTCTAAGTGCTGTTTACAACATTCCACCACGCTTAACGTTACAGGATAAAAATAAGCTGTCCACTATGTTGAGCAAATACACCTCACGATCTTGTATTCAACTCAGATTATCGGTCACTCAATGGCAGATTAACAAACGATCGACCAGCAAAAACATTTAGGAGACCCAACATCACAATAGTACCTCGGCGTTGGCGGACCCAATGGCGGTGTGGTGTCCCGCAGCGTCCGCAGTGCTGCCATTGGGTCCGCCGCCGAGGTACTACAATCCCCAGAGACGCACGCCGCCAACGCGTCTGGGAAATGCCAGTTGGTGTTCTTAAGGCGAGCAGGGCTCCGGTGGAGCGGGAGCCCTGCCTTGATACCTGGGAGTAATTCTTTTGTGAGAGCAACCTTACCTGGGTGAATGTCCTTGTGAGAGCGAGCCTGACAGCACTGCGGATGCTGCGGGACACCTCGCCGCCATTGGGTCCAACGCCGCCGAGGGACTACAATCCCAAGAGACACACACGGCTCGCACGCCGCCAACACGTCTGGGATGCGCCAGGAGGCGTTCTTAAGGCGAGCAGGGCTCCGGTGGAGCGGGAGCCCTGCCTTGATACCTGGGAGTAATTCTTTTGTGAGAGCAACCGTACCTGGGTGAATGTCCTTGTGAGAGTGAGACTGTCAGCACTGCGGACGGTGCGGGACACCTCCCCGCCATTGGGTCCGACGCCGCCGAGGGACAACAATCCCCAGAGACACACGCGGCGCGCACGCCGCCAACGCGCACGCCGCCAACGAGTACGCCGCCAACGCATCTGGGAAGCGCCAGGAGGCGTTCTTAAGGCGAGCAGGGCTCCCGCGTTGCGGGACGCGCGCGGGTAGCGCCGGGCTAGGCCCGGGCCAAGGGCGGGCCCGTTCGAGAACGGCAGAGGACGGGCCGGGCCCCACCTCTAATCTGCTACGTTTGAGAAGGTTAGTGTTTGCTCCTTGCCGTAATCTATATTAGGCACTAGCCCAGTGCTCGTCTTCAATATTTTCTTTTGACCAATTACAGTGGCTGTGAGGTTAAAAAGATGGCTCACGGTGGAAGGGGAAAGGGAAAGAACTCATTAATGAGTGGCTCCGTCGCAGGTACTCTGGACCAGTTCATAATAAGGGCAACCTCTGTATTGGCTCACGAAATTGCAATGACTGAGCGGAGGCTTTCCTTGGAGTCAGTACAATCTAAACGTTCGTCCCTGGGAGGGCTGATGTGTGCAAGGTCCCCGGAGAGTCTCGGGACTACTGAAACACCGGTACGGGGAAGAATCACAGATCAGTCCCTGCATGCAACAATAACCACACCCGGGATTACTCTCACCGAGGAGCACTTGGTCAATGCTAAACTTGTGGTGCCAGAAAAAATAGTCTCCGACTCCTCCACTCGTTCGGGAGTATCGACAAGGGCATTATCCAGTGCTAATGAACAAGTTACTTACCTTCGGTAACGATATATCTGTAAGAAACATTAGTTAGTGTTAGATTCCTTACCTTAGAATATCCCCAGGCGTCAGTCTGGATCCGGAAACTTTTGCGTAGCAGTACCCTTGCGCGTCGGTAGGCGTCGTCTGCAGGCGTCTCCTGCGGCTCCGCGTCCGTCGTTGGCGTCGTGCGCAGTGATGACGTCGCTGGAGTATATAGACGCCGCCTCCGCGCGCTGACGTCAGTTCTTTGTACACAGCTTTTCCGCGCCAGAAGACGCAGAGCCATGAGAGAACCAACACTGGTGCCATTTTGAAACTAGGGCCCTGAAAGGGATGTCCTTAACCCTAGGTATCAGTTCGCAGAACGGGGAGGATGGGTGGGTTCGGTAAGGAATCTAACACTAACTAATGTTTCTTACAGATATATCGTTACCGAAGGTAAGTAACTTGTTCATCTGAAAGAAACACGTTAGTGTTAGATTCCTTACCTTAGAATAGATACCCCAGCAATACCAACCCCGGTGGTGGGTCTGCGAACCAATACATTCCTACACCAGAAAGTCCTGGAGGACAGAACGGCCAAAGAAGCCATCCCTCCGGACTTGACTGTCCAGGCAGTAGTGCCTCGCAAAGGTGTGCAGCGAGGCCCACGTAGCCGCTTGGCAAATATCCTGCAAGGGGACTCCCCGGCCCAGGGCAGTAGTAGCCGCCGTGGCCCGAGTGGAATGGGCCCTCAGCCCAACAGGAGGCTCCTTCCGAGCCAAAGAGTAGCACGCTTTGATGCAGAGAACGACCCACCGAGAGATGGTCCGTTTATGTACCGCCCGTCCCTTCTTCGCACCCACGTAGCCAACAAACAGTTGGTCATCCACCCGGAACTGGCGTGTGCGATCCATGTAAAATGAAAGCGCACGTTTTGGGTCCAGACGATGGAGCCGCTCTTCATCCTTTGAGGGATGCGGAGGCGGGAAGAAGGAAGGGAGGGTGATGGACTGCCCGATGTGGAAAGCAGAAACTACTTTGGGCAGGAAAGAAGGTCTAGTCCTCAGAACCACCTTGTCAGGATGGATGGACAAGAAAGGAGGTTAGACAGAAAGAGCCTGGAGCTCACTCACCCTCCTGGCAGAGGTGATGGCAACCAGGAAAGCCGTCTTTAAAGTCAGGAGACGGCGAGGGCAAGTATGAAGGGGCTCAAAGGGAGCACACATTAAAAAGGTTAGAACCAGGTTCAAGTCCCACTGAGGCATCACAAACGGAACAGGAGGATACATGTGTGTGATGCCCTTCAAGAATCTCGTTACAATTGGGGACTTGAACAAAGAAGGCGGATCAGGAAGCCTAAGAAAGGCTGAAAGGGCAGAAAGGTAGCCCTTGATAGTGCCCAGAGCAGAGCCCTGCTGGGCAAGAGAGAGAAGGAACAGAAGAACCTCGGAGAGAGGGGCAGAAAGAGGATCCACAGCCTTTGCTGTGCACCATGCCACAAACTTGTTCCACCGACAGGCGTATACCGATTTCGTGGAGGGACGCCTGGCTGCCAGAATTACATCACAGACTTCAGGAGGCAAGTCAAATGGCCTCAACTGCCGCCGCTCAATCTCCAAGCATGGAGGCGGAGACTGGACAGGTTCGGGTGGAGGACCGTCCCCTGTTGCTGCGACAGAAGGTCCTCCTGAAGAGGCAGGCGGATCGGGGGACCGACTGACATGCTGAGTAGCTCGGGATACCAGTACCTTCAAGCCCAGTCCGGAGCCACAAGGATAACTTGGGCCCGGTCGCGCCTGATCTTCTTCAGCACTCTGGGCAGAAGTGGTATAGGCGGAAAGGCGTATAACAGACCGCAACTCCACTCGCGCCGAAAGGCGTCGCCGTGCGAGTGCCGTCTTGGAAACTCCAACGCGCAGAACTGATGACATTGCGCTTTCTCTTCTGTGGCGAATAGATCTAACCAAGGCTCTCCCCATTTCCGAAAGAGGCCTTGCGCCACGTCCGAGTTCAGACGTCATTCGTGATCCATCGAGCACCGACGGCTGAGTTCGTCCGCCCTGGCGTTCAGAGAACCTGCCAGGTGTTGAACCGTCAGAGTCACGCCCTGGCGTTCCAGCCACTGCCAGAGGCGCAGAGCCTCCCGGCAAAGGGTCCACGACCCCACCCCGCCTTGTTTGTTGCAGTACCACATGGCGGTGGTGTTGTCCGTGAACACCTGCACTACACTCCCGTTGACAAAGGGGAGGAATGCCTTCAGTGCCAGACGAATCGCCCGTAGCTCCAACAGGTTGATATGGAGCCGGGACTCCGCCGGGGACCAGATGCCTCTGATCTCCGCCTCTCCCAAGTGGCCTCCCCAGCCCTGGAGGGACGCGTCCGTCACGACAATGTGCTCCGGTTGGGGAAGGGAGAGGGACTTGCCCCTGACCCAATCGGGGTCCGTAAGCCACCACTGCAGTTGTCTCGCAGTGCCCTCCGAGATCAAGACGTGGTCGTACAAGTTGCCCTGATGATGGGCCCACTGAAACTTCAGGTCCCACTGCAGAGCCCGCATCCGCCACCGGGCGTGATGCACCAGAAGGATGCAGGAAGCCATCAGCCCCAGCAGCCGCAGCGTCAACCTGACCGAAACCCGGGATAGCGGCTGAAAGATGGGAATCAACGCCTGAATATCCCGGATCCGCTGTTCCGGATGATAAACCCGAAACTGCGCCGAGTCCAGAACCGCTCCGATGAAAAGGAGCTTTTGAGAGGGACACAGGTGTGATTTCGGCACATTGATGGAGAACCCCAGGTCGTGCAAGAGGTCTGCCGTCATCTGGAGGTGGTGGACGACTGTCTGGGGCGAGCCCGCCTTCAACAACCAGTCGTCGAGGTAGGGGAAGACTGAAACCCCTAACCTGCGCAGATGGGCTGCGACCACCGCCAACACCTTTGTGAACACCCGTGGGGCGCTGGTAAGGCCGAAGGGGAGCACGATAAACTGAAAGTGCTCCTGGCCTACCGTAAACCGCAGGTAACGCCGGTGGGCCGGCAGGACGGGGATGTGAAAATACGCATCCTGCAAGTCCAACGCTACCATCCAGTCTTGCGGGTCTAGAGCAGCCAAGACCTGAGCCAATGTCAACATCTTGAACTTCTCCTTCCGGAGGAAGCCGTTGACGTTCCTTAGGTCCAAGATAGGACGTAGGCCCCCTTTGTCCTTCTTGGGCACCAGAAAGTAGTGGGAATAGCAACCACGTCCTACTTCTGGCCCAGGAACGCGCTTGATGGCCCCCTTGGCCAAGAGGGCCGTAACTTCCTCCTGCAGAAGTTGCAAGTGGTCCCCCGACACACGGTGGTTCTGCGGTGGCATGGCTGGAGGAGTGGTCTCGAAGGGGAGGGAGTAGCCCCTTCGGACGATTTGCAGCACCCACCTGTCCAATGTGATCGTGCGCCAGCGGGCGTGGTGATGGCGAACCCTGCCACCCACTGGCGTCACGTGGGCCTGAAAGCACGGACTAGGAGGATTTTGAGGCAGATGCTGCGGGGGGAGATGTGGCCTGACCCCGCCGTTGACCCCGACCGCCTCCACGGCGGTTTCCACGGCCGCCACCGCGTTGAAATGATTGCTGCGGTGCGTGGCTGGCAGCACGTGTGGGGGCGCCCCTTCCGTGGCCACGAAAGGAGCGAAACGAACCCGTTTGCTGGCGCTGGGTCGAGAGACCCAAGGACTTTGCCGTGACCCTGGAGTCCTTGAAGCGTTCCAGCGCGTGGTCCGCCTTGTCACCAAACAGATGACAGCCATCGAACGGCATGTCCATCAAAGTGTTCTGAACATCTGCCGAGAAGTTGGCGGATCTCAACCAGGCGTGGCGACGAATCGCCACCGTCGTGGACATCGCTCTGCCTAGCGAGTCGGTCGTATCAAGACCACATCGAATAGAATATCTAGCTGCATCTCGGCCCTCAGCTACAGCTTTGCCGAGTTTTGCCCGCACCTCCATGGGGCATTCTGGCAGCAGCTCCGCGACCGTATCCCACACAGAGTGGGTGTAGCGGCCCAAGAGGCAAGCGATGTTGCAAGACCGCAGTCCTAAACTCAGGGACGAGAAGACCTTCTTGCCATATTGGTCATACCTCTTGGATTCCCGATCGGGCGGGGCCGACGGGAATGCGGACTGGGAGGTAGAGGCCTGGATCACCAGGCTCTCAGGGGTGGGGTGGGTGGACAGGAACTTGGGGTCGTCCGGACAAGGACGGTGGCGTCTGGCCACGTTCCGATCAACAGGCGCACCTGAAGAGGGCCTGGACCACGTGCCCAACAGAACGTCTGATAAGGCTTCATTAAACGGCAGCAGAGGCTCCTGTGGGCATGACCGTGGTTTGAAGACCTCAGTGAGGATGTTAGGCCTCACGGCCGCGACGGGGAGCTCAAGGTTTAAGGCCTTGGCAGCCCTCATCAACACCACTGAATAGGCAGCACCCTCCTCCGATGCCACGGAAGGAGGAGAGACAAAACCAGGGTTAGGAGAGTCATCTAAACCACTGGCGTCCCCCAAATCACCTGTCCAGTCCATGTCATACTGACACTCACGTGACAGAGGTTCCTCAGACCCCTCCCAGCCCTCACCGTACTCCACATCATCACCATAGTCGGTGTCAACCATGTAGACCGGCTCCACGGGGTCGACAGGCCCCATCGGCGTCGAGCGACGCCGGTCCGACTCCGCGTCCGGATTCAGTGAGGGTATGGGGACGGCGCCGCCCGGAGCCGGAGCCGGAGCCGGAGCCGGAGCCGGAGCCGGAGCCGGAGCCGGAGCCGGAGCCGGAGCCCCAGTGCCGCCCGAAGCCGGCACCGAGGAACCGGTGTCGCGCGGAGGCGGCGTCGGGGGCAACCCCGATGGAATCGGCGCCGGGTTGGATGGACGTCCATCCGGCGTCGAACCTGAAGGCCCTAGCGGCGCCGGGGTCGAAGCATCCGACGGCGTCGAGGTAGGGTCAGCTGGACCCCTAGGGCCCCCGGACGGGTTCACTGGGCCCGTAGGCGCCGTGGAACCCGCCGGAGGAGATAGGGCCCTCATGGCCACGAGGAACGCCTCTATCTCCTCAGGCGTCGCACCTTGCCCAGGGACCTGAGGGTATGGGGCAGGCCGCGCCGGCGACTCTTGCGGAGCCGCGGGGTTGGGGTCACCCGAACCCCCGGCCGCATCGCGCGAGCGTCGGGGGGGGGAGTCGGGGGTACGATGACGACGCCCCGACTTCTTGTGTTTCTTACCTGATGAACTCGACGAGTGATGTCGACTTCCGGAGCGCCCGGCGCGGCTCCGCGACCGCTCCCTCGAACGCTCCCTGGACCTCCGGCCGGACCGCGACCGCTCTCGACGCGGGGCCGACACCCGGAGCTCGAGTAGCTTGCGGGACCGCTCCCGCCTAGCCTTGTTAGTCAGAGCCCGGCAATCGACGCAGGAGTCGACGTCGTGGTCGGGGCCCAGGCACCGGAGACAGAGTCGGTGATGGTCCGTGACCGACATCGTGCGGTCACAACCGTCACAGTTTTTGAAACCGGGCATCCTACCAGGCACAAAAGATAGATATAAGTTGAAATAACTTGGTCAAAAGACCGGGTACCGCTCTTCAGATCTGCGTCCACTGGCGCAGAAAAAAGAAGAACTGACGTCAGCGCGCGGAGGCGGCGTCTATATACTCCAGCGACGTCATCACGGCGCACGACGCCAACGACGGACGCGGAGCCGCAGGAGACGCCTGCAGACGACGCCTACCGACGCGCAAGGGTACTGCTACGCAAAAGTTTCCGGATCCAGACTGACGCCTGGGGATATTCTAAGGTAAGGAATCTAACACTAACGTGTTTCTTTCAGATTCAAAAACTACGACCCGTGTGTCTGAACCTGCAGTTAAGAGAAAACGAGTTGGGGGTACACAAAAAGAAGAATGCGAAAACCCACAAACACAACCCGATTGTCCCAGCCCAGACCCTCACTTTGTTGGCCTTACCAGAGAGAAGGTCTTTTCACACTTCCGCAAGTTCGCCACTGATAAAGTCAGATGCGGTCTTAGTACCCCAAGGAGATGAGGATTTCTGGAACAAATTGGGTGCGCAAATTATTTCCTCATTGACTCCTATTACTGAGAGATTACAGCTTTATGAAGATAAACTGTCGCAGCTGGATTCATTTTTCTTACAAGCCCATCGAATAAGGGACAAACCTTTGGGGCCACAAGAGGGGCCACCTGATTTAACTGAGAGCGTTTCTCGTAACCCCCGGATTCTTATTCAGCAGCCAAGTGTGGGTCCGAGTTTGCCTTCTACTTTTGTCACCGGGCCTGCTGTGGGTGGTACTATTGTGAATGTTGAAAACACGCAAAATGGGGGGGTCCACTGACTATGCCTTTGGGTACAGAGCCTCGCTCCCAAGGGGGAGTGCGTGCATTTAATCAATTGCATGTTGTGAAGGGCCCTGACGCCGCTCGTCTCATCTTACCCCTTGTGCAGGGACCCCTTCCTTACCATGTATTAATCTACCTCCCGCATCGACCCCATATGTGGTTGTACTGGTTAAAGTACCGGTGTTGGAACAGGGAGTTGTCGAAACATATATGGAGTTTAAAAAAAAAACGTACCCACTGGTTAAATATGAATAAGCCTTTACCACCACAGGTGTACAGTGAAATACTGTTTGCTCGAAGAGTAAGCTGGGTGGGACAAGGCAGGGCATTTTCTGAGGGCGATTGTATTGTAATCAATTTCAAGGATAGGAGGGTGGTGGACCATATTTTTAACTGGTATACTGGGAGAGAGGGCACCGACATTCAGTCACTACCTCTAGCATTCTTTTACCCTCACCATCAAACCCATCCGCAACAAATGAGAAGAGCTAGATCATGGAAAAGATGGTCCACTCCAACCCGGAAGGTTGGTTTAAATTCTGGGCTCAAAACCTTCAACACCTCTAATAGCTTAATACCAGCACCTCTCCCAGTTAGTAACAGGTTTAGTGTTTTAGACCAGTTGGATTGACTTACCCATGGACATTACCCTGACCAGAGGGTCTGTTTTTCAGGACTTCAGACCGACTGAGATTTTACACCTTGGGGGTGATAGAGTGGATTTTCACAAAGAGGAGGGATGTGGAGAACCCCTCGTGGTAAGTGTTGGGGAAGTGCAGAATGATAGCTCTATCATGCTTGGTCAGGAGGGGGCTAGTACCTTTATTCCTATCCAGGGATCTATTGCTGGTCCTCAACGAGCCAATGAGTTGCAGAGCCACAGGGTGGTGAAGTTTGTGACCTACAATCAATGACGTGCATTGCCCTCCCAGATTCAGTAAGGACTGTAGGGAATGGAGAGGAAACAGGTTTGTTTGACATAGTTGGGCCTAACACTATGAACTGCAACATCTTAAGCTGGAATATAGCAGGTTTACGAGCTAAAAAGGAGGATCCTATATGGCTAGATCTGATTAAAACCTACGATATACTGGGTTTTCAAGTAACTTGGGACACAGAGGGTGACTTTTGGGTTGATGGGTTTAAATCGTATTGCATGCCTGCACAGCACTCTCCCTCTGGCAGAGCCAAAGGTGGTCTTTTATTGTTGTTTTCCCTCGCTCTCATGGGAACTCACAAAGAGGTTATGGTAGGGACCCTCAACTGCCTAGCACTCGAATATGTGGCCCATAATTCATTCAAACTGCTTGTGGTTAATTTTTATAATTCAGCAGATTGTTCTATGGAAAATGAACATTTGTTTAATTTGAGAGTGTTTTTAGAAAATTATCGCGAGAGTCAAACCAGATTATTATCATCAGAACTGCCAGGGGGGTAATGATCCCATTGGTTTAGCAAGGTATGCCCCGTCACACTTTGAGCATACACCTTCCGGGGGTTGCCTGGAAGAGCTCCTGGCAGAAATGGACCTCCATGAACCAAGTGATACTGTACTATCAGAAAGGACCCCTACTTTTACCACCAGATGGTGTTAAACCGTTATAGATTTTATGTTTATGTCTTTTTCCCTTTTATCGAAGGTTGTTTCTTATAATACTAGATGGCCTCACCATAGTGACCACAATTCAGTTATCCTCGAACTAGACAGAAGCTGTGAGCTGAAAAGGAATTCAGGGATGCAGAGAGAGGAACTTAGTTTGAAACACACAGATCCTTAAAGAGGGGGGAAAAAATGGGCAAAAGTATTACCTGATAATTTTTTCCAGGAATTAGCCATAAAGGTAGAAGACAAGATGAAAATATGCCTGAATGGGTCGAAGAAGGGTCCAGCAGTTTTCGGGGCCTTTGAAAGTATTTGCGCTCAGGTAGCTACGGACCTGACCTGCTCTGTTAGACCAGGCCAATTTATGGGAGAGAGGTGTTTCGATAGTAATTGCTCCAGCGCACATCGCAATTTGATGATCGCATTAAAAAGGTCCCCCAAAGACAAAAACCGAATAGGAGCACTTAGAAAGGTGTATAAATTAGCACTTCATACCAGAAAAAATTAAATTGAAAAAAGAGGCTTGGGAAGCTTTAACCTCGGTGGAAGTGCTTAAAGATAGTAGTAGATTCTGGTCCATTGTGAACAAGCCATTCTTCTCGGGTGTAGATAACATTCCAATTGAATGTAATATCACAGAGGGAAAATGGCTTGCCCATTTTGAGGCCATTTATGAGACACCTGAATGCGTGGAACAGGAGTTTGTACATGCTACAAGAGGGGCTGCCACTGCCTTGATATTTAGTGAGGAGAATGTAGAACTGGCCATCAGAAATATGACGAGCAATAAGGCTCCAGGCCCTGATGGAGTCCCAGCGGACTTGTATAATTTATATCCCTCATTCTGGGGCAAAATTCTGACCAATGTTTTTAATGTTTGTGCCAGACAAGGTTTTCCTTCTTCATGGTCTTCGTCCATTATTGTCCCCATTTTTAAAAAAGGCCAGAGAGGGGACCCTAAATACTATGACCCATCTCCCTAATTGATTCGGTAGTTAAAGTTTTAGGGAGAGTGATTCTGGGTAAATTAACGGATTGGCTAGATGAAAACCATGTTGTGTCTAACATTCAGTATGGTTTTAGAAGTGGCAAGGGGACTCAAGATCAGTGTCTTAACCTATCCTTATTAGCAGGGAAATATACTCTAGCTAAAAAAGGGTTATTACAGCTGGCATTTATGGATCTATCGTCGGCTTTTGATCTGGTCAATGGGTCAAAATTGTGGCAAATTTTAATGGAGATGGGATAGAATCCAGCTTGGTCTCTTTTCAATCAGATCTGCATCAGGATCTTACTGCTAGGATAAGGATTGATCAAGCAGGCAATTTTACGAAGTACTTTAAGCCAGGCCGGGGAGTAAGGCATGGGCTGCATTTTAGCCCCACTGCTTTTTAGCCTTTATATTAATAATTTAGGCAAAGTTTTAGATTTGGCTAGTTTGGATGTCCCGCTGATAGGTCATGATCGTTGCCCAGTACTTCTGTACGCCGACGGGAGGTTTTATTAGCACGCACATCGGTTGGCTTACAGAAGCTTCTAGATGCTTTTGGGCTCTTCATGAATTCGTTGGACCTTAGTGTAAACACTGCTAAATCTCATGTAATGACCTTAGGCAGGAAAAAAAAGAGCAACCTTAGAACCTTTTATTGTGAAGGCATAGAATTAACCAGGGTGCCCGTGTTTACATACTTAGGGGTTCTGTTCGATGAAAGAGGGACCTGGGCGCACCACAAAAGGTCAAGATCAATGCGATGACTAGAGCATTTGCGACAGTAAATGGCTTTGCACAGCGGATAGGGGCAAAACCAGTAGAGGCTATTTTAAAAATATACAAATCCAAGTGTATAGCAATAGCTATGTATGGTTCATCCATTTGGGGTTATAGCCCGATGGAGGGGTTACAGAGAGTGGAGAACAAGTTTCTCCGCAATCTATTGTCAGTCTCCCAATCCACTTCAACTTTTGCTGTACACCAAGAATTAGGAATGAGCTATATAATGGAGAAACTGAAGCTAACCCCAGTAATTTGCTGGTTAAAAACGTGGCTTAATTTACAACTTGACCTAAACCACAGAATTATAAGGGATTATATCTCTCGGGATGGAGCTAATAAAATTACTTGGTTTGAATATATTAAGAACCTGTTAGCCGATGTGGGCTGTCAAGACCTTTTTGACCATCCGGATAAGATTGTGAGTGATGATCTGGTGCGGGTCAGAACACAGCTCCTGAATGTGTGGTCAAACGAGCAAGAAGAGCTGGAGTTAAGAAAACCGTCCGTAAGAGCACATTACCTTTTAAAAATGTACCTAGTATGGAACCATATTTGGAGATTGTAAACAGGCCATTCCATCGTTTGCTTTTAACTAGGTTTCGGTTCAATCTTATACACTTCTTTCTAGGTAATTCACAAGGGCTCAAGATACCATGCATTTCACCATGTTCTGTGAACACTATAATGATATCAGAAGGAAGTTTTTATTTCCTGTTTTAAAGAGAAAGGGATTTACTCCGGTTAAACTGGCTCTAATGTACCTCCAACTCCTAAATGAGCCCTGGGAAATTTTCTATATAGCAAGTTTTTTTGTAGCAGCTGTGAGACTCAGGAACCGACGTAGTTGATTGCCTTTTTAGACTTTTTATGGATATATTTAGGTTTTTAAATTCAGTAGTGTATATTTCTGTACTATAATATGAATGTTATTAAATATTTGGGTTAAATGTATTTTGTATGGGCCTATATTTGTAAGTTCTGTACTTTTATGGTTTCATTTAACCGAATAAAGTGATTTGACTGACTGTTTCAGCTAAGGATGTACACCTGGATGACTGGCTTCTAGATTGACAACAGCCAATTGAGATGATTTTATCTTTTCTATTGCACACATCTCTTCAGGGAAATGTTACAGTTACTACTACGTTATGCAGCTGGGATAAAACTATAGCAAATGCAAAAATAATTTATCACAAAAATCTCCGATCCATCTTGAAGCAATTCTGTTAATTTGAATGCAATATACACATTAAATATCTAAAGAACCAGTTGAGTAACAAAATATCAGACACAAAATAAAAATCACCAAGAAAATTCTTGGGCCCACCTAACTGATTCTATGAAAGCACAGTAAGATAAAGCATGTTGGACTTTAACCAGACACAGAACTAAGACGTATGTAGTCTCTTTATGCCAAATGATAGATGGGCAGAACACATGAAGGACATTTATACAAGTAACTTCTCGTGCTCAAATAAATATAGACCTTTTTCAAATTATTTTTGTAGAGTTAATCAGGAGCAGGAGGAAATAGGTAATCTAATTCAAAACACCTGTTCCTCAGAAGCAACAGTTCCAAATGCATATTACTTGATCTGGTGAAACTTGATTTACGCTTTTGGAGATATCTATTGACATGCTTATTTAAAAAACTTACATTGACTGGGGTTGTCCCAGTCATAGAAAGGGTCAATCATTCATCTTATTCATAAAAAGGGCACAAACAAACTAAAATACTTCTGGTCGATCACACTTTTGGCCTTTGAAGGAAAACTTTTTGCAAAATATTTACTAAACATTCTCACTTCATGGCCAAATGAACAGAACTTGATACCAATAACTCAAACTGGTTTACGAACAAGAGACTCATCCATTAATACTATTCCTGCTAATACTCTTTTTGCCAAAAAGTCAATCAAAAATAATAAGGTCTGTTTTGTGTATTACACTACAGAATTTGATCAAAAATGATCGCAAGCTTATGGAATAAAACCTTACAATGGGGAATTGACCTTTCTCTCCTTCACTTTCTGTTAGAGCTAAATTCAGAAACATGGTTGAAAATATGACTAACCATCTAAGATGTCAATCATAAATGGTCTGAAACGAGGTTGTATTTTAACACCACTTTTATGTTACCTCTATAATGCCGATCTACCTGAATACTTAAATCAAGTGCAAGGATTCTCACCTTAACTGTGAACTGAAGGGATTTCAAATCTGGCATTCGCCGACGATCTTCTAATTTTCTCACAAAGTCAGAAAGGCCTACAATATCAATTAACTGATTTTAGTTCAGCAAACGGGCCCTCAGCTAACATATCAAATATAAAAATAATGTCCTTTGGGAGGAATAGCTAACCAATACCGCAACAATTAAGTAATGCATCAATCGAAATTTCCAATCAATCTAATTAGCTGGGAACGCTAATTGACAACAAGGTATACTGGGCTAACCATATTATCACTAGGAAAGATGAACGCACTAAAATAACAACATTGGTAATGAGGTTTGTAAAATTATTCAGAGGCAGAGCAATTGGCTTAACGTTAAGAGCATGAAGTATGAAAATGACACCTAAACTACTATATTCTTCCACTGTTTTCAATAGCAGTAACATAGCTGAATAGTCATCAATCTAAACGCAAAACATCAAGTAACTCCTAAACCTCCAAAAATCTACTCTATATATAATTTTAAGATTGGAACTAAACCTAAAACTCCTATTCATAATAGGGACGACAATAAATAATGTTTGCGATTGTGATGCAGCAGACTTGCCAGCTTTAAAATACTTTAATTTTTTCAGAACTAAAAATAAACGTACACAACAAATGTGGAATTAAACATCATCTATAGATAATGAAATTAAATAATTCAAATTACAAGCATCAGAAACACTGGTTGAAGTGAGTCAAGCCATCCAGAAAGATCTATTAACAAAAACCTTCCTTGAAAACACTACAAAGAACGACCTTGCGTTCCTGGTGATGTATAGACAAATGTATTTGGTGTATGAATCTTATGCGTCAGTCAATCAAGAATACATTAGTACAAATTTACAAGGGGGTACCAACAAAGAAATATTAAGGTTCAGACCATTTTATAACCCAATATTTGAATTTGAGGGACTATGGAATCCAAAACTCAAAGGGAAGAGCACTTGTCGTATTGTGGAAGAAACACACAGTTTGGTAGGAGGCCCACTATCCGTCAGGATGGCAGAGGTTGTTACCTCCATTTCCTTGAATGAACTACCATCGACCATATTTAGAGATCTCTTTGACTTCAGAGGACCGCTACCATGAAGGCTCCTATGAAGGCACTAAAGGTTTGCTGAGTAGCTGCCATGGTTCATACGGCTGCTCCACAACATTTTACCCATGACCCTGACTGCCTGGGAGATTTTTTCCTGTGTGTGGGATTAATCTTGCATTTTTTCTGTTTCGGACCACCAGACATTTATGAGCGGTCTTCAATCTAAAATAAAAAAAACACAGGCACCGTGCTGATATACTGATTGTCCAAAATCTGTTGGGCGGTCAGTGCAGGATTTCCACCAGAGGAGTCAGCAGGTGCACTGCAGGTGGAAACATGACAACCTGCCCGACTCTAAATAGAGAGGTTGGACAGTCTGTTAGGCGGACAGGGTACTGTGCTACATTTGGGACAGAGTACCCCATCTGTCAAACTCTAAAACATGCACTAAATACCTTCAGGTCATCTGCCACACTTTTACACTACTCTGGCTTTTAGAACATTGTATTCTGTGACTTGGAGTTTAACTGTTACCACTGTAAGCATGGATTCAACAATAGAAATAGGCTATTGACTAAAAAGACAAACCTGGATAAAGATCTGGCATTTGACATGGGACTACTCAGCAGATATGTAGCAATGTTTCAATGTAGAGACAGGAGTACCTTTAGTATAGCAACATAACAATAGTGCAGATACTTTGCTGCACAATTTGCCAATCTATAAATATCAGAAATTTTAACTTCTATCTACTACTCCCATCTACTCCTTTCCCCACTATTTCCTGTTCATCCGACAAAACATAGACTGAATGTGATGCAATTTTCTCAGCTTGTGTCTGTCCATAGGCCACGTTTTTCAGCCTTATGCACTGTATTCTCAGGCGTCTGCCTGGGAAGATGATTGGCTGTGTGCACCTACCCCTTCATATGTTAAGAACAGCAAATAAGCTCAGACCTGCACCTTCACACTAGTAGCGGGTAGTGAAGCAAAGACACAGCTCTCTTTCCTCAAGGTAGGGGCCCTACTCCAACTTAAGAGGAAGGAGAGCTGTTGTATTGGATTCACTGCTGGCTTCTGGTGTCAGCTCTTCCACACCATATTAGAGCTGAAGCCTGGCCAAAATACAATTTAGGACTCTACCATTCATCTCGCCCCACAGAGGATGTGAGATATTAGGGGAACTCAGGTTTCACAAATGCATGTCTGGAGGATGGTCTCACATACTAAACACAGATCGAAACAACACAGTTCCACTACTCTGCTGTAATTTACTCATTATTAGTACCAATTCTACAGCTCATGGATATATTCTTCTAATTGCTTTTGAGAGTACTGGACATGTGAATCTAATTGCTTTTCTCTGTACCCCTACTAACGTATGTTATTCTGTAATATACATGAAGTGAATGCAAAAACTATATTTTTGCACGTTTTTGTTCATTTTGTTCACATGGTTTATTCTGCTGCTCCAAATCAATTCATTTGTGTATTTGCTTTAAAGCAGTTGAACACTTGATTGCATGCAATTCTTATGGTTTAATTCAATGTGTTATGTATCATAGACACCTAAATATCCGAATTAAGAATTGCTGTTTTATGAGTGATTCCTTAGTTGGCCATTGACTTCATTTGATTCTGTTACCCAAACACGCAAGGGTTTATTGGGTTGACTTTCATTTGTAATATACTTACTTCTACTGGCACACTTAAATAAATTATAATATATTGTGCTGAACGATTTCAAAACTGATATTTTGTGCTACACTATGTTCCTATGGCCAGTTAGAAGCATATCTAAACACTAAACATTCGGTGTTATAGTAGTGTATAAAATATGTAGCTTTATTTAGTGCTTAGTACTCACAACTCTGAAATTTCTAAGAGGTTCTGTGGAGTGGAGTACCTGTGAATGGGCAGCAGGGAGGGTTATAGCCCTTAAACAACCGTGGCTAGAATTAGCCAATGCTTCCCAGCTTCCATGTTATCGAGTCCGTTCACGTCTAAAAGAGAGCATGTAACACATTTTGGCGTACACTAGCAAAACAATGTTATTCAATATTCTAGTAGGATTTTGTCTAAATTCATTTTTATAACCAAATTTGTATTACATTTATTGTATTTACATTTGTGGAGAAGTGTGGCTCACTGGTTAGAGGAGGCAGACCTGGAAGCAGAGGTCAGCCCGGGACCAGGGTTCAATTCCCGGCTCGGCAGGGTCTTGAGGCAGTGTAAATGTCCATGGACTCGACAATTCTCGCTCCGGTGCCTACTCGATTCACGGGTTCACACTCTGCGACTCTGGGCAATAGCTTGCTTAATCTCCACAACGGCCCCTCGCGGCGGGATGCCTGGCTTTCACCTTGCGGATACCCTGCCGGGGTTATCTCATAGGGGAATACCAGGACGGGTTCCCTAAGCAAGCGCTTAGAGGCCAGTTGGTGATTTGCGCTATATAAATTCCTGTACATTTACATTACACAGCTGCATCCACATACAAATACAATTGTGAAATGGCATTCTATTTGGTCTATCCAGGGGTGCTAGCAATTCCCCAGTTTCAATATAGCTTTACAAAGGCAGCCCAGGATACATACACCATTTCCCCCTCATCTTTTTCGTGTTTTGAAGGCAACCCTGGGCCTTGTATAAAAGTCGCTCCTGGCGCACACACCAGTCGACACCCAGCTGCCATTCCACCAGGTAGGAGGGATCCTGGCACCTACAGCAGGGGGCAATATCTCTTCGACACCACCCAAATAAATATCCACTCAACCAGGGACTCACCAATTCTCTTCAATAATCCTAGTAATGCCTCTCTGGTACCCAGCTCAATCTGATGCTCCAGGACAACAGAAATCTCATGTGTCACTCTCTCCCAGAAGTGCTTGAGGCGTGGACAGGACCATGTCATGTGAATGAAGTTGGCCTTTGTGGTTTTACAGCATGAACACCTGGCTTTCTCTCCCCCTCCCTCGACCCATCTGTTGCATGAAGTATGTAACATGAAGGTAATTAACTTGTACCATTCGCAACCTGGAGGAAATCAGCAGCTCTCGCGGACCAAGACATGCATCTCTCCAGGCCTCGCCCTCTAGCGGTACCACCCAGCCCTCTCACCTATGGCATTACTGTGCGAAGTGGTCCTGGGCATTAATTATCAGGCACCAATAAATTGTTGATATTGCTCCCTTACCCAGGTGACCCATCAGTAGTTTTGCTTCAAAGGGGCTGTATTCGGGCAGCTGCTCATCTGCTGAGATGCAAGTTAAAAGGGTGTGTCACATCTGTAGGAAACAGAAAAACTGTGTTTGTGTTAAGTTGTAGCGTTCCTGCTTTTTTTGAAACGGCATCAGAAGCCCTCTTTTGTGGACGTCACCCAAGTAGGTAATGCCAATACAATCCCATTGGGAGAATCCAGCTAGGCAGGGCGCCTAGCCAGGTGCCCTGCCATAGGGGTGTAGTACTTGTAATGCAGCCCATCCAGTGTGTGAGGTGCAAGGCCGCCCACCAGCAAAGCACAGTCACATGAGTGCAGGGCAGAATCACTTGGGTCAGAGTGTTGTAAAAGAGGTCCAATAATCTGTCAAAACCCAAAAGATGTAACTCAAGCCGATATGCTGGATTGTCCCAAATGAGCAGCAAGATAGTAAGCGTAAATGTCAGGGCACGTAGGCCCCCATCAAACGGGGACTCCCTGGCCAATGCAAAAGCCAATTGCTGGCGACCAACTGTCCAGATAAAAGAGGTTAATTACGATGTGAGGGAATTAAACCATTCCCTGGGAACAGGGTAGGGATAATTTGTCAGGACATAAAAGTACTGAGGCAAACATAATTTTAAGTATAGCAATACGCCCCATAGAGTTAAGTGGGAGGCGATTCCTCCTACGCAGTCTCGATCTAGTGTCAGTTGAAGAGGATGAAAGTTGAGGCCAGGCCGGGTCCACAAGAGATATAGACCCCAAGATATTGAAGAGCTCTATCTAGTAGGGATGTCAGGGTTCCAGATGCGTCCCATTGCATCACCAACCACCGATAGCAGGGCAGATGTACTCTCATTCACCCGAAAGCCTGACGCCTCGGCGTACAGGGGAAGTATCTCAAGGCATCAGGGTACCATCATCTGAGGGTCACTGAGAAAAAGCAGAACATCGACCACATTTGGGGCAATGCGTTCTTCTATATCCCCGATGCCCCCACTCTCCCCCGTTTCAGCCCCACAGGAGCTTAAGCAGGCTAACGGTTCTATGGAAAGAGCAAAAAGCTGCGGAGATGAGGGACAGCCTTGACGTGTGCCCCAACGGATCGGGGAAGGGTGAAGAGAGGATCCTGTTGACTCAGATCTGTGCAGTTGGGGCCGTAAATAGCAATTTTACCATTCTACAGAGCCAAAACCCCACGCTGAAGAATCACCTCTTGAAATGGCCAAGAGACCATGTCAAAGGCCTTTTGAAAATCAAACAGGAGACCAAGTTCTATCCCCAAGTGGTGTGCTCAGGCGAGGGCCAACTGCACCCTGCGATACAATGGTGAGTACTTCTACCCGTCATAAAGTAGCATTGGTCTGGGTGCCAATACCTTTGCAAATATTTTCATATCGATATTAGTAAGAGATAGGGGATGATAAGATGAGCAACGGTCTGCCAGCTGGCCAGCCTTAGGCATAATTACAATTGTGGACACATCGAGGTCTGAGGAAAAGGAACCACGTTTCTGTAGTGAATGTGCCATTTATATGGTTGAATGGCCCGATTAGGACCGTTGCCCTTCACCATCTCAGTATATTTTGACTTAATATAGTGAGGTGTAGGCAGGGATAGTATGAATAAGATACAAAGTAGGGCTCGATTATGCCTTTTCCGTTTCCGAATTTATCTTGCTTCATGGCAGTGCTGGTCTATCAGCTTTGGCATACTCTTATGCAGTCTTGCATACTAATTTTGCTAATTTACGGGAGTAGAGGCCTATGCTTAAGCGACTCCATTTTCTAAGCTGTGACCATCTTCTGAGCCTTTCTAGGTGAGAAGCCATGTTATGCTTTTCACTTGTTTTCTGCACTCCGTATGCTGGTAGTAACCGGTTCTTGTCAGAGGAATGTACTCGCTCTGCTCTGAAGTCATAACAGACGCTTGGCCAGCCGAAGCTGTAGCCTTGGTACAGTGGCACATAATCTGATGGGAAAAGGGGGTGCGGCTCACAGGAGCCTTCTCTTACGTCTATACTGGTACTGAAGGGGGTGTCTTGAGTCTCGATCACTGGAAGTTCAACGCAGTGCAGATGTTCAGCTGTGACGGTGGAGCGAATAGTCCCAATTCGGCTGGAGAAACGGACTCCCATCTGGCAAAGTGGAAGAGGGATGTGTAGATACTTGGTGAGGTGTTCCACAATTTTTTATATTCTTACTGATCTTGCTTAACTATCTTTTCCTATTTTCAGATCCAATACATTTATATACAAATAAGTTCTATATATGTTTTACTGATTGTGTTTAGCAATTGCTTATGTGCTAATGTGAAGGCCTATCGTGACTTACTCTTATTCTTTAATTGTGTAATAAAAGAAACCCCAGAGTATATGATTATTTGTGTATTCGTTGTGGAGTGAGGACGGGTTCCTTTTTGACCATATGCTTATGGAAGGATTGAATATGCTACTTACCAGTATGCATCTGTTCTTGGCATGTAGGGCTGCTGACATTCATATCTGTGCATAGATTGCCGCCTAGTGTTGGGTCCGGATGATTGCACATTGTTGTCCTGGAAGAGTCTTCGAAGTATCACAAGATAGGTGGCTCCTCCCCTGGACTACAGTGCGCATGGGCATCGACTCCATTCTCAGATTGTTTTTAGCCATTGTGGCCAAGATGGAGTGAAACTAAGTGAATGATGACCATGCTAGAAGTATGTGTGAATTCTGCAGCTGCTACAGGCGCCGGGGAGGAGGGCGGGCGATATGAATGTCAGCAGCCCTACATGCCAAGAACAGATGCATACTGGTAAGTAGCATATTCGGTTCGAGGCATGTGGGCTGCTGAATTCATATCTGTTTAAAGAAGAGAGCCACCCAATAATCCCACCAGGACTGGGTAATATCAGATAGATAAGCAAAATGTCCAGGTAGGAATCATTCGAAATAACCACTTTCCATTTATAAGTGTCACCTGAGTGATCACGTAAATTAGTAGAGTAACCAAAGGGCTTATATCAAAAATATATTCAGTTTATTTTTGATTCTCAATTTTTAGTTTTCAACATATGCAAAAAAAAATTCAGAACTGGCAACAGACAGACTAGCATAAAATGTAAACTGATGGTAGTCTACACACACCTACAGCATAGTATGTGGCTATATTCTATAAACCACATCGAAGTAAATATTTACACATAAAAATTCACAAATCAATTTCAACAGTGAATTATACAGTGTATAGCATGTCAGGTGTCAAGCGTCGACGTTTCGGTCCATGCTGGTCAAGTTGATCCGTTGGACCATCTTCAGGACAACAGACGTTGCACAGCAATGTAAGGGACAGATAAAACGCCACCCAGGTCGTTATATGAAGCTGTCGCCACGAGATTGTAACAGCAGCAATACGCCGGCTCAAAGAGTCCGTGCAGAGTTCCCGGTGAATACTCGGGACGCCGAATTCATATCTGTGCATAGAATACATAGCAGTCCCTCCATTGACGGCGGTCGCCAGTGCCAGCTGCAGCAGTTTGGAAAAGTGTTTTTAGAACAGCCTGCCCTACAGCTGCCTGCTGTTTGGAGTGCACATCAACACAATAATGCTTTGTAAATGTGTGTGTGTGGTAGACCATGTGGCTGCTCTACATATGTCTTCTAAAGGAATATTTCCAAGGAATGCCATGAAGGCCCCCAACTTTCTGGTGGAGTGGGCCCTTGGTGGAATGGTGAGAGTACGCTTGGCTTTCAGTTAGCAGATCTGGATACATTTAATGATCCACCTAGCAATACCAGCCTTGAGATACCAGTCTGCTTCATCAGGACCTTCGTAATGTTAAAGTGCAACTGCTGTTATCAATGGTTATAAATGTATGAAAAGAGTCATATCACCCAAGTTCTGGGGAATGCGTTCTCCACCTCACCCGGCAACAGCTCAGGTACAAATGGAGCACCGCTCTGTCCGTCGGTACTCCTCGCCTTCCTCTAGGCTGACTTGTGTACGAAGGTCCTGATGAAGCAGACTGGTATCTCTTGAACCAACTCACTGCAGAAACATGTCGACCTAGTTACCATCTGAGTAGTTATTTGTTACCACTACTTGCACTGTTTTTTAACCGTGGGTGTGGGTAGGACTCCATTAAATTCTAATTTCCACTCCTACAACCCAATATTAACTTTTTCACTTCTAGTTGCCACATTGAGCACTTTATGCACTGCTTTTTTGTTAATTCTTTGTACCCCCTGATACCTACACTCAGTTCAAACCCACACACTTCACATTCCTTCAAACTCTGACTAGGTTACACTCTACCTAATCCTAAGTGGTTCTTTCCACTTCCTTCGGGTGAAGGATCCCAAGTGATGTAGGGCGGTACAGGACGGGTATCTGATGGGAACACTTTTTCACCAAGGATACTTGGGATTCAGGAATTGTGCCCCTTTTTCACACACAGTCACATAGTTTGCTGCACTCTTGCGTTGACCCATTGTTGCACATTGTTTGTTATGTAGTTATAGGGACTGCAACAATGCAAGGTCATTAAATATTTTCCCACCCTTGCCCCCCTTATTGTATTATATCTCTGGATGACCCCACCTTTGGAAGTACGGTTGGAGTACTGATGGATGTATCTCCCACTCGTGCATTTGGTGGCTGTGCCTGCTGAGCAGGTCCGCCATCTGACTGTCTTTGCCCAGGAGGTGTTCTGCCATGAGGAAGATGTTCCTTTGAATGGCCCACTTCCACATGCTCTGAGCCAGATGAGACAGCTGTGGAGAGTGTGTTCCTCCCTGCTTTTGAATGTAGTACATGGCTGTCATGTTGTCCGTCCGGATCAACACGACCTTGTTGCACAGACGTACTTTGAAGGCTTTGAGTGCCATGAAGATTGCCATCAGTTCGAGAACATTGATGTGCATCTTCCGTTGCTGTTGCGTCCATAGTCCCCTGCACTGTGTAATGGAGTACATGAGCTCCCCATCCCTGGAGAGAGGCGTCCGTTGTCAGGATGATCTGTGGCACAGGCCCTTGGAACAGTCGGCCCTTGCAAAGGTTTCGTGGATTCCACCAATGCAGAGAGTTGTATGCCCGACCGCTCACCAACACTAGGTCTTTCAACTGCCCGTAAGCCTGAGTCCACTGACGTGCTAAGCGGACGCATATGTAGTCTCGCATGGGGGACTATGGAGATGCAGGAGGCCATCATGCCTATCAACTGCATGAACACTCTTGCTGGAAGCGAGTGTTGAGGTCTGAATTTTTGTATCAGCGATTGAATGCTGTTGACCCTCACTGAATTCGGCTGTGCTGTGGCCGCCAGTGTTTATAGTCCCACCCAGATACTGCCGTACGTGGGCGGGCTGGAGGTGGGATTTTGGGTAATTCAGTGAGAATCCCAGATTGTGCAGGAGGTGAATGGTGTGGGACATGTGGGCGGCACACTGCTGGGCTGACTTTGCCTGGATGAGCCAGTCGTCCAGATAAGGGTAGACGTGGATGTTCCGTCTCCTGAGGTGCGCCGCCACTGTCGCCAGGCACTTTGTGAACACCCTGGGTGCCGTGGTGACACCGAAAGGCAAAACCTTGAACTGGTAGTGCTGGTTTTGTATGGTGAACCAGAGGTATTTCCTGTGTGAAGGGTGCAGTGGAATGTGAAAGTACGCATCCTTTAGGTCCAAAGTTGCGAGAAAAACCCCCTGACTGAGCAACGGGAGATCTTGCTGCAGGGTCAGCATATGGAAGTGCTCCGACAGGATGTAATGGTTGAGTGGCCTGAGGTCCAGGATGGGCCTGAGGGACCCGTCCTTCTTTGGTATTAAGAAGTACAGGGAGTAGACCCCTGTGCCTCTTTCTCGCATAGGCACAAGCTCTATTGCTCCTTTTTGCAGCATAACGGTGACTTCCTGCTGCAATAAGTGCAAATGCTCGGCTGACATAGGACGGTTTCGTGGGGGCATGTTGGGTGGAGTGGATGTTAACTCCAGAAAATAACCGTATTGAACAAGTTTCCTGACCCACCTGTCTGTGGTGATGGACTTCCAGACCGGCAGAAACTGCTGGAGTCTCCCCCCGACTGGTGTTCTGTGGTCGGGGGGCAGTGACAAGGCGTCACTGTTTGCTGGTGGCAGAGGATCTGGAGCTGTTTCCACGACCTCTGCCCTTGGCGCTGTTACCACGATATCCACCTCGACTCTTGTTGGTGTATGTGGACTGAGTGTTGCCCTTGTAGTACTGCGTGGACTGGGAGAGCTGGCCCCTGGAAACGCCTCTAGTGCTTGAGCGACGAAGAGACCCACCCCGAAACTGCTGGGACTGTAAGGCACCCATGGATTTTGCAGCCTCCGTGTCCTTTTTAATTTTTTTCTAGGGTGGTGTCAACCTCCGGGCCAAACAGGTGATCTGGGTTGACTGTTTGGTTAAGGATGGTGGTTTGGATTTCTGGCTTAAATCCAGAGATTCTCAGCCAGGCATGTCGCCGTAGCATAACACTAGTGCTTATAGCCCTGGTAGCGGTATCAGCCGTGTCCAGAGCGCACTTAATTGAAGCGTTAGAGATCAGCTTCCCTTCTTGAATCAGCATCTCAGCCGCCTCCTTGTATTCATCAGGCAGGTGCTGCAACAGGGTCTCCAGTTTGTCGTAGTGTACCCTGTCATACCTCGCCAGAAGCGCTTGTGTGTTACAAATGCGCCAGATGTTGGCTGCCTGTGCTGCTACCCTCTTCCCCGATGCCTCAAAGACCTTGGATTCTGTGTCTGGGGGAGAAGCATCACCCGTAGTCTGAGAATTAGCCCTCTTCCGGGCATTCGAGACAACAAGGGAGTCCAGAGGCAACTGTCCTTTGATGTAGGTAGGATCAGTAGGCGCTGACTTGTATTTTTTCTCAATCCTAGGGTTTATCACCCTCGCCCTGGTAGGTTCTTTAAAGATCTCGGCAGCATGCTTTAAAACACCTTTCAGCATAGGCAGAGTCTTAACAGTTTTTTCTGAGACTGAGAAGGTATTAAAAAGGAAGTCGACATCCACAGGGTCAGCATGGAGCTGGACGTTGTGATTGTTAGCCGCCCGCTCAATGAGGGCATTGAAAGCTGCAGAGTCTTCTGTAGGGGACGTTTTTGCAGAAAATAGTGGAGGGTCTTGTCCTGATTGAGGATCACCCGGGTCACCACCAGCGGCCCAGGGTTCGTTGGTATCCTCTGGGTCTGTATAGACAGGATAACTGTACTCATCCTCATCATCCCCCTCTCCAGCGTCCACATCAGAGTAAGTGGGCGAAACATTATGAGTCTGTGGTGAAAGTGGTTCCACCAAGACGGGAGTGAAAGCAGAGTCCTTTTTCTTGAGGGATCTTGTAGGACTCCATTGGGCGTTCTGGGGCGATTTTCTGCTTGTGGAGGGAAAGCCTGCCCGTTTCGGCATCGATGAAGTGTTCCTGATGCTCGTCCACTGAAGGTCGTCGAGGTTGTGGGCCGGGGACCACCGCTGACGACTTCGGCGCCGAGGAGACCTTCTCGGGCACGCTGGCGACCACCTTAGGAGCGAAAGCCTTCGGCGCCGTCTTTGGCGGCAACGTGAAATGGATGGGCGTGGACGCCTTAAGTGGTTTCTCCGCCGGTTTTGTAGGCGGAGGATCCTTCGGACCGACTGACGCGGTCCCGTCCCTGATGCGCTGCAGGGAGTCCGTCAACTTCTTGGTGAATGCTGCGGATGGGCGCGCCGGTTCAATGGAATGCCGAGGCCACACCTGTAGTCGACTCTCGGGGTGCGGTGCCCTTGGCCTTGTCCTGCTGACGCGGAGTCGCAAGAACCTTCGGGTCATCCAGCCGTTTCTTCGGGTCACCGAGAGCTTTCTTCAGGTCGCCGATAGCCTTCTTTGGGTCACTGAGGCTTTTGCCGGCATCGACCGTCTTCGGCGCCGACGCGCTCGGCTCGACCACCTTCACTTTAGTCTTCGGCGCGGCAGACTTCGTCTTGACGCCCTTGACTTGAGCCTTCTTCGGCGCCGAGGCCTTGGAGCCGACCAAAGCGATGCGCACTTTCGGTTTTGAGGACGGCACCGGCTTAGTGTCGAGACCGTAGGTTTCACTTTTGGTTTCGTTTTGCCAGGGAGTGGCTCAACAGCAATGTCCGTGGCCGAGCCCGAAGGCGGGGCCGTAGAACCCATAGTAAGATCTTGGGTAAGGCCCGAAGGCGATCCCTCGACCTGAACCTTATGAATTGGCACGGCCCCAGAGTCAGTTTGAGGAAGCTCCTCATCCGAGCTATCCTCCATGGCCCAGAGGGCCCCGTCGTTGTCTCCTACCTCGTCGACGACTTCTTCGGCCTCGAACATCTCTGCATCCGCGTCGTAGTCGCAGTCGACGTCAGACGCATCGAAGATGTCCACAGGCGCCGGTGCAGCATGCTGGGCCTCCTGGCGCGCAGCTCGTCGAAGCTTAAGCGTCTTCTTGGACCTGAAGCGTGAACAAGCCATACACTTGGCTTCATCGTGGTCCGGCGACAGACACTTGTTGCACACTGGGTGGACGTCGATGTGGGGATACTGCGAGTTGCAGACGGGCCATCTCTTGAATGGACTTCGGTCCATGATGGACGGTCGATAGGTCTGTAGCGTCGACTGGGCCTTCCGCGCCGAGAGCACGCGGGTGTAGAAAATCCGGCTCGGAACCGAGCTGGAGGAACTAAGACCGAACGCAAGACTATACCGACGTATTAGACTAAAGACCCTTTGGTCTCAAGAAAGTTTTCTATCGATTCCGACAAGAGGGAATTGAAAGACATCCGAACCCAATGGCGGAAAAAAACAATCTGAGGATGGAGTCGATGCCCATGCGCACTGTAGTCCAGGGGAGGAGCCACCTATCTCGTGATACTTCGAAGACTCTTCCAGGACAACAATGTGCAATCATCCGGACCCAACACTAGGCGGCGATCTATGCACAGATATGAATTCAGCAGCCCACATGCCTCGAACGTGTAAGTTCCCTTCCAATAGGTAATTGTTGATAAGGAAGGTTGTCCGGCTCCCAGCAAGGAGCGAAATTCTAATTCTTCCACCCCCAGCCTTGTTAGGAGAGGTATGCGTTAGATATATGTTGTCCTACCTGGGTGAGTATTCTGTAATCGGAGATGAGCGAGAAATAGCCTCCCGTACAGTGCCTGTCAACAGAAGGTTTGGGAATATGTTGTGATACATTGTGATATTTTGTTGTTGTGTGCAAGCCTCTCGGCAAGAGCTATAGAATTATTCTAAGTGTTGGTGTTCCTTTCTTGGGTACGTGTTGTATCTTTTGGGTCCCAAGAGGGACAAGCTTGGATGTCCCGATTATTGGCAGAGTTTTCAGGCCATTACAGTTTGGCATAAAGAGCCACTTGATGTGGCGACAGGAGATCGCGATACCTTTAAAAAAATACCTCAATAGGAAACCCATAGGGCCGGGAGCCCTCCCGGTTGAAGATCAGTGATTGCCTGCTCTACCAATGACAGCAGCAAATCCAGCTCACACGCCAGGAAACATTGGGGGGGGGGGGAGGGGGGGGGGGGGGTGAAGAGCCAGTAGTGGAATATCACCAAGAAGAGGTAGGCAGGACTCCTGGAGGAGGCAGACATGCCGCATACACATCTTGATTGTATGATGCAAACGTGCATACACATTTTGATAGTATGATGCAAACGTTTGGGCTACAGTATGCAAATTCCTCCCACTAGGGCAACAAAATAATCTCTAATAGTCAGGACCACACCTTCCTGGTCGCCAGCAAGTACAGCAACTTACCCGATTTTTCACCCTGGGCGTACACCCTTTGAGTAGGCTCCCTCCAACATTGTCGTGACTCCTCCAAGGAGATCCAGTGGAGCTTAGCTCACAACATCTACAATAAGCGGGCAGTGGCCTCTGATGTGGATCTGTCCATTGCACATTCAAGGGAAAGTATCAGTAAGAATCTGAGGCTCAGTGATGTGAGCCTGCCTCTGCCGTTCCTCGCATTGCACATATCCCTTTAAACTGCTTCGAAAGGAGGATTTATTTGCTGCTCAAAGTACTTGAGGAAGACACTGAACCCTGGTTATCGTGGAAGAAGACCTGTATCACCTGTTCCACAAATTCCATACACTTCTGGTCTGTTAAATACCACACATTAAAACGCCACATTGGTCAGGGGAGATGTACAGTGGCACATTACTCAATAAGAGGTGCATAATCCGAAATGCCTCTTGGCAGTATTGGATGGTTAGAATTTGTAGTAGATCACAGGCTGGGAGCAAGGGGAACAGTGGGTATGTTCCAGTCGGGGTCAGGTACTTCATTGAAGTCCCCTACGATAAATGTCATGCCAGGAGAAAAGGTTGTCACGACGGTCTGAATCACTCACCGTGTATGCTGTAAGAGTTGTCGGGCGGGGGGGGGGGGGAATAAAAGGATAGAAAATTGAAATGTTAGGCTTCCAGCCCCCCCCCCCCCTCTATGCCCACATACTACCCCCGAGTGTCCCCAATAGTCTTCAAAATAGTAAGAGGGAATGACTTGTAAAGGAGTATGGCAGTTCCTCTATAGCCCCTGGAATAACCTGCAAGATACACCCGGTCGTAACCAAAGCACCCCAGGAAAGAGAAGTGTGTTCCCATAAGGTGCGTTTCCTGGGGCAGTACTACGTCTGGTCAATGACGTCTAATATAGCGTAGGACAGCTGATCTTTTAATATGGTCCAGGAGACCGGTTACGTTCCATGATATGACTTTAACCATATTGGGACTGTGAGGAAAGAAAGCAGGAATAACCCAAGCACCTAAAAGCCGAGGGCAGCAGATAAGCCTTCGGGTCCTTGTCCAACCCAGGAATGAAGCAAACTGTTCTACTTCGGTCCCGGAAGCATCTGTTGCCTTTATAATGAACATTTATAATGAAGTGTGGCGTAAGAAAAAGAAATACACTATCAGGAGCCTTGTAAGCCCAATACAGGATTATCTGGCCTGGCAGCAATACTTAAGGAAAAAACTATAAATGGTTCCTACAATGTGGATATGAGTATCCCCCCTCCCAACCCCTCCACACAAGTCAAATAAACATCAATCCTGGTGCACATCTATGAAGCCTGATCTCGCTTCATGGGGGTGCTACAATAAGGATTAAAGGCCAGATGTAGGATGGCAAATACCGGTCGGTAACGGACGATTTCGGCCGTTACCGACCGGTATTTGCTGTTTGACATGTAGGGGGCCTTATAGTTAAGGGCATGTATGTGTGCCACATGGCACACAAGCCTGAATCAGGGGTGCAACAGGGTGTCAAAGTGACACCCTGTCCCCCTTGCAAAATCGGTAATTTTACCAAATCGGTATTTACCGATTTGGTAATTGACATTGATTCCTATGGACCTCAAGGCCCATAGGAATCAATGGCAATTACTGAATCGGTAAATACCGATTCGGTAATTACCGAATCCTACAGATTCGGTAAAAATTACCGATTTTTTACCTACATCTGATTTACCGAATCTAGAATACCGAATGGGTAAAATTCGGTATTCTAGAGTCGGTAAATCAGATTTACCTACATCGGGTCCCTAGAGCGTTCAAGTTTGGGGCTCATTTGGAAGATGGCTGGGATAGCAGATGACGAGGCCTCACAATCTGGTACCCGCAGGACTTCATTGCCGGAGCAAGGCTCAATGTTGGTCTATCCTCCCAGGTCACTCACACTTTCGAGATTTAGTACAGCGTCTGAGAGTTTTGTGTTCTAGAGGCGAGTAACGTGGACCACTGATGCAGCTCCATTTTGATCCTCCATGTTCCGCCGGGTGAACAGCCTCGGCTCTGTTCCCCATTTCCAGGCCTGCTCAGGTGTGTCAAAGAAAAAGGTGGGGGGGGATCAAACAGGACCTTGAGCCTGTAGCGGATGTTTAGCGCACGCAGGTTCTGCTTCACCTCCTCGAAGGTAAGTGTTTCTGCTGGACCATTTCAGTATAGTCCGGGAAAAACTAAATTTTTGCATTGGAGTATCGCAGAGCAGACAGAGTGCGGGCCTGCCCCAAGGATTGCATCCCTGTCTCGATGGTTAAGGATGCGTACCACCACCGGATGGGGAGCGGCCCCAGGAGAAGCCTTCTTAATCAGTGCACTGTGGCACACTCCACCACAAAGCAGCGAGACAGCTGGTCAGCTGGCATCCAGGAGCAAAACTAGTCCTCCAGAAGATCATCCAGTTTCCCACCTTTTCCAGCAACCCAATGAGGTGCAGCTTGTTTCTTCAAGAACTGTTTTCAGCATTCTCAACCCCATCAGTAAGGACCGTTACAGAAGATTGCATATGAGACACTTTGCAGGGTTTGAGGATACCCATATCATCCTGGGTCGTCAAGATCTGCGTTTCCACTTCTGTGACCCTCTCAGCCATGTTATAAAGTTCCTGGTGTAAAAGGGAAGGATCAACACGAATACCCTACACCTTAGCTCCACAGAACCTCGAGAGGCCTGAATTACGATGCAGCCAAGCTGCTGCCAATGCAATGGCCACCGCCGCACACAGATGTGCTCCCCCCTCCATCTCTGCTATGTCAAAAGGTCCAGCATGGGAGTGTGATCCCCAGGTACCCACCAGCTCCGCTATGTCAAAAGGTCCAGCCTGTGAGTGTGAGGCCCAGGTAACTCCTGCAATGCAGCCTCGTTAAATCTAGGTGCTCACACAGCCTCTGGAGAGGCAGATGATATTGGCTCAAAAGGGACTGCTCAACACGAATAACTTCACCGTAGGCTCCACTGCTTCTAAAGAGGCCTGAATTGCTGCAAGAACAGCCAAGAGGTCGACAGGCTCCCACGTTGTAGATGTGGAAGAGACCCAAGCAACTCTTCTAATCTCTGTTGTGGACGTAGTGTATTGCTCCATTTTAGTTTGAGCACCCTTGGGGAGGGGGGGGGGGGGCTATTTTACCCCATGTTCAGGGTCAACACGAGAGTGGCTATCAGAGGAATCCACTGCTAGGAAGATGTGGATTCTGCAGGAGAAGCTCTTCTAAGCTCTTCACACATCATTTAAATCCACCAAAGGAAGGCCTTCTTTTTTTTCCATTGCTATTCCTCATCAGTCCACTAGGTTCCTGTAGGAGGTAGCAATGTCCTTTTTCTCCCCAACTAGAAAGATATTACATACAGCACAGCGTTAGATCCTCCACACCATCCACTGCTTTCTTTTACACTTCCAAGAACCACTCTTCCAGCTTTTCTAACTCACCATTTTTTTCCAGGGGGAATATCCCTGGGTAGATCAGGAGATGCAAACGTGCATACACTCTGGGCTCTGGGAAAGATCCATCACACTTGCTACCAATCACAAAGAGTACATAATTTCTATCTTCTTCGTCCTCAAAAGGTCACTGGCCCAAAGCCAGCAATAAAGCTAAAATTCCTTAACTCCTTCATCTATTGCCACTTCAAGATAGAGGGCTTCCACCTCCTCTGGGACACTCTACCGCCCAGTGACTGGATAGTCCGTTTGGACCTAAATTGCACTTCTTCATTCTGATCCATCCCCTGCACCAGCAATATTCTTAAGTTCCAATGTAAAGGTAATGTATGGCAAATCTGGTGTCTCATCTTCAGCCTCTCCAACAACCTTTGGTGTTCAGCCAACCATGTCTGGACCATTCTCTTCTTTTTGAAGACACCCACAGCAAGCATAAGAATCTAGAACACGTGGCAAGCTCCATCTCTCCTGACATTTTGTCAGCCTGATAACTCTCAACTGAAACTTCCCTTGCTTATTGTGCCTGTGCCAGGAAGCAACCATGTCTGGACCATTATCTCCTTTTTGAGGACACTCAAAGCAAGCACAAGACAATCTATAACGCGTGGCCAGCTCCATCTCTCCTGACATTTTGTCATCCTGATAACTCTCACAACTGAAACTTCCCTTGCTTATTTTGCCTGTGCCAGGAAGCATTTCTTTTGCTTTTATTCCCTTCACCTCCCAATTTAAAGATTTCACATTTCTGATATTTTGCAAGTTCAGAGTAATGCTCTTAGCCATTTTTCATTGTTTTTGATATGAAAGGCAATTGATTACGTTTTTCTTAATAGAATTTAAGGGGAGTACTTCATAACAGCAACCATGTTATTTTGATGACTTTTTTAGTCTTGCTTGCAGCACACAAGCAATTCCCAACCACGTACGAGAGATGGGATGGAAACAAGGACAACTCAGTAATACAGTAAATAAAATACTCATGTCTTCATACCCTGTATTCAATTACTATTTCAAATACAAATTCGTAACTATCAAGAATTAAAAAAATCAAAATCTATATGCTAATATGTGGTTGAATATACTGCACAATTAATTAAGGAGTGGACTGAATATACAGTACAATTTTAGAATGGCTCTAGACTTTTAGTAAGTGTGTGTGTAATGTGCATTCCCAGTTCTCCATACCAATTAAATCACACCCAGGTTTACAAATGCTTCTTAAGAAAAAATATTCCTTAGGAGAAAAGCAATGCCATATAGATAAATGCTAAACAATAACTTAAATGTTCTAAGCTGAAGATAAACCACTTTTATAAAAAGGCTGTAACTAACTGGGGAAAACACAAATAGCAAAGGATTTCTGAGAAACATTTTAATAAATGAAATAAATACTCCAGTACATGCAACATAAAACGGACATGTTAAAGATAAGTTTCTTTTGTTATAGTGTACAGTTTAGAAACACTCACAGTATCTCTGATTCCCCATCCTGTACTACGCAGTCAACCACATGGAAACAGAATCACACCCTTCTCTATTCCCACAGAATCCTCCCACACAAATCAATTTACTTCTAACAGAGGTTTTAAAAAAACATGTACAAAGAAGCCGCATCCAGCAGCTAAAAGGCATTCGAATCATTCAACAAATGAGGTAACCTTTTCCTGCACAATTTAAAAATGAGTAGTAACAAGTCAACGGGTGGGGGAGGCTTGACTGTACCCAGCACGATTCAAGCTCCACTTACATAACAGTTGTAACAGCCAACGGTCTGTGCTGTTCACTTTATATGAAGGGCACCAAGACAATCCACTTGAATTCTTTGGAGTATCAAAAATGTTATTTTCCTCTAAGTTAGGGTTAATTCACAGAATTTGAGTTTACTGGTGGTAAAGTTCTGGGCGACGATCGTTCTCTTAGTGCCTGAGAGAGTAAATTGCAACCATCAGACACAGCACACGCAGAGCTTCTCAACCGGTCCTTATAATCAATGATTTTGCTGCTACTTTCTGGGTGTTGGGCTATATCCCTGAGGCATTGAGTCAGAAACACACAAGCAGAAACTACACTCATGGCACCTCCTAAAATTGCCGTTTGGACTGCTTTGCCCTCTGGATTAATAATAGCAGCTTTGCCTAAAAATTGGGGCTCAGTGGCAAAGCCTACCAAAGCATGAACAGCTTGAACCAAAGGGCCACTAAATAAAATGCATCTGTTCCTTGTCAATTCACTTGGAGACGTCTTAACCTCTTTCACACACGCCAGAAGGGCAGTAGCACAGGTGCTCATACATTTCACACTGAGTTTAAACTGCTCTTTAGCAAACTTGTCCTTGGATTTCTCGCTGGCAAGAACACATGCATCCGTCAGAAGCTTCAAGTTCTTGGAAATGTTTTGAGAGACTTCCAGAAGTAGTTGTGGGGTCAGATCAGGCAAGGGTGCGGTTTTTAAGATTGCACAACTTTGTTCCACCTCGTGTCTACACCTAGTTACCTTATAGCGGTCCACTAGGCCTGAAAGAGCAGCTTGAGCCCCTGGAGGTTCCACCGCAGCCAGGTAGGCTGCATGAGCTGAGCATTCAGTCAGAGAGACCACCAGTTCCCCCATTTCTCCTAAAATGTCCCCCACTTCTACAAAGCGTCCCATATTGAGCTGGCTCTGCACATCATGAGTGAGTATGGAAAGACCCTTTGTCCTTGCAATGATAGTGTCCCTGCATTTCTCAAATGTTTCTCCAAAGACAGATAAGCTCTCTGTATTAACTGGTCTAGTCTCGCTGGAGAGTAGTAGGAGGTCTGCCACAAGCTGCATCTTCATCTTACACTGATCGCAAATAAGAGCAAGTTTTCTTCTCTGCTGGGAGTTGCTACTTGTATGACTAGATATTTCGCTTGGGGTCTTGTCAGAGCCCCCACTAGCCATAGTGCCTTTGGGGGCTGTGCATGCCTCTAGCCGACCACCTCCACGCTGTTCCAAGAAACCTGAGCAGATCTCACAGAATTTCCCTCATTATATCACTGATTCCAATAGCTCAAAACCTTTGGACTAGAGTCATGCATAGTGGTGGGTGCCGCTTCGTGTGGGCAAAGGTTCGGCATACAATGATCACAGATCTGGTGCAACATCTGACACAAGTCTTGCAGGAGTTGGCAGTCATCCCTTTATCTGGGGCAGAAGCTGGGCTCCCTTAGGCGCTTGTCAGCGATTTTAGAAAGGGGTAGTGTTTGACTGTTTACACAGAAAATGTAAAGCTGTTGCAGGTTCTCATTTTGTTCTCAGTCTTTGACCTGGGCAACTCTTGCTTCACCATGAATCACGAACTGGGTTTAGCCGGCAGCAGCTGAAGAGGTCACAGGCCATTCGGAGCATTGGATCCACAAAGGTGGGCTCCTCGGAGAGAGAAACAAGTTGTTCATTTATGATCCGAGGAAGTGTAGGGTGGAGGACTCCACCTCTTTCTAGTCAACTCTAAAAAAAGCACACCGGAGCAACACATTATCATCGTTCCAGAAATCATACATATACTGCTGCTCCCAGTGGCTTCAGCATTACGTATTCCATTCTATTTAAGATGCTTTTTTTTCATCAGGTCTTTGGGCTGGTTACTCACTCGTGTTGGTCACATTGTGATGATTTTCGAATTTGCCAATTAGACATGCTAGAAACATTGTCCACACTCTTGTGAGATGTTTTCTGAACAAGAAAACTCATCTTCTAACAGTAAATAGATAAATGAACTGTCAAGGAATGACTATTCTCCATATTTTGCTTTGTAACCGAGTGATCACCCTTGGTAAATGTTGTTGCCTCTACACAATGCTTTGTAAAACAGTTAATTATTCTTGGTTGTTGCTTCTACACATGGCTGTCCACCCATCAATAATGCGGATTCTGAAACCTAGAGTAAAGAATATAAAGCAACATGTTAGAATTGATACAATTATACATAATGTACATGCTCATTATAAATGTATAACTCTCCTTATTTCAAATAAATTAAAATTAATCAAAGCGCTGGAACGTCTTAACAGAATTTTAATTGGTTGTGACACAGGGCCTTTCCCCTCTAGGTTAATAGTTTGTGACCGGCCTATATGTATATAGGGACTGCAAATCACACAAAAGATGGTAGCTCACAGGGCATCAACTCAATTCTCTCACTTGACACTACATGAGCATACTAATTAATCTAACAAACAGAACTCTCCAAAAAAATTGAAAAAACTTAAGATTCCTACACCTTTGAGAAAAAATTATTTCCCCAATAGTTGGCTTTCATAAAAAAGTGTACTTGCAAACAAGATCAGACCCTAACCTCCTAAAGGGACATTGTGGTATAGTTTATGCAAATGACAATTGCTCTCTACGGAATATTCATTGAATTTTTCATAACAGTCACGAAGAAGAACTGATATAATTATATTTAAAGAACAAATCGAGTGGCCTGTGCGGAAAAAAATGAGATCTTCAATATTGTTTTTGACATAGTACATGGGTACTGGGACCAAGCTGGCTGAGCAGTGTGCTGCCTAAGCTCCTGAGAGACCTACACTGCCTTTATTGCAAATAATTGACGCTTCCAGACTCGTGTATTTTCTTGATTGGTTCAACGCAGAAAAAATCATCTCTGCCCTTCACCCTGCTTTTCTAATAGAACAACTGCCTAGTTTTTTTGCCCACAGCATCTCAGCACTCTTAGTGGGTCCGCTAAAAGAGTGGTCTGACAACCTTGAGGAGTGGAATGGAACTTCACATGGGGCATGAAGCAGATGCCAGGTGACGCTGCCAGTTCACGGGAGTGCACTAGGGAGCGATAGCTACACATGGGGATGTCGGCTTCGGCCACAGAGGTGAGCTAGGATGGCTATGTGGTGGTTTTGAGAGGTAGAATATCCAGCCCAGAGAGGCAGCAGGGAAAATAGTCCACTTTTGAATAGCTACACTGAGGCAAACACCGAAGTGTGCCAGTACTGAAGCTCTTCCAGATGGTAACGAGCGTGGAAAAGAGGACAGCACAAAGGTGTAACTAAGAGAAAATTACACGGGGTGTGAGAAGAGGGGGAAGTGGAGGAGGCCTTCTACTGGCAGGGACTCATAAGGTTTTAAAACGGTTCCTGAAGAGCCTCTAGGCAGACTTCTACACAAGGTTCCTTTGTACTGGAATTTAAAGAGACACTGGGCATTAAGAAAACCTCAACAACGATTTTTGAAAATAAAAATGTAACTGATTTGCCAGAGTTGAATAGCTCCTCCCTTCTATGACACAGAAAGATTGGGGCACACTACACAAAGGGTGCTAAAGTAGTCAGTAATCAATAGTCATATTCTTGAAGTAAGAGTACACAAAACAAATTTGATAAGTTTCACAAATACACAGTTGGTGATATGAACAGCCATGTAAAAAGATGAATAGGCCCCCCAATTCCGATAGAATACATACTGAACATTTATGGTAGCAGGATGTTTTTTGGTTTGCTCACAGCACCACTTAGTTACTTGAATTACTATTGGACATTATCATATCGAAATTTTGTTTTTATGCGGCCATATACTTCATTTAGAATGTGTTCAAGTTCAAAAATGTATATAGCGCACTACTCACCCAGAGGGTCTCAAGGCGCTTGAGGAGGCGGGAGTAATTACTTATCGAATATCCAAGTTTTTAATTGCTTTCTGAAGGAGAGGTGGTTCTGAGTTAGGCGGAGGTGGGTGGGGAGAGAATTCCAGGTCTTGGCCGCCAGGTAGGAGAAGGATCTTCCCCCCCATGGTGGATCTGTGGATGCGAGGAATGGCGGCGAGGGCTTGGTTGGATTAACGTAGTTGGCGGGTGGGGGTGTAGAAGGACAGTCTCGTGTTGAGGCATTCGGGTCCTAGGTTATAGAGGGCTTTGTGTGCGTGGGTGAGGAGACGGAACGTTATTCTCTTGTTGACGGGGAGCCAGTGGAGATCTTTCAGGTGGCCGGAAATGTGAGCTTGCCGAGGGATGTCCAATAAGAGTCTTGCTGATGCGTTTTGGATGCGTTGGAGTTTTTTCTGTAGTTTGGCTGTGGTTCCGGCGTAAAGGGTGTTTCCGTAATCCAGTCGGCTGGTGACCAGTGTGTGAGTGACCATCTTTCTTGTTTCAGTGGGGATCCAGCGGAAGACTTTTTTGAGCATGCGTAGGATGTTGAAGCAGGATGATGTTACGGCATTGGCTTGTCTGGTCATCGAGAGGGAGGAGTCCAGGATGAAGCCCAGGTTACGTGCGTGATCCGTTGGAATGGGGACGGTTCCCAGGGCTGGTGGCCACCAGGAGTCATCCCAGGCCGAGGGGGATGACCCTAAGATGAGGACTTCCGTTTTGTCCGAGTTCAGTTTTAAACGGCTGTTCTTCATCCACTCGGCTACATCTTTCATTCCATCGTGTAGGTTGGTTTTGGCTGTGTTCGGTCTTTGGTGAGGGAGAGGATCAGCTGGGTGTCGTCTGCGTAGGAGATGATGTTGAGGTTGTGTTGGCGCGCGATGGCTGCGTGGGGACTCATGTATACGTTGAAGCGGGTGGGACTGAGTGATGATCCTTGTGGTACGCCACAGATAACTTCTTTGGCTTCTGATTTGAAGGGAGGAATGCGAACTCTCTGGGTTCTTCCGGCGAGGAATGAGATGATCCAGTCCAAAGCAATTCCTTGTATTCCGATGTTGCTGAGGCGTTGTATTAGGGTGTTATGACAGACTGTGTCGAAGGCTGCGGAGAGGTCAAGTAAGATGAGGGCAACTGTTTCTCCGTTGTCCAGTAGTGTTCGGATGTCGTCTGTTGCTGCGATGAGGGCGGTTTCGGTGCTGTGTTTGGCTCGGAAGCCGGATTGTGAAGGGTCGAGGGATTTGTTGGATTCGAGGAAGGCGGCGAGCTGATTGACGGCTTTCTCAATGACTTTGGCAGGGAATGGGAGGAGCGAGATGGGGCGGTAGTTCTTAAGTTCAGTGGGGTCTGCTGTGAGTTTCTTCAAGAGGGCGCTGAGTTCGGCATGTTTCCAGCTTTCCGGGAAGGTAGCGGAGTTGAAAGAACTGTTGATGACGTCGCGGAGATTGGGTGCGATGATGGAGTCTGCTTTGTTGAAAATGTGGTGGGGGCATGGGTCGGTAGGCGATCCTGAGTGGATGGAGTTCATCAGGCGGATGGTATCTTCGGTGGTAATTGTGTTCCAAGCGTAAAGGATGTTAGAGGATGTGCAGCTGCATTTTCTCACTACTACCCCTGAAATAGTAGGTATATTGTTCCTTCTGCGTTGCTTTTAGAGCTCAGAGACTCTAGGAACAGATAAGTCTAATAATGGATTAGATCAAAGACTCTGATATGGGGGAATAATTGACAAACTGATGACATTAATTGTCTTGAGAACAATTCAGGTCAAAATCAAATTTGTGAAATCGGGGGTGCTGATGCAGGCAGCTGCTGGTTAGCAAAAGCATAGGTATGTGATAACAGCAGGAGCAATGAATTTCCAGGAACATGATTCAAATTTGGCATTGGATTGGTTATCCCGATTCAGGGTTGAAAACGAACAGTCAACACTTGGCGAGTGGGCCAAGTACTAAAAACTAACATTATTAAGGATGAGAATAACCATGCCCATATAACACCGTTTGATACAAATCTTCATTCAGTAGCTCCTCTGGATAACTTGAATTTAAGGATCTATACTAATAAGGATGAGCAGAAAGGCTCTTTGACAACAGCACAAAGCTCCCATTTCCCATTGTATGTAAAGTGGTTGCAGATCTAGATAGTGAGAAAGGAAAAGGGAGGTTAAATGTCAGTGCCAAAGCTAACACTCCTTTTGATGAAAAACCAGAACCTAGACAAATCATTCAGATATCAAGGCAAATCCAAGGACAAATGAACTTCCTGAAAAGGAGAGACCGGATCTACTCAAGAAAGATCAAGCTGCATTTTCTGGATTGAAAAAAACTTGACTACTTTTCAAAAATCAACTTATAGCAGGCACACTACCACTGGATTATGATACCTACATTCTGGAGCCGTATGTTTTAAAAAAAAATATATATTTTTTTTATTTTAGAGGTTTTATATAGCGCTGGCGGGACCCAGAGGTATCAGAGCGCTTTACAATTGTAACAGAAAGGTGTTTAAATACAGGTACAGTGTGTATAAGCAGGGGTGTGAAATTTATCAAAATATCTACTGGTCCATGGGGCAGGTTGCTTTATAAATCTACTTGTCCTGTAACAAAATCCACTTGTCCCTTTGGTGCCATGTAATGCTGCCACAATTGATGGCATCAATCTCATTATATAAGAGCTCTTATATAGCCTCTCGGATTATGCCAGAGCATATCCCATAGTAGTGTTTGAATACCAGTAATCATTTTATGTTGCCAAGTTTCCGCAGCTCCACATACTGGTACTGAAGATGGTGGTAAGCAGTAGTTTCAGGCTTGGAATACCCTATTGCGTCTGTGCCAACCTACTATGTTTTAGGGTTTTCAACAAATCTTCTCTAATCTTTCCCATACTGAGAAATGTTGGAAATTTACTCCTGAGAGTGGCATACGTAAACCTTCTTTCAGAGTTGGGAAAAAAGTAGTTAGAGGGAAAATGAACTTTCAAACATCCAGGTTTTCACATGAGCAAATCTACACATGCACATTTGCTCATGCTAAAATGCAGTTCACAAATATTTTGTAAAAGTATAATTTCTTGCCCTACTAATGGAAATTCTTGTGAATTCACCCCAGTCCATACCCCGTGAATTCACGAAAGCCATATACCAAAGGTGCACTTTTGAGACTTTCTTTAATAATTGGGCCCCTAATTTGGTCTGGCGTTAACCAAGACCTTTTGTGTTTATTAAAATTCTCTCTCTGTGAATCGGCTGGCTTCATTGTGAGGGACAGCATTCTGCTCTTTCACAGGGAGCATATCGGTACACAAAGTAGTTTTGTTCAGTGCCAGTAACTAATGTGGCAGTGTGTGCTTTTTTGAGACCAAAAACAATTTTTGCGTTTCCCAATGTTTGTTATAATGGTGAGGGCCCGGCAGCTCTCACATCAATAAGGTTTTACAAAAGCCATGCCAAAACAAGTCACGCAATGCCAAAACTAAAAAGCTGACCACCAATGTCAGACCTACTGGCTTTGCCAAGACTTGTTTATTTTTGTTTTCCATAATTTTATTAAAACTGGTTACACAAACTTTCCAATATGAATATTTTTGGTAAATACTAGCATGCATCAACACATTTTACAAAATGATACTGCAAAGAAATGGTACCTGAAATTTTACAGTATTTTAGAAAAATGTCATTTCCCTACTTTCATTTTTTAGGAACATTTTATTTTGAAAGATAAGAAACATTAATCTTTCAAGCTTCTGCAACTATTTGCATCTAATCAGAGAGCATTCTGTGAGCATCATGCATAGCCTCATGTTGCTAAAGTTTGAAACCTTGTGTACACATTTTTATACTGTAACCACTGTCAGTAGTGCAGTCAGAACGTTCATTTACTGAGAGCGCTCACCCTAATAATAAAGACTTTCAATTAATGAACCATAAATACAAGTTTGAACAGCACTAACACATGCACACAAATATTAACTTAACTGCAGGCAGTGCCCTTCCCTGATCCTTAATGTGGTACTGCAAACTGGCAGCCAAAGGGTTTGTGCTGCAGGGGGTTGGGCCTACTTGTCCCAAGGACAAAATACACATGAAAACTTGTTGCCCCTGACCCCAAACAATATGTCCTGGGCGTCGGGCTATAGGAATTCCACATCCCTGTTAAGTACAGAAAGTTGATTCATAAATGAGCAGTCCACATAGGATAAAGGTTAAACTAGATAAAAAAGTAAAAAACAATTGCTTAACACAATGAGATATACAATATAGAGGTCGCAGTTTGTTGGGAAGGTTCGATATAGTATTCCTAGGAGCAGGAAGGACAAAAACGTGAAAGAAAACTGAAGGTCATAAAGTGTAGTAAGGAACTGGAGGTAAAGGAGAGGCAAGGAGGGGAGGTAAGGTGATCAGATTGAAGGGGAAGGGAAGGAGAGGGGGGCAGGAGGGTGTCACTAGCCGTAGGCGGAGCAGCTGGGTGAGGGGATGCCGAGAGGGCGAGGCCACTCTGGAGGGATTAGAAGCCCCCGTATTTATTAAGGAGAAGAAGTTTGAGTTCTTTTTCGAAGGTGGGATAGGACGGGTTACAACGGAGGTCTGTTGGGAGGGCATTCCAAATAAGTGTGTAATTGCCTGAAAAAGAGCGTGACTGAGTGGAATTCTTTTTCTGAAGGGAGGGGATAAGTAGGAGGGTGTTAGAGCTTCTCTGGGATCGCGTGCAGCCTGCTTTGGTCAATTTGTTAGCAAGGTATGTCGGTGTGTTTTGGTGGAGGATTTTGTGCGTAATGCAGGCGGTTTTATAAGTGGATCTGCATTCAATCGGGAGCCATTTGAGGGTTTTGAGGGCGGGAGAGATGTGGTCAAATCGTTTGCAGTCTGTGATAAGCCTGGCCGCGAGGTTGAGCACTGATTTTAGAGGTGCCAGGTGGGTTTTGGGAATTCCGGTGAGGATGGCATTGCTGTAATCAATGCGCGATAGAACAAGAGATTGAACTGCCAGTTTAAAATCATCAATTGGGATGAAGGGCTTAATTCTCTTAAGGTTACGGAGGGTAAAGAGGGCTCCTTTGGCAGAGTTTTTGATATGTAAGTTGAGAGTTAGGCGGTTGTCAAGGGAGATGCCCAAGGATTTGACTGAGGTGGCTAGGGACAAGGGGCAGTTTCGGGCATTAAGGTCTGTGATCCAATTTTGAATGGGGAGCTGGTTGTTTTTTGGGGAGCAAAGAATAATTTCAGTTTTTTTAGGGTTAAGTTTGAGGTGGTTCAAGTGGAACCGGGCTTGAATTTTGATGAGGGTGTTGTTGAGGTGGAGGATGTCAGCAAGGGCTTTTATCTTATGGTAGAGTTGTATATTGTCAGCGTAAAGATGGTAGTTGATCCCGGCTTGTTTGAGAATGAGGGTGAGCGGTTCCATGAAGAGGTTAAAGAGAGGGAGAGAGTATGGATCCTTGCAGAACACCTATAGAAATGGGGGAGGGGTTCGATAAGCAGTTGTGGATTTTAATTTGTTGAGCACGGTGTTGCAGGTTTGAGACAAACCAATTATGAGCCATACCATTAAGGCCGAATCGTTCTCTAAGGACTTTGAGTAGAACAGAATGGTTAACGGTATCGAACGCTGCGGAGAGATCGAGGAGGATCACTAGGCTAGATTCGCCATTGTCGAGGGAGTGGTGAATGTCTTCTACAATGTTTCGGTGCTGCAACCTTTCCTGAAGCCTGATTGGAGGGGGTCAAGTAAGTTAAAAAGTTCAATGTGTCTGTCAAGCTGAAGGAGGACACATTTTTCAAGGGCTTTCGAGAGAAGGGGCAGATTGGAAATAGGACAGAGGTTGTCAAGGTCATTAGGGTCTGCAGTAGGGTTTTTGAGAATGGGGGTGATTTGGCCCAGTTGTAGGGAGGTGGGGACACAGCCGGTGGCTAGGGAAGTGTTAATGATCGAGGTCCAGGAAGGGGTAATGATGGGTTTGAGGCTTTGGACAAGTTTAGAGGGGAGGGGGTCTTTGGTGTGGGAGGAGGGTTTAAGTTTTGCAATCAACTTACTCAAAAGGCACAAGAGAACTGTAAGACTCCAGCAGTAGGAACAAATCTATAATCAAATCTGAAAACATGAGAGATAAGGGAGTAACCGTACGTCACGCACATTTTCTTCAGCAAGGTCCTCGACAAAAATCTCAAGACAAGCCTTCTGCAAAAACATTGCCCAAGACTATTTGAAGGAGGAGATAGAAATTAAATTAGTATAAATCACACTTGTCCCCAACCTTAACTCTGAAAGATAAGGTTCGCAGCCGTTCAGAGAAAAGCTGGGCACTTAGAGATAGCTCACCATGACAGAAAATTAAAACCCCTCAACTAAATCAAACAGACAGATAAAATAGATTTGATTGTTCACACATTTTCATTTTGGGGTTCTGGAGTACGGAAACTCACACCATGAAAAGATGAATCTCTGCGAGAATGGGTAATATAAGAGAAGGCACCATTACCAGGTCTCCTTACAATTACTTGTGCTTATCGGGTACTTTAGTACACCTGTAATGAATGTGGGGATACGTCAACAACGAGGCAGGAGTGGTGGGAAGGACAGGGCAAACTAGGGTGTGGGTGGGGTAGGGAGGGTTGAGAGGGACTGCAAACACAGGCCCTCTTAACAGGTGCTAGATTAAAAATAAAAAATACCAGTACCAAGCGGCGATCAGAGGAAGGACACTGCCTGCAGACACAGGAAATTGCATTTGGTCCAAGCTCCACAGATGCCGGAGGGACTGAAAAGTGGAAATAGCAGGAGGCCCTGACCAGTGAGAAGCAAGGAAATGAGACCAATGTGGGAGCCAACCAATGCCAAGTTAACACTAAGTATGGTGATTTAAGCTTTATTTTTAAACCAAGTAAAACTTTTGCTGAGCTGTAGGTAAAACCTAAAAATGCACAAAGGGGCAGTGTTGGCAACGGGAATGGTTACTCCACTGTATGGGCCTATCCAGGAGTCATTCCAAACCGCTAGCTTGTGCCAGGCATAAACCTGGCACTTACGTTAGAGCACTTCCGGGACCTGCGCAACATCAGACGAGGGCTCGACTTACTGTCTATGACCTGAGAAGATCCCCAGGAGAATTGGACATACTCTCTTGTAATCAGGACAAAAATACTGGACTGCAAGGCTTACAAAGTTGACCTCCTGGTCAAGTTACAGGGATAAAAAAAAAAACAGGCTACAAGAGGCTTTGTCCTGGTAGTACCTAGCTGATCAGAGGCAACTCATCCTGGACTGGACACTGCTGTTGACCTCTGCCTGACACCCTGTGAGTCTCCAAGTGTCTTTCCTGAGGTCTTAGGGAGGCTTTCGAAGTGTACTCCTGTGTTTGATTGGGACTTAAAGGACTAAATCAGAAGGCAAAAATCTTTGACCAAGATAGACCTGGTTGGTGTGTCCAACCTGGTCACCATCTCGGTCAGCCTCTAATTGCACGTAGGTTTTATCCAGACCACTGACTATCACTGACGCTTTGGCTTTTTAGCACTGTTCCTTCTTAAGCTTAAAAAGGTTATATCTCCAATTCCCTTTATTGATTTTTGTCATTTTGCTCTAACTTTGTTTAACATTACATTTTACTCTATTTTTCTAATTCAGTTCCCGATTTTTATAGTTTTGCATTTTGACTATTACTTTTTGTGTACTGCATAAACACTTTATACATTGCCAGCAGTTAACCCGATCTGCTCAGGGCCATAGCTAACAGGGGGTAGAGGTCAGGTTAATTTACTGACTTGGAGGGTTCACCCTGACATGGGTTGTAATTTTTCCTTGAAGTGGGCTGTCGCCCCTTTTTTACTATGTTCTTTCAGGAGTTCGTGAACAAAACATACTGGCTAATGTACAACTAAGTTATCATTATACCTTCTCTATCTTTCTGGACCCAGCCTCTGTACCTGGAAAAAGGCAGAAGGAAATATGCATTGTGCAAATTTAAGAAGCTAGGGCTCCTATTATCCTTAGAGTCGTCTCCAATTTTTAGATTAACTGGAGCTGATCTTTTTGAATTTTCCAGGTGCCTGAAGAAGCTTGCCAATTTATGACATACTTCATGAACAGACTTTTAAGGTTTTTTCTTTAGTCAAAACCTGAACTGTTTTTTAAGTGAACATGAGACACAAGCTGCATGCGAGACAGAGAAAGGTGGAAGTTGGTAGAGAGGCCATTCATACACAAAGGAAGTAGATTATGTTTGGGAATTGGTTTAAGTTGGGTGTGAATAAATGCTTAAGTTAGTATTCCTGGGTAGAGAAATGTGGCAAGCATAAGCAGATCATATGGGCTTAATTAGCAACGAATGAGGCTGATTTTATACCAGGTGTCCCCTACTGGGATGCCTATGAGTGAATTCTGGCATTAGGAACAAAGGGAGGAAGTGTGGGTGGGTTTAAGGTCAAGCTTCCAACCACTAAAAGGTACATGGGGCCATGGTATCAATGAGGTAAAACTGGGAGTGGAAGAACATTCACAGTGCAGATGGTTAAGACCCATAAAAATTAACATTTAATGTAATAGTTTTGAACTTTTATGTCAGTAGACTTGCTTATGTCTGTAAATGAGGCACAACATTTTTTTTTTAAAGAAACACAAGCCTTGGATCATTATGCTCTTGAAAGGCTTATATATGAAATATTATGGTAGAAGATATCAAGCGGAAATAGATGTCTAGCTGGATCTAAAATATTCTTTAACACCATCAGTGCTGCAGCAATTCCCCCTCTGTGCTACTTCTGATTTATTCCCATTGTTCATGACGAGCTCAGCTCGTCATGAGCACACGACCAGTGTACTGCATGACGAGCTGAGCTCGTCATGAGCATCGAAGGGGTTACCATGTGCTTCAGCAGTCCATCAGCAAACATAAAGATGGTTAAAAAAAGCACTACAGGTCTGAAGATTGTGAAATATGGGGCAGACAGGCAAAGCCCAACCTTCATGGAGCAAGGTCCAGTCCACTTTTTTCCACCTAAGTCTACGTCTTTTCCCTGTCCATATAAGCTGTATTATACATTAGGTCAATTAGTTAAGAAAACTATTAGAGAGGGACCATGGAATCGATTAAACATAAATAAGCCTAGTGGTAGTATTACCCTCCTAACAATAGTGCTTAACAGGAGTATAAGCCATCGAACACAATTTGCCAAGATCTGTACAAATCTGTCTGCCCAAGTATTGTATAGAGTGACTAATCTTAGGGTGTATACACTTTAAAGGCAGAATATTAGGGTCGGTCTTAAATAATAAAATTTCAATTTTAGATTTATGAGATTTGGGGCTTTGCTATGGTTTTGGAGGTGTGCTGCCCACGGCCAGACCGACAAAGCCATATGGCGACCGCCTGCCTTATACAGATCGGAATCTAGGTTTGGCGGCCCAGCGGCGGCTGGCCCACAGCAGTGCAGTGCGAAGGCTCATACGTGAGCCTTAGCTAGGCACCACAATGAGAACACTATTGCACGTTCATGCAGGGCATGGACTGTAAGTCAACTGCTTTGATATCAACATAGCAACCTGGGATGGCATTCCAATTTTGTGCAATATGGTTTATAAAAACGCTCCTTGCATTCCACCTGTTAAATGTCATCTTTGTATCCATTGTGTCCACAAACAGGACTAACCCACCCTTGCTTTCTTCTGAAAGAGAAGAGATTGCTTCTGTTAGATAATGCGTCTGACTCGCCAGTCTCATACAGAGTTTAAAACCAATCTGATCCAGACCATCACACTCTCAGATGCGAAATGGTATGCCAAATTTTTTATAAATATCTTATAGACTATAATGATGAGTGTGCTAGTTGATAAATGCTGCTTTTAACACGATTGTGGTGCAATGACAGGAAGACATACACATTTCCCTCCTAGATTGCAAAAATAAACCTAGGTTTCCTATTTCATTAATGAGTGCCAAGAGATGTGGAAGAAGCAAGTCAGAAAATGTTAAATACAACTCACAAGTAAAGCTGCATGGCCCTGCCGCATTGTCATTTGGAAGACTCTTGAAGGCCCGTCATACTTCCACTTTTGAAAAAGAGGATTTGAGATAAGTAACCTGAGTCATGGTGAATTTGAGTGTTGGCAACTGGCCAAAGGACTGCATTTGAGGCAGGTCAGGATAGAGCTATGTAAGCGTTAAACAGATTATACACCTAGGACTGTTTTTTTCTGTTCCTTGAGCTTACAACCATTTCAAGATTAGAAATTCTATTGTGGTGAACTCCGTTTTTTTTGAGCTGCCAAGTTAGAAGCTGTCCAGCTTTATTTCCCTCTTTGTACAGTTGCTACCTCTACAAAGTGGAATGCGGTATCTGTTTTTGATCAATAGTTTTGCAAAATTAAACTTGGATCCTATCCGTTCCCTGAGGTACATCAGCCAGTCCGTCCCAGTTGTAGCATCAGATCCAAAATTGTGATCTGTCCATACCCTTTTCAAACGCAAAAAAGCACAATTGATGGACAGAATGCAGAACAACGTCATAAATTCACCCCTAAATCCATCGTTTTTCTGCTCACCATTCCATTCCAGTTTGGAGCCAGCCATATGCAAATCAGTCTTGACCCTGTGCCCAATGGGAACAGTCCACCCCGAACTGCCAGGCCAGGTCCTCCCTGGACTGGAAAGAAGCATCCTAGGACCGGAAACTGGGGTAGCGTGGTGGCACAGTGAGGAAAAGAACGATGGATTTAACCCAGATCTCTTGACTGACGGTGAATGTATGATTTATTCAGCATTCCGTCTATCAATTGCTTGCGTAGCACTTTTCACCCTAAGTGGGATGGGTATGCCCAGACGTGGGTCCCTTGCTCACTGTGCCACTGGATTCAAGCTAGCCTGGCTTATTAAGGGTAATGCCCAGAAACTGGTCCCAGGATGCTTGTTTCCGGTCCAGGGAGGACCTGGCTTGGCAGTTCGGTCTTTACTGTTCTCATGAGGCACAAGGTCCAGACTGATTTGCATATGGCTGGGTCTAAACTGGGGTGGCATGGTGAGCAAAAGAACGATGGATTTAACCCATCTCTCTTGACTGGGGGTGAATCTATGATTTATTCAGCATTCCGTCCATCAATTGTTCACGTAGCACTTTTCAAACGCATCTCATGAAATACAAAGTGCCCTTAATATTGCCTTAAAACAATCTAAAATTACTAGGATACCCGGACTGCCTCGATTAGTTATAAAATAGGCCTCACTGGAGCTCTTAACGAGTTTCCTAAAGTCATCTAGTTTGAGTTGAGACCCCTTAAAACTCCATAGGGGTAAATTTGCTTTTGAAAAACAATGCCCTTACATCTTCAATTCGCTAACCACAGGATGGTGATCAGAAAAGATACTTGCCAGGAATTCGACCTGATTAACTATACTTCCAATGATTTCCAGCAAAAAATACAATTCGGGCTCAGTTTCATATCTGTGCTCTTAGTAGTAGGTGTACCTTGGGATATCATGCTCACATTGCATCTCATAATGTGTAATCCTGCTTCAATTCCGCCTGCCATTTGCCTGCCCAAAACCTCGCTTATTCTCCGGAATTAAAAGAGTGGAGGTTCATTGAAGTGATAAAAAAGCCCCCCCCACCCCCCCCCCCTATGATAATCAACGGTGGAAATGCTGTTAGTGTGCTTTTAGCTGCAGTTGGGCTTCTGTTTTATCTGAAGTAGGGCTGTAACATGACGGAGAAATATTACATAGCTGCATCACTGGGATAGGTGTGTCGATTGGCTAATTCTGAATGTTTACATGATACGGATAGATCAATTGTGGCAGAAATGGTGGGACCACATAGGATATCTAGATAAGCAATTAAATTTGGAAATCCAAAATATGAGGGAGGTTCAGGGTACGTGTTAATATTCTATGAATATTCTGCACAATGGCTAAAATGTTTAAAATCCACGATGTGCACTAACCAACCTTGCTTTCGGACATCTCTTGCATTATTGAAAGAAAACAAGAGTCTCTGGCACTTGGGGGAAGTTCCAGACAGAAATTGGTCTGCCTTTAAAGTGGGAATAATCAGACGGCTCATGGGTACTTTTGATCTGGGAGTGCGTTTCTCTATTCAGGACTCTGGGCACTTGTACAGGCCTAATTGAACCAGCTAGCAGAAACTCAGCATACCGCTAACAGCAAAAACTATACTTCTACGCCAGCCCTCACTTTTGAAGGCATGTTGGACTTTTGAGGATTACAAAGAGGTTTTTGGCACACTGAAAATCAAACAGTTCTTTGTACTGACCAAACTGTCTGCAATACTCCAATAAGAATCAAAGCACATAAGAAGACATGTAATAATCCAGCCGAATATAGGTGAATGTGTTTGCAGTCTTGGGTAACCAATATCCATTGAACAGATTTGAGTGGATGCGAGAGTGGATTTTTCAACCGTATGGCTGTTATTTACGGATCATCTTGAGTATGGGTAATAACTATAATACGCCATCTGTTGTACGCTCAACACGGCCTCAAAGACCCCGAGAGGCAAAAAAAAAACCCAAGCATTTGCAATGCAATGGGTCTCGCATTTACGCAAGTTTATGCTATTGGCATTGTAAATGACAATGCCTTTTATTTAGGTTTTAAAAACGAAAACAAAAATAAAAGGCATTGTTACTGTGAATGACAATAGCTCAAACTCGTGTAAATGTGAGACCTATTGCATTACAAATGCTGGTTAGATTAGGGAGTAGAAACGCTCGCCCTTTTTGCACGCGCATAATTAAATAAACAAGCGTGGACTCTGAAATGAAAGCGTAGGCTAGCCGGCCAAGATGGTGGTTGACTGAAGCCTGAGCTCCGGTGCTGCCCAGGGGTAAACTGCTTTCTGCCATCTGGAGGGACAGTAACACCTGCTGGGGCTCGGATCCTGCTGCCGGGACCCCCACCCGCCCCCCCGGAGACAGCGGTGAGAAGCCGGTGGCAATTGCGAGCGACGGAGCCCCCCGCGGACACCTGGGCCTGCTACGGCCTTTCTCCATAACTGAAGCCGGGGACTAAAGTGCGGGCAGAATCCGGGCCAGTACTGGCGAGATGGAAAAAATCGAGGTGCCCGGTCTCGGGCGTAGCGGACACCGGAGTGAGCGCTGAGTGCTGGGCGGCTGCCGTCTCGAAGGGTGGTGTTTTCCGGCACACTGATGGCGGCGGCTGTGGCGCAGAGGACAGCAGACGCGGGCTGAGTTGCCCGGGGGGGCTGAGTGAGGCCTAGAACTGCAGGAATCGCCGGGGCTGGCCGGAGGTGGGGAACGGCAGGGATTCAGTGGGACCGGAGAGCGAGCTGAGGAGTGAGAGGCTCTCACGGCCGGTGCCTCACGGGGGAAAGTTCCTGTGCCTGCAGATGGATGGTGAGGAGGCTGAGTCCATTGCATGAGGGGATTGACTACCCCACTTCCCCCCGCTGGTCATCACCTCACCTGTTTTCTTTCTCCCTTTGCCCCGGATCGCCCCTGGAGGCCAGCAGGGAAGACATGTGGTGACAGCCCAAGGGATATCGGGACAGAGAGTCAGTGTGGTTAGAACGGCCCGAGCCCTAGGAGGAGGCCTCCCCCTGATCGGACACAAGACAGTGGGAGAGCCCAGGGCAGAAAACTGCAATTGAGAGGCCCCGGAGACATGGGATCGCTGTGAGAGGGGGCGCAGAGACCCTTAAAGAGAAACGCGGTCTGATACTGCAAAAGGCTGGTCAGCACCTGCCCGCATTCGCTATGGTTCGAAAGGGAGCGAAGACTCTGGACAGCCTGATGGCCTGGCTGGGATACAACAAGCCCTGGCCACAGGGAATGGCGGAGCCTCATCTGGAGCTGGAGGGGTCGGGCATTGCTGAGAGACAACAATCGGACAAACTAGATCTGATACTGAAAGAGATCAGAGATTCTAGGACAGCGATGGAGCGGCAACTCGGGACTCTCACTACCAACCTGTCACTGCTGAGGGCTGATCATGGTAAGCTGGCTGACCGGGTCAAAGAACACAGATTCGCGCTTGCTGACCTCACTCAGACGGTGTCGGACTACACGATGTCGCTTCAGCGACTGCAACAGCAAGTAACATCACTACATGACCGCGCGTAGAACGCGGAAGGCCGCAACAATATTTGCGTTATTGGCCTTCCGGAGCGCTGTGAGGGGACCCACGCAGCGGACTTCATGGAACAATGGTTACGAGACCATATTGCGGCAGAGGGCCTTTCATCACATTTCTGCATGGAAAGAGCACACCTCGTCCCCACAGGAAGACCTAAATCTGGACGTCCCCCTCGCCCCCTGATAGTACGGTTATTAAATTACAGAGACAGAGATGCCCTCCTCCAAAAAGGGAGAGAGAAATCCCTATTACAATATGAGAACCACTGCGTGTCTCTTTATCCGGATTACACCAACCTAGTACAAAAACAGCGTTCTTCATACCAGGAGGTAAAAAAGAGACTTCAAAAGACCAAGCTGACATACGCGCTATTGTTCCCAGCTCAGCTGAAGATCGTATGTGATAAGAAGACGCATTTCTTTGAGAGCCCGGCGGACGTCGAGGAGTGGCTGGACGTAATGGACATTGATGGCGGCCCAGAGGCCTCTCGGAATACAATTACCGACGGCTCGGAAAGAGTTCTAGTTGAACGCTTGTTGACTTTTAGTATCCTTTTGATGATAAATAACTTACACTTGTAAACTTAATACGCAGATTAATCCGGGGAGGGTGACTGGGGAACTGTACTTATCTGTATCAGGGGGTGAACTACGGGGGAGGGGGGGTGGAAACTCCCCTCTTAGTGGTGGGAAACCCAGTGATGGGGCCTTCCTGGTCAGTTCCACCCCTATTAAGCTCATATACCCCCTCTAAAAGGACCTCCAGATGGTAACGAAGAACAGACTCCTGGACTGACTGCCCCAGGGTTGGTTCACTGTAGAGTCCATGGCACCCAATGGGGCAGTTAAGCTAACTAGAGCAGCGCTAGGCCCCCCCCCCCCCCACTAGCGAATGCAATTGTGTTTTGTTCATTACGTTTATGATTCCTTTGTTCGGCTCAGCAACGTTACAATGCTGCGCCAAGTTAGTTTTGTTTAGGGAAGGGAAGGCAGAGGTCTCCAGGTTGACACTCATAGAATGTAACAAAAAAGTCCTACTGACACTCCGAGATCAGATAGATTTGCCACCTAGAATGTGCGCTGGCTTGGTGCGATTCAAAAAAGGCACCGGATCCACACGATTTTTCTTAGGCAACATGCACAGATCACATTCTTACAGGAATCACACCTAACCACAGCAGAGGCGCAGAAACTAAGGAAACGATGGAGAGGTATTATCTATTCCACGACATACTCTGCCTTCTCTAGAGGGGCAACCGTCTGGGTTCGACACGAGACGCCCTTTGTTGAGATAGAGAGGAGAGTGGACGACCAAGGGAGATATATTATGGTGAAGGGCACGCTAGATGGTACGTTGTTAGTTATAGGCAGTATATACGCCCCGAACTTCGACCAAGAGGTATATCTGAGTAAGGTGAGCAGAGTGTTGTCCGACTGGGCCAACATCCCCTGCATACTAGGAGGGGACTGGAACAGGATTTAAGACATAGATCTGGATAGGTCGCACCCCCACTGCAACTGGCTGGGGTTACAAAATTGACGGAGGTGTTTACGGCTTGGGCTGCGCGCTGGGGTCTAGTGGATGCATGGCGGGGGCTACACCCGACCGATAAGGAGTACTCTTACTATTCCCCCGTACATAACTTGCACACACGTATAGATAGGTTTATGTGCTCTAGCTCCTTAATGACGAAGACTGGCAGTATGGAATACTTAGCTAAAACTTTCTCTGACCACAGACCACTGACACTTGACCTCCTCTGGGGCAGAGTACCAAGCCCGGTGCCTACCTGGAGACTCGACCCACCGCTCTTGGAAGATGGCCCTTTTCGAACGTCCCCGTTAAATACCCTGAACAGTTAGTTTCTTGAAAATTGGGATTCTGCGACGTCCAACTTAGTGGTGTGGGATGCCATGAAAGCGGTAGTACAGGGGACCGCCATAGGGCAACTAGTAGGGGCCCGGCAAGAAATTCATAAGAGACTGTGAGGTCGAAGACCGCCTGAAAACGCTGGAAAGGGAAGCAAGTATAGAAACTGAGAAACGAGGCGACCTACAGACAGGAAATATTGACCATGCGGACATCCTAGACACTGCGGGTCATTGACCATAGGGAATATCTACGACGGCAACACGCCTAAGCAGACAGATCAGGTACCCTGTTAGCCCGCTTATTGCGGGATCGTCCGGACACTCCGGTGATTACCCGGATACGCAACGGAACGGTCAATGTAGTCAATACGCAGTCCGAGATCAATGAGGCGTTTTACGCCCACCTGAAAACATTGTATGCTCCTTTCCCTATGGAGGACCCAGTCCGAGTGGCGGAGTTCCTACATGGTATACCTTTCCCAACCCTGTCTGCGGATGCCCGAAAAGAAGTCGGTGGCCCCATAACACAGCGAGAAATCCGGGTCGCCATACGGTCCCTGAATTGAAACAAAACGCCAGGCCTGGATGGGCTACCGGTTGAGTTTTATCAAACCTACTCCGATGTTCTAGTTCCGGTCCTAGAAGAGATATATAAGGTGGCAGACACATCGAACTGACCAACTACAGACCCCTGTCCATGCTCTCAACAGAGTACAAGATCCTTAGTAGGGCCATCGCCTTACGGATACAACCCGACCTCTCCGATTTGGTACACCCGGACCAGTGTGGTTTTCTCCCGGGAAGGAGCACGTCCCAGAATACGAGTCGACTCCATGCCCTTATGACTGCTACATCACAGGAATATCCCCGGGCGGGCTGTATAGCACTGGACCTGAAGCAGGCGTTCGACTCCCTGTCGTGGACGTTCATGTTTAAAATGCTGTGGCGTTTTGGCTTCCCGGACTCCTTGTTGACATGGATGAAACTACTCTACACGGGCCCCTCGGCTCGTGCACGTACAGGCCGATACATATCGGATAGCTACCCGATATATAGAGGCACCCGGCAGGGATGTCCCCTGTCCCCGATTCCGTTCGTCTTAGCACTAGAGCCCTTAGCCATAACCCTTCGGACCCACGGAGAACGGAGGGGTAGATCAATAGAGGGTACACATCACCTAATATCCATATATGCAGACGACATCTTACTGTATTTTCTTGATCTGGAAGAGGAGCCTACTGACATGGCGGACGTATTTCGCCGATTCGCAGAGGTGTCCGGATTAGCCATAAATCCAGGGAAATCCACTGGTTTCTACTTTAGGGACCTGCCACACCCTCCCACTCTCCACTTTGGGAGATATCGAATCCCAGTGGCCCAGACTACATTCAGATACCTGGGCATTCAGGTGTATAGACAGCCGGAGGATCAGATCGAGGGTAATGTCCGGAGAGCCATTACTGGTCTCCGTAGCAGTGTAGGGTTCTGGACGTCTTTAACCCTATCCATTATGGGCAGAATTGCCATATCCAAGATGGTCCTGCTCCCCCGCATGCTATATTACTTCGTTAATCTGCCAGTCATTCTCCCACAACAGATATTTAACACGTTGAATACGATCCTGGTGACTCTTATCTGGGGGACGGGACGCAGGCGTATTAGTCTCCGAAAGTTGAAACTGGGGACTAGAAACGGAGGCCTAGGGGTGCCTGATCTTAGAGGATACTACTACGCCAGTCAACTCCAGTGGCTTGCGCGATGGGTAGCGGGTAGGAACCTACACAAAATCGACTTCACGGCAGACTGGTTGGCGCAGGGAGAATTACATTCCTTGTTGCTGCCTAAGAGCCGGCTCCCCCCGGATTGCCACCCCCTTTTGAGCATGGCCATATTGTGCTGGAGGATGGTGCTGGCATACACCTCAAACACAGTGCCCGTTGCGGAGAATATTCCTCTGTTAGGTATCCCATCAACGCAGGGCAGACTTACACAGTATAGATTACGACCCTGGGCAGAGGCTGGAGAGGAGGATGTGGGTGCCTTCTTCGGGGACGACACCCTATTGGATCACGACTCCTTCCTGCGAGTCACGGGTGCTCCCCAGCGACTGTACCGGCTACATGCGGCGGTATCCCACTACATACGATGAACCTGGGCTCCGCAGAGGCTTCAACCCACAAGACATGAACTGGTTCACTTGATATACCACATGGGAACGGGGAACACCTAGTACGATGGTTATACTGGGGGATCAGAGAACACGCTGCGATCCCACTCATTACACTTAGAGACACATGGACACAGGACACGGGAGAGGTAATGACAGATAAGGCCTGGCAGATGGTTCTAGAGCATCCAAGGAGGGTGTCGAGGAACGTTAAAATTTAAATGTATACAGGCCATGGTGCTACATAGAGCATACCTCACCCCACAGAGGTTACACAGAATGTTTCCTGACTCCCCCCACTGCTGTCCACGCTGTAAAGAGGATGAGGCTGGCTTTCTCCATATGTTGTGGGCATGCCCGTACCTGAATAGCTACTGGGGGAGAATTTGTCAGACACTGCGTACAGTAACTACCCTTCCGGTCCCAGAGGATGCGTTATAATGCTTGGTAGGATCCCGTAAAAGACCTAAAAAACAAAAAGCTAACTTGAAATTACTAGATCTGGCCTTGCTATTGGCGATAAGGGTTATTACGATGAGGTGGAAGTCACCCAGACCGCCTACAGTATCTGTATGGCAGTCAGATGTTGAAATGGGGTAGGGCGGAGAGTGCAGTGTTGAGACGGGAGGTGGGGAAGGGGCAAAGGAAGCATCCCATAGCGCAGGAGTGGGAGGCTATGCTGCTAGTACTTGAGGAGGTAGAGATGGCACCATCGCAGATGGAGGGTGTGTGACTGAAAGAATAGTACAGGGTCTGAAGACGCGTGCAATACCAGTGTACTAAAGCTCGCTGGTGCACTGGTGTGGTTTATGTGAACTTACATTACGTGCTATGACAATCTGGTTCATTCTAACCGAGTGTTACATTTTGGACTACACATGTGCAGGAGACATACAGGGATAGGGTGGGTGTTGTAGGGAGGGGGTAGAATCGGGGGTTTGATCCTTCAGTTTGTTGATTACTAAACTTGTTGATGTGACACTGTGTAATGTACCAACGACTTTGCAAGTGCCATCGTGGAAATGTAGATTGGGGAAGAATATGATGTACTGTACTCCTGTATTTCTTCCCATAAGACATCTATAACATGCTGGAATAGTACATGACTGCCTTGTTTGGTTGGGGAGAAAATGAGAAAATAGACTGTACTGTATGCTAAGAATCAATGATAAATCGGTGCAAATACTGTACAGTTGCTAATAAAGTTTAAAAAAAATAATAAAATGAAAGCGTACCGCGCTGCAAATAATTTTAAAAAATAGTGCTTACCGGCTTATGAAGGAGACTAACGCCACAAGTTAAAGGTCCAGTCCTCAAGGTAACAAATGGCGACATGGTGGTAACAAGGAGGGACTAACAAGCCTCATTATCAATCGGAAGCCAGCATTAACCAAGGGCAAGGACACCAGCCAATCAAAAATATGGGCGGAGAGAAGGCGAGGCTTCCAAAGCATACTCGACTACTGCATGCCTCGCAGAGCGAGCAGTGCATGCGTACTACCGCTAGGCTCGACCTAATAAGTCATCAAGATCAGCAAAGGGCTGAGGAGCCAATCAGCTGCAACAGCGCTTACGTCACATTGTGGATGGGCGATTTGCTTGTAATTGCTAAAAGTAAATGCGGAGTCCCAAGTTAGCATACAGGTAAAAACAATCATCTCTGTGTGTGTTGCATCTTTAGAAGGACAGGAAGCGAAAACTGATTGACAGACTTGTACATGGGAAAGGCAAAGTGTACGTTCAAACATGCGTCACCACCTAACAAGACTATCATAACCACTCCTCACTGATAATTGTCCTGCTCAACAAACCAACACCCATCCTAATGTTTAACTACACTTACAGCCATATAGTAGCTTGTATTCACAAAAGAGATGAGCAAAAATCTTCCAAAGACCGACAAGAAATTAACAACTGTGGTATCAGCACCTCCTGACTCTTCCCTTTGCCAGGAACTATTTTGTCACCAAAACAAAGAGTTGAGAAGTACAAATATGTGCTAAAGGTATAAGATGTACACAGAGAAAAGCCACTTACTGAGTTATGTGAAGGGTGGCTTACTCAAAGTCTGGGTGCATTTTGGTGAGAAATGGGGAGGTGTGCGTGCCCTCGTAGAGAAGCCACTTTGAAATGGGATGTCAACATTGATCAGAACTACAAAACACAGTTCAGCAAGTTCTAAACCAGGTGAACTGAAATTGTAGTTATAAGATATTCAGAATTCTTGGACATTTACAAAAATGAGGGGAGAAGTGAAACACTGAAAACAGTAAACATGCAGACCATGGGAAGCCTCAAATCAGGATGGGTGGGCACATCCCAGATCCCTCATAATCACAATGTTGTACCAAGGCTTCATAGATCCGTGCTTTGTCCTGGGACACCGGCACAGTCTGCTGGGTTTCCATATTTAGACTAACAGCCAGTCTTCCTACTGGACATAATTTAACAAACCTACAAGCCTCAACTCCACCAATTTTCCAAGTCCTCCTTCTTATGGGGATCTTTATTTGAGTGAAGGTGGGTCAAGGAAATAAAGGCTCTCACCTTCTTTCCACCAATTGGAGGAAACATATGAAAATGTTGCACATGGGCATTTTGTGCTGCAAGACCTGTACTTTGGAGGAAGAGTAGAAAGGGAAAGCAATGGCTGAGTATGCTACTTACTTCAAGTGTAGTGTTGAAAGCAGGCTACCCACCATGGTTCCTGAAATCCTGCAACAACGCAAAGAGAAAAAGTTCAAATCTCAATATGCAGTCTAATCTAACTGCTGCACCAATTAAAAGGTCTGCATGCTAGCGAACAAGATGGCAATCATTCAAAATTTGGGCTGACCGATATATAAATAATGGTTACAACAACCTTTTGCCCCTCTGTTACCTCCAATGCTCAGATGTTATAAGCTAGGCAAGACTGCTAGAGTAGTCCTTGGTCAGAACTAATAAGCACTGACACTACCAATAAAACTGGTGCATAAATGAAAGTACCTTGTGTGCCACTGATGAGTTTAGAAAACAATGGGTTCAACCAACCTATATCTATAAGAAATTTTGGTATAACACCCACATTCAATAGGTTAATTAAACAATGGCAAATTATTGAGCATTTATCAATGGATTTTGCATTGTAAATTCATCAATAAATCACATTGTTGATGGTTTCTCAAGTGAACGTGAAGTGAAATAAGTGCTCACGAAAGTGCTTGTGAGGTGGCGGGAATGGAAGGGTATAAGTGCTGAAAATAACAATAATGAAAAAGTGAAGAGACCTGCCTAACAATGTTTAAATTGCTGACTAATCAAATCCCAAGAAGCAAGATGCTATGAATACGCATTTCATCATCCACATCTGGGCATAAATTAAAAGTACAGGTCAAAGTGAAAGAAAAGTCGATGTTTCGAACCAAAGAATCACGGAAGGCCAGTAGTTCCTTCAATCAGGGTCTTACTCAGGACATAGAAAACTAGCAACCTACTAAGTAGGTAACGGTATCACCAAAAAGTACCGTAAGTGAAATATATAAGGGTGAGTATATGCAATAAAATAAGTGGCTTGTCAGCTCTTCTCAATTCAACCCTGCTACGCAGGCGGTGAAAAACTTATGGGGATGGGCTAAGAAGCTCGTTCCAGAAACTGAAACATGCAGCAAATTACCAAAGAAGTCCAGTGTAAAACTTGAGTTGCTGTACTGCAAAATTAATTAAGTGTGGCCTGAAATCCTAGCCATGAGGGGAACTCCCAGCGTGAGCAGACCAGCACTGTGGTCTCCCACATCCAGGAGGCATTGGGGCCACCAGTGACGCCTCTTTCCGAGCCAGGAGCCGCGTTAAAAACAGCGGCGGGCTACCGCAGCGCGGGAAGCCTGGAATCTTAGCCGTGAGGGGAACGGCCACGCGAGCAGACCAGCACTGTGGACTCCCTCATCCAGGATGAATTGGGGTCACCACCAGTGATGCCTCTTTCCGCGCCAGGAGGAGCGATAAAAACAGCAGATGGCTCCCGCAGGATGGGCGCGTCCGCGGCCGTCTGAGGCTGGACTGGGTCACCCCTTGGTTTTTGCCAAAGAAGCAAGCAGACTTGGCTCCTGGACATTACTTGGCCCAAGGTTATTGCCCCAATAACCCTACATATTTTTACTGTAACTGCGGGCTCTCCTGTTTTACTTGGTTGTACTTGTACTCCATCTGGGACTACCTGGTTCACTGCCTAGACACGAGTAGATGCCCTACTGGTATTTTAGAACATAAGCGGAGAACCCACATCATCCATATCAATAAAGCGAGTTAAAAACAAATTGAAAAATGGGCAAGCGAATCTGTGCAGATAAGAAACAAACGGCACTCCGGAAATCAAAACCCAAAGTCAAGCCTACTTCTATTGATAGGATGTTAGAGAGAGCAATAGGAGTGGTGGCAACTGAAATTGAATGGACCGAGAGACTGTTATCACTCACTCCAAATTTGGGCCTTCCCTTTGTAGATTTGGACACATCACAAGCCCCTGGTCCCTTGATCAGGAACACCCCAAGGCCCAGACAACTTCCCAATGGTTAACTACATAAGGAGGTAGTACCCACTTGTCAAGTGAAGAGAGGAAAACCTAAAGCACCAGTGAGAACAGGGGTGAAAAAGAAGAAGATAGCAGAAGAAATCACGGACGATAACAATATCAGGGAAGGATGTTTGTCCAGTAGCACTGAAAGGGGCAAGGAACAACCTACATGGATTAGTCAGCAATTTAAACATTGTTTGCATGGGTTACAAATCTAGTGGTGGACTTACAATGTTGTCAAGTATGGGCAATTATAATGGACAAACTTAAAAAGCTGGTAGAAAGGATTGATAAGCTGACCATGTTGCTTGAGGTTAGGGCAGGGGTCACAAACGGAAGAGAGGGGATTGGTAGTGGCCAAGAAACACAGGCTGTATCTAGTATTAGCAAGGCTGCCCTACCTCGTGTCAGAGTGGCCCCCCTCCCACTACCGCTACAGATGAAGTAAGACAGTGCATTGCAAGCCCTAGTAAGGTAAAATCAACACCTGTTCATCCACATAGCAGCAGTGAATGGCAATAAAGTCGACAGTGGGACGAGGTAGGACCCATTAAAAATACTGAAAATGTTAAAGTAAAACATCCTCTACTGTGTATTAATTTAGCACCAGCCTCAACCCATTTCGAAGTTTTGTCAGATATTCCCAAGCTTGGGAGGGGGCAAAAGGAATCACACCAGGATTTGAAAAATAAATGCATGTTCTGGTTAGTTACAAACAAGCAATTTTATTATGAGGTTGTAGGAGAAATCCTAACAACCCATCGAATTGGTTGGGTGGGTAGGAGACCTATGGTAGTGCAGGGAGACTGCGTAGTGATAAATTTTAGAAATCCATCAGTCGCCTGAGCAATCCTAAGTAGGGATGACAGGAGGGGAACATAAGAGCCCTTCTGCTAGGTTATTTTTATCCCCAGCGAGACCAAAACATTTCAGGGATGGTTGGGAGGGGAGCCTCTAAAACAAAATCATCAAACTGACAATTTGGATTACCAAAGCCTAGGTAACCACGCTTCAATATTCACACAACTAATAGATTTTGTGTCCTTGAGGAAGTGGATTGACTTGAACTCAAGGGGTATGGGCTGTAGGAGCATAATCACCTGGGAGAGTTAGAGGCGAAAACTGTTCAAGCAGAGGAGACTATAGACCAGACCACGACACTGGAAGAGGGTGAGATCAGTGGGAGAGGTCGAGAGGGACAATATGTGGTAACAAAGCTGAATCAAAAGGGATTACTACTAATAGCCAATCTCGTACTTTCAACAGTGAGACTTCATAAAAATTAGACTTGTGCATTGGCGGGATCCCCCCCCCCCCCCCCCAAAGAACTTGCCGACATGGATAGTCGGCCAGACCTATCAAGGTTGCGAGTTATATCTTGGAATGTAGCCGGTCTTGCCCCCAAGATGGATAATCCTGATCGGGGAGCTTTATTGGGGAATATGAAAGCTGTATGTTTCAAGAAACATGGGCAAGGGCGGATATCTCCAAACTAGGCTATGCCATGTATAGTAACGAGTAACGGCGAGGGAAGATATCTGAGTCCATCCCTAAGGCTCCTTCCCCATGCGACCGAGCAAACCGCTGGCGCACCAGAAAGCTATACCTGCCGTTCCGCAGGAGACTGATCCCCGTCTACATCCTTCGAGTTTCTCCCCTGGATCTCTATACCTGGCCCCGACCCGTTGCGGCCAGCCACGGCTATCATGGCGTGTAACAATTAGGCAATATCTTGTCCTGACGATGATCCCTATGATTCTGTAAAAGAGATCGAAACGCCGCCAACTCTTAAAAACACCATATACTGTAAAAATTTACAAATTGCCATGATTGGCAAGTAATGGTGCTTCATGGAATTTCTGTCATTGAAATATTTACAGGAAATAACAGCTTCTGCCTAAAAATTCTGTTCTATTCTCTGACTTTTTCCCTCTCTATGCCAAATTGTATATGTTTGGGTACAGGCTTGTGCCCCTCTATGGAAATGTTGAAGGTATTCCTTCAGAATATTCATTGCCATAAGTAAAAAATGTGACCTCTGTCTGGCTGGACAAGTCACTATTTAATATAGTTTCCATTGTGTCTATATTTATTTTGTGCTACTATTTTTTGTGCTTGGGACCACTGTTTTCTCAAATACGTTCTCTGAGGTCCCGTGCTGACTCGATTGGGTGGCCTTGTTGTTTTATATAAATGTATAGCATAGCATCAGAGGGAAAGGGGAGGCCGTCAGGGGGGCTTTTGCATCTGGGTGGGGACTAATTTGGGCTGCACATCTATACAGCTAGAAACATATTCAATTGACATTCTGTGTGTCATACTTAAGTTCCCTTTAAGGTTTAGAGATGCGCTAATAAATGTCTACTCAAGACCAGTCAGCCGTAGTCAAGAGTCAAAGACCCTCGATGAGCCACTAGCCCTGAAAACTACCTGCTGATTGTAGGCGGGGACTTCAATTGTTAGTATGAGTCTCTAGACAGTATGAATAGGGATAACCCGTGTGAAGAAGATTTACACTGGGCTGTACCAGAAACAACTTGTCCGTGAGTCTGGACCCCTCTGGTACTCCAGGTAAATTCTCTTTTATTAAAACACTCAGTGAGGACATGTAACGGCAGAACTAAGTCCGATACCCCAGGTAAACATACGTTTAATAGAATTGGCCATGGTTCCTTAATTGATTACATCTTGGTTGGCATAACATCATGGCACAAGGTAGCAGATTTTAAGATCGTGTTGCGTCACTATAGTGACCAAAATGCCCTAGTTTTGGAATTGCTTACATTAAACCCTGGGAATACCACAGATTTGGTTACACCAGCTGATGGCAGATTGACTCTCAGCAATTTTAGGAAGAGAGTCCGATGGACGGAATTAAGTCAATCCCAAAAAACGTTAGGTGCCATGTACCAAACTATTATTCCGATTCTTATGGATTCTATTCAAACTGTCTCTGATGACAGTACCGTGAGTCCGATGGGCGGAATTAAGTCAATCCCAAAAAACGTTAGGTGCCATGTACCAAACTATTATTCCGATTCTTATGGATTCTATTCAAACTGTCTCTGATGACAGTACCCAAATTGATTTATTGAAGGTCGCCCTAAATCACACCAGTTTAACGGCCACTATGGTTGCACCTTTATTAAAAAAGTTAGCAATAAAAGAACACCCCGCCATCCTTGGTACAATGAAAGATGTCGAAAGGCTAAAATAGCTCTGATCTTTGCCATTAAGGCTAATGATAGATCTCTGATTGAAACGAACAGAGCAGCTTATCGAACCTGCATTGAGGAGGCAAAAAAAAAAAAAAGGTGGGAAAGTGACAAGTTGGAAACTCTTAGAAGCTCTCTGGGCACCCCCGACATGAAGACATTCTGGAATGTGGTAAACATGGGTAGCTCTGAAGGAAAGTCGGATATAGAGACAAATTTAGGGTAAATGTGTGGCAGGACCATTTTGAGTTCCTCTACTCGAGGCCAAAGCCAGAGGTCGATGTAGTGGACAACGCATATCACTCCTCGCAGGCCGATCGCGCTAATGTAACTATGATCACCCCTACTGGCAATCCCTACTAGTTGGGCTGGAGCTGAAAGAATACCAGTTTATAAAAAGGGATGCCAGATGTTACCCACAAATTATAGGCACATAAGCCTTATTGACATTAGCCCCAAAAGGTTTGCACATGTGTTGCTCTACCGCTTGCAGAGTTGGATGGAGGAACATAAAGTTCTTAGTCCGTTCCAAGCAGGGTTTAGAGAAAAAAATGTCTACTTTGGACCAGATCTTGAGGCTACAATTATTACACTGGAAGACCGTGTGTACAGAGTGTGGCAGCCTCGGTCTAATTTTTTAGACCTGAAATCTGCATTTGATCTGGTCCCAAGCGAGAAGTTGTGGGCAGTCCTGCTAGAGATGGGGGTCCCATTATATATGTGTCAAATCATGAGGCGGTTACACTAAGGAAACTACGTGCAAATAAGATTTGGTAAACACTGGGAACTTACCACACCCATCCCTGTAGGTAGAGGAGTACGCCTGGGCTGCGTCCTTGCCCCGAACCTTTTTTGTCTTTTTATAAACGGGTTAGTTGACTTTTTAACTACTGAGAAGGATTTAGATGCACCAAAGCTGGCAGTATGCAATATCGCGGCATTGATGTTTGCCAACGATACATTGCTATTCTCCAAATCTCCAATGGGTATACAGAGGGTCCTAAATAAATGTGATGCCTTCTGTAAGGAAAGGGGGCTTGAGATTAACCTGCAAAAAACAAAATGTATGGTATTTAACACAGTCAAATGTACCCGACCAAACCCATGTTAAGACGTCAGACCCCTAGTGAGGGTATCTGTCTTTGATTATCTCGGCATTACAATCACTGAAAAATGGACTGGGGGCACAAATTTACAAAAACACCCTGAAATTAGCGCAAACAACAGGGGGCTTTCCCAAGGTGTTCTGAAACTTTAGCCATAATCCGGTGGGCCCAGTATTAGAAATATACACAGTTCAAGCTAGAGGTGCTGCTCTATATAGAGCAGAAACATGTGGCCACGTCGCATTGATAGCCTAACACAAATAGAACACTCCTTTGTTAGACAATTGTTTGGTCTCCCCCGTAGTACCCGACTCATACCGCTACGGTTAGATCTGGGAGTCAGGGCAATTGAGGAAGAAGTGTCTCTGAGACCCCTTTTATTCTGGAGACGCTTGTGGGTTACTCCAGAATTGCTTGAGTACAGGGAAACTAAGAGGTGATGAATATCCCTGGGGCGAGGCGACTACCACGGCTCACCTATGTCAGGAACACCTTACGCTTATGGGACGGGCTAATCTGTGGCTAAATCCAGAAATGACATGCCCCACAGTGTCAAGGAAAGAGTTAAAGGCTTGCTACTGGGAATATAAACTGGCCCAACTACAGGGGAACCACTCAATAGGAAAACTTACTGTAGCCTTCATGAAAATTAAAAAATAAATACATACTAGAGCCGGCACTTAATGACATCAAGCCGGTTGCTGCAAGGAAGCTCTACTTGCAATTTAGGCACTGGGTATTGCCACTACGTGGTTTTGCGAATAAATGGGTGGGCCTACAAACATTGGGTTAACTGGCCTGCAATGGCACAAAAGAATCTGAATACCACGTGTTTTTTTCCTATACTGGCTATAAGAAATCAAGAAAACGGTGGCTGGTCCAGATATGCAGAAATTTGGGAACTAGGCAATGTTCAGAGGCTTTTATGCTACTGAAATATGATGCTAGTCTCCCTATAGCTTTTTCAGTGGCAGGCTTCTTATTTTCTATGTGGTGTACCCATAGAGTTTTCCTAAAAATGCCTCCCAAAGATCGCAATTAAATTGGTGTACATTCTTTTTTAACTGAAGGAATTTTATATGAATTGAATGTGTATTTTAGCATTATTTTAATAATAAATTATTATCATGGTGTACATTACTTTGGCGAGTAGGACTACTAAGAAGTAGAATTGTAAATAGCTTATTATATATTGCACAAGCACTTTAATGTTACCAGCGATGATGCTAATAATATCCTTATTGACCGATACAAGCACTTTTTACAAACACATATTTTGCTTTAATAGTTGATCTGAGAGATAGAGATAGAGCAAGAGCGGAATTATATCCCGATATTGTAAATTGAATTAAGCATTGCAAACGTAACTAAATGTAGATCGCGATTTCTGGATTGATTGCAATATAGATTACACTGTGTATTTAGTACACACTGCCAAAGGATGACCGTATATTTTTTTGTATTTGTTTTAATATAAATGTGATGTTGTTCAAATGCTTTTATGGTCAAATTGACTGAAATAAAGTTTTACAAACAAACATAGGATATTTAGGATTTCACATTTTTGGACTAAACAAACTGGTAAAATCAAGGGTGAAAAAGATTAGAGTGCTTTGTTTGTGAGTATGGAGTAGATGTGCCAATGTTAGGTCCTCTGGACTCCATTTTGATTCTGCAACTTTTTTTCATTGGATGAAGTTTAATGATGACCTCCTTTTTGTACAACGTTTTGGCTTGTTGGTTCTGAGGAGGTCAAGCACATTCTCCAAATCGACATTCCAGGTAATCATTAATTTAGGACAGGGTCTTAAAAGTGGAGCATAGATATTTATGCTAGTTTTCAACTTCTACTGGGTTAAACTCTAATCTACCTTGACTACATATATGATTTGGTATCACACTCTTCTTTAATAAGGAAGTTGATACAGGCTTGGTGCGAACTCAAGTGCCTTAATAGGTGAGACATCTGAAATGTTTGGTTGACTGTCCCGGCAGTGGGAGAATCACAACTTGTCAATACCTTCCGGCTGAAGGCATATTATAACATGGTAATGTGTAGCGCAATGTAGTGTGCAGCATTTTTGTAGATTTAAACTAACGTTTATAGGAACGATATTCGAGGACTGTTGCCTTATTAAAGTAGGTTGTGGAACGTGACAGTTAACCCCCTGCATAGCTGTCAACCTACTGTAAATGAGTGAAGTCTAATGCTTAGCAGAGCAAGCATGTTAAATCGAATGTGGGCTGAACCACTTTCGAAAGGTGATGCAAATGTGAAAAGAGCGTGGCACTATTGAAAGTATACTGATGGCACATTAGGAAAGTGAATATCAATGAAGAGTTACGCCTTCCAAATGACGAAACGTTGACCTGTATGAAAGTAAGGATAACGGGTCAGTGTTGAGTTTTTAGACACAGCTCAAGTTTTCCGATAGGAAGAGGATAACCCGCTTCTGGTCTGGGCGACGGGCGCAGTCTAGCAATTGCCGGATGCCGGCAGTTGGGAGAGGCTCCCGAAACATCCGCCGGCTACCCATGGGCGTTTTCAGGAAGAGCACAGGGCGGCGCCGACTTATCGGACGATTCCCTTGACCCGCGGACGGTTCAAAGGTATAGGACTAGGTGAAGAGGAATACTATCTGAGGCCTTACTAGAAAGCCTTCTTTTCTCTGTTTTTTAGAGTGGGTCGCTTAAATGTTCCAGGCATAATTGTTAATGTGTCTTTGTTTACATTCGGTCAGGCCGGAAGTTACGTGTTTGATACGCGCCAAGCGGCTTGTCAAAAAGTTGACTAGGCAAAGTAACCTGAGGGCTGTGCGGGACAAGCATCGAATCTGAAGCAATTGCCCGCTGTCATTCACACACAGTGGGTGTGAGGGCAGGAACGGTTCCCTATATTCAACACACGTGCAGACGCCGGTTACAGTTGCACCCGACAAAAAGTCCCGCCCTTCGCGCAGTTTCATCCTACTTCTCACAAAAAGCCAGGAACTACCCAGTCGGTTCGGACGCTTTACATTGTAGATGTCTGCTTACCTGCCGCTACTGCCAGCATACTCGAGTCCGGCCGCATCCCAAAGAGGCTATGATCCAACCCTTCCGCCGAGCAGGCCGCGTCACAGCCAGGCACGGCGAGTGCACGAGCTAGACAGAGGACTGGTGGGTTGGATGCAATCTTCATATTGGACCGTGCCTCTCATTCCTCCAATTTCCAACTGTTGTCAATTGCTAAGACGATAGGACGATAGGATAAGCAGGCATCCTAAAACCGAATTAGGAATGACGTTTGTCACATGTATATAGTGTTTACATATTTTCGGAAGGGGTCTAGAATTTTGTTTAAAAAAAATCAGATGCCTGGTGTACGACCGAAACCACTTTTCTGCGTAAAATCATATTTCCGAAAAAGGTTTCAGAAATTATCCATTGATTTGCGTGTTCAAACAAAACTTTAGACTATAGCAACTTCAGCATCGGGGATTGAATGAATGGTCTCACTTAGGCTCTCTTTCGATAACCGGGAGTTATGTCGGGGAAGCGAATGGATTCGCCTTCGCAGAGCACCGGTGGTTTCGTGTGGGTAGTAATCTAGAGCGACCTCAATTAAATAAGAAAACAGACTACTTTCGCACTAGAATTTTCAGACGGCAAGCTCTGTGTTCGCACCTGTCAAAGCAACCAAATCAGCTGTTCTCGTCTTGTAGAGCGCTCCAGGACACTGAAGTATAGAAACTTAGTATGCAAAACAACACAAGTCTTGTTTGCGAAAATAACCACAGTAACTAAATTATTCTTGCGAGGTCAGTATAGCCAACAAGGAGTGTCACACATTTCAAGATGGCCGCATCGGCAACGAGCTCGGCTGTGATGCTGCATGACCAACTATATCTTCCAGTTGAGGCAGAATCGTCCTCAATTAAATCTAAAAATCGCGGCCATATTGGAATGGCTAAAGTGACTGTTAAACATTTCGGGACTGGGTTTGCCTCGGGGGGATAGGTTTAGAGCCGGGCGCTGAAAGGTTGAAGTCAGTGGAGGTATCACGGTGTGTGCATGATCGAAGTGTACACTTGACGTGGGTGGTTTTAGTTTATGAGATTGGTGAGTATGTATTTATTTGGCAGTTACTCCGTGTGTTTGCCGATGCTCCTCGTGTACAGGCGGGTGTTGGTTCTCTTACTTACGCCTCTGAGCAAATGTTTATCGATTAATGACCACCACGGTCCCATTTCTTCCCAGTATGGTTTTCTCGTTATTTCCCTCCGTCCACACTAGGCTTTCTACTCTCTGAGAGGTCGCTGGGGTCGATCAACTAACAGGGGAGGTCTCTAGGTGTCTGCAGCAGAAGGGTCCCTTCAACCTACGCTTCAGTAGCGCCGACCTGCGTCAGGTAACGAGGTGGGGGCGACCATTGCAGAACGTGGTGTGCTGAATTGTTTATTTCAGATGATATGATGGGTGTGTGCACCTTACGACTGTGGAGCCATGATTAAACAGCGGCTTAAACTAACATCAGCAGCACTGTAGTCGCTCCAAAATCCAAAGATAATTTATGCGACTATATAATGAGGGACTGCCTGACCCGCGCTCGCCTCTGAAATTTATTGGAGGAGTTTATGATTTCTAAAGGTCTCGGGGTCAAGTCGTGATGATTCTTTTTCCTTTTTTTTTTTTTTTTTTTTACAGTAGGTGTCATTTACCATGCTGACAACTAACTTGCTTGCGTTTCAGCCACTGATAATCACCCTGACTCAGATTCTAGGCTGTTGGACCCCGTTCAAGAGCCGCAAATCATTCAGGGCCAACTGGGACCCATCTATTATGGTTGAGTTTTTTTGCCTCTTGTGTTGTGGGGTCTATCCTACTATGGTTCTGCAAATTGGACCAAGTACAACTCTTTACACTCGTGTCTCTCAGTGTATAGCTGGCAAACAGAAACAGGCTGCTCAGCAAAGTAGAGTACGGGGCAAAAACTCAGAACTTGACACCCTCCAACTAACACAATAACTGTCATGTACAGTGTTTGTCTATATATTAAAGAAAATACTTTTAATTACGCAGCAGTATTAAATACTACACAATGTGATTCAAGTTGATGAATTCAGGGTTTTACTTCTGGTTATGATATCTCATGGGAGCTCTCCCTGCCCTTTCCCACACCTCAGTACTCTCTCCCATCCAGGTGACCCTATCGATTACAGTTTGCAATATTCTGTGGTAGAAGCAATTATTACGCCTTGGTGCAGAGTATTTTTTGCTGATCCTACAGGTTCTAATGTGCAGTCATTTGAAGCAGTCTTACCCCCATTATTGATATGGGCAAAAAAGTCTCAGGACCTTGCACTCAAGTCCTTGGCACCTGTTACACACTTTCCAATTGAGGCCTGTCTTATTTGCCTTTTTTTAAAATCTCTGTAGCAGACACAAGAGGATGTTGGGTGGAGCCTGTGCCTCTTGTATGAAGAGTGACGTTCCTTTGTAATAGAATCTGCTGTGCTGCATTTTTCCAGCAAATCCTATGGCAATGGCCAGAATGTCTCCAGTAGTTGCACCCTTCCGCTGGCCTGATATATATGGATCCTAGGTAAAGGTAGTTAAAGCCCCACCAGGCAGATTGGTCATTGATGATCTAAACATGTCAATTGTAGCCTTCCAGGTCAGACTGGCTCTACCTCAGCTGCTACTCGGCTTCTTCTTTCATCAGTAGTGACTGCATCAAAACTCCACTACCAGGTGGACATGATGGTTGTTGAATTTGTACAGTCTTTGGGTGCAGTTCTCATCAGGAACTGGGGAGCAATATCTACTCACAGCAAGTGTTGCTCATTGCTTCACTATCTCAAGTAGTTTTCTCTCTCTCTGCCACATCAGGTACCCTTTGGGCTTTTCTTCCTTGATAGTGGCACCTCCTGCAGGGCTGGACAGACTCCTTCCCTTTCTTAGCAAGCAGACAGTCCTCTAGGCACAATCCTTTCTTGCTCAGAATAAAGTGCAGACTTAAGGAAACGTCTTCTCCTCTTATGGAGATTTTCTCGCATACACCAACCCTAGCCACACAGCAGTCCTTTGTTTATTCAGCAGAGCACTCCCTTGCTTAGTCATACAAATTTGTAACTTTAACAAAGTGGGGTGATTTGGATCCCTCTTTTTTTTATTATACAATGTCATGGATAAGGGATGTGGATTCACTGTCTCATGTTTCAAAATTGGTTTCTGTTGGTCCTTTATCGAATGCTGTTTCTAGGCTGCTCTCCAAATACCTTTAGGTTAAGTGATCTTTTTCACAGTAGTTCGAGATGGCTCTGGCTCCAAGCAAGGTGTACCCTAAATATGGGCGTGATGAACTGTGAGTTGTCTGCACTTGGCTGTCTTCAGCCTTCTTGAGGAAGTAATCAGAGGCTGACAAAAGGACATCTGATTTAGAAATGCCAACTTGAAAGATATAAACTGGATTCCCCCCCGCCCCCCAGCAACCATATGGCAGAAACCGTGACAAACTAACTAGCAGCGGTACAAAAGGGGGTGGTAATGGACGGAGCATCTGAATCAATCAAACACTCGCACCCAGTCAAAAGATCTGGGTTTAATCCATCACCGTTCTTTAGCCCACTCTGCCACCCCAGTTCAGACATGGCTATATGCAAATCAGTCTGACCCTGTGCCTCATGGGAACAGTCCAGTCCGAACAACCAAGCCATGTCTTCCCTGGACCGGAAACAAGCTTCCGAGGACCGGTTTCTGGCATTCCAGCCGTCTTCAGCCCGGCTTGCTGGAATCCAGTGGCAAAGTGAACTAGCAGCCCCTTTCTAACATAGTCTTCTTGGAATTTTTAAAGTTATCCCTGTCTTCAATGCCTTCATGTCAGTGTCTGGATAGTAACACTCCAGCCACAGCAACGCAGGCAATGCACACTTCAACTGTCTGAGGAAGCTGTTGTCTTTCTTCATCTTGTGTCATGCCAAAATAGGAGCAATCAAGATGGATCCCATTGGCTTAATAACCCAGACTCCTACACAAATGGATTTCTACTAATTTACAGGTATATACACTCACTGTTCTCTCTCTAGTATGCTGCCATCCCCACTGTACATAATATACCCAGGGCAAGAACAGTAACCCTCTGTCTCTGAAGGCACACATGGTGTGCCCCTCCATATCACAAGACCGGTTTTGGACCTCAAATTGTCATGTACAAGCCTAGGCCTCTGCACACACCTTAGAGTAGTGTGATGCCATGCCAAAATGAAAAAAAGGATGTCCATTTCACATTCACTTTGGCCACTTAGTGCAGGGGTACTTGATCATAATGCTATTCCATTTATAGACTAGCCATATGCAAGGTAGACCAGGCTATGCTCCAATATTTAAGGACTTTGGTGTAATGCTCAGTTGTTGCCAGTCGTCATTTAGGAACAATCTCATTATCCAAGTCAATGAGTAGAGTCCACAATGAAGGTCTGGACAGATGCTGAAATGGAAGACGAGGATTGCCTGGGAAATACCAAAAGTCTGATCTTAGTTTGTCTTAATGAAGATAGGGATACATTTCTATGACAGGGGTTTGTCCAGTGAAGCTAATTGATTTGCAGATTGTCTAAAGCATGATTCTTGTAGAATATTTATGTACAACAGTGACTCCTCTATATGAAAAGTCTCAGTGTTTTTAATTGTATATATTGATCACACACTTCATCACCATTTGCACTTGTTTGTTGCACCTTCTTTGCGTGTTGCGTCACATGAATAGGGATTAAAATACAATTATTACTTGCATTATTTGCCCTTATTTCGATTTTGTTCTTGTTGTGAAATATCCAGTTAATGTACTTTGCACAGACTTCTGCCAAAATAGCAGTATTGGTGTCAAGTGTTAGGTTATTCTTTCATTACAAACACTTATTTTTACAGTGCGTTAAACATTTGAATGAATGATTGAATGAATGAATGAATGAATACGCATTTATATAGCGCATGGCTACCCAAGGGCATCCCAGCGCATCAAGACACCTAGTCATTCCTCAATGTTCAGGGAAAAAGGGAAGTTTTCAACAACCTCCTGAAAATGAGATAGTTAGGTTCCAACCGAATGGAGTCAGGGAGCTGGTTCCACAGTTTTGCAGCATGTACTGAGAATCGGCGACCACCCTTACATGCTTGCTTGATCCTAGGGACAGTCAAAATTTTTTATGGTTTAATCTTAGGGTCCGGGTGATCTGGTGAAGTTGAAACAAAGGCTTGATCAGGGCAGGTCCATTGCCGCAAATAGACTTATGGGCAGTGCACATGGCCTTGAACCAAATCCTTTGCTGCACTGGCAGCCAGTACAACTGGCGAAGGGCGGATTTGGCTGAACTCCGCTTAGGGACATTCATCAACAGCTGGGCAGCGCAGTTCTGTACAGTCTGCAAGATATTGATGGTTCCCTGCGGCGCACCCAGACAGCATTCGTATAATCCAGACGCGAAAGAATTAGTGACTGTACCCAAAGACGCCTGGCTTTAAAAGGAAGTAGATTCACGATCTTCCGTAACAGTCTGATCAGGCCATAGCAGGTGGCAGCAACCTTATGTGCCTTTTCAAGGAAACTGAGATTAGGATCAATCCAAACTCCCAGACTCTTAATTTGTTTTTTAGGGGGGGAGGCTGGCCCAGGCAACTAGGCCACCAAGGATCTAAGTTGGTAGGGGGGCCTATGTCCTAACATCATAATTTCGGATTTAGAACCATTGAGTTTAAGAAAGGATGCATCCATCCATTCAAGTACTTTGATTAAGCAGGAGGTGAGGTGATTGTTGTCGGGAGAATCGTGCTGGGAAAGGGAAACCGCCAACTGGGTGTCATCGACATAGGTGACCAGCTGGACCCCCCAGGGAAGTACCACCTCAGCCAAAGGCCTCATGTAGATGTTAAACATGGTAGGACTTAACGAGGATCCCTGGGGGACACCAAACTGCAAGGGGATCTGTTTTGAGATCGCCTCATCTTCGAACACGGCAAAAGTTCTATCCGTGAGAAATGACTGCAGCCACTTGAGGGCCATTCCTGAAACCCCCACGTCGCTCAGTCTCTGAATCATAATAGAATGGTTTACCACGTTGAATGCTGCGCTGAGGTCTAATAAAATAATGGCAGCACAGATTCCGGAATCCACGATTTTCCTGGCTTCTTCAACTATGGCGATGTGGGTGGTCTCTGTGCCCTGCTTGGATCGAAAACCCATCTGGGTGGGATGTAGGGCATTGTTATCCTCAACAAATGTTGCTAATAAGGAGTTGACATGCTTTTCAGCCAGTTTGCCTATACCTGGTAACAGAGAGATGGGACGATAATTCGCCCAGTCCTCCGGTTCTAAATTGGGTTTCTTTAAAAGTGCCTTCACTTTTGCCTGTTTCCATGGCGGCGGGACCTGCCCAGATGCAAGCGAGGAATTGATTACGTCTTGGATAACTGGGGTAACTGTCTCAGAGACCAGCTTAAGGATGGAGGGGGCGCCGCGTCGAACGGGGAGCCAGACTTCAAATTCCCTAGGAGCCGCTGCAGTGTGAGTAAATCAAGCTGAGCAAAATCTGTTAAATAGATTCCCAATCTAAGACCGGTAGTTGGGATACGCACTCCTTTAGTGATCTGGTGTACTCAAAAAATTCTTTGTAGGTGGGTGGTGCCCGTGGGGTTGAACCCTCTGTACTTGGGTTGGAGAAAATTGTTTGACGCACTGTTCCGATTGAGAACTCTTCAATCGGACCCATAGAGAACACGCTGAGAATACTTTACCCGACTTGTTTTTCACCCGTGATTAGTGCGGTGAACAAAGCGTCACTACAGAATTGTACAGGGCCCCCGAAGAAGGGCTCAGCCCGAAATGCATTGGGCCAACGAGTTGAAAATTTACAAACCATGGGACGAATCATGAAATGAAACTAAAATGAACAATTAAAAAGACATCTTGAACTTATTTACACGCTTTTGAATTTTCATTGAATATTTGGCATCGAGTGCTCTGGGGAGACACTTTTCTCGAGGGAACAGTGCGTCAAACAAAATCTGTTAAACCCACATGAAGATCTAGTGGGGGGGGAGGTAGAATAGGCTCCACCTGCTGAAACAGTGAGTAAATATTGGCGACCTTAGTAGCAAAGAAAAGCGCCAGTTCGTCACAACGTTTTTGTGCATTAACTGGCTCAGTAAGAGGGCCAGAAGGGGTGACCAGTGATTTAAAAATGTTAAAGATTTCCCTCGGGGAATTGCCGGCTGAGGCTATTTTATCCTGATAATAGCTAGATTGTGTAATGTTAATTTTATTTTTATAAATCCGTAATGCAGATCTATAGTTACACTTGCTGACCTCGGAGAAGTCCTTCCTCCTTTTCCTTTCGAACTGCTTACAGATTTGTTTAAGTGATCTTAATTCGGAAGTATACCAAGATTTTTTGTTATTGCCAGAGCGGTGACAGAGTTCAGTTTTAGGAAAAGTAAGGTCCAACGAGGATTCTAGCCAATTATTAAAAGAGGCATTCGCCAATATGGGGTTAGAGCAGAATGGCGCGATTAAGGTTCGCTACCCAGTTTTCGACTGGAAGCTTGGACCAAATACGGCCCAGTTTCTTAGTTTTTATAGCGGGCAGTGTCCAATCCGGAGGGGACCAGGTAAAGGATAGGAGGACATGGTCTGACCAAGGGACAATAGTAGATTCATTCAAGAGAATTTTATCCAGATTGGTGAAAAAAAGATCAATCCGATGTCCTGCTTTATGAGTAGGGCCAGTAACAATTTGTTTTAGTTGGAGCACCCCTAGGCCCGCCTTGAGTCCTTGAGAAGCGGGAGAATCAGGTTCATCAAGGTGAATATTGAAATCACCCAGAATAGAAAAGTTAGGGGTAAAACTGGCACAGTTTATAGCAATGTCAGGAAGATCATTGCAAAAATTGGCGTGACCTCCAGGTGGGCGATATAAGAGAATCCCTACGAAGGTACAGGTAGGTGAGAAGCTGATAGAGAAAGATATACTCTCACACGCTGAAAGAAGACAGCTAGTAGTCCTGCAGTTATAATTATTTTTATAGATCATAGCAATTCCACCACCCGACCACAATCCCGATCTTGTCTAATAACTGCATAGTTAGGGGGTAAGGCCCGGACTACATCAGGGTTAGAGTCTGACTTCGTCCAGGTTTCTGTTAAGAAAAGCACATCAGGGCATTTTTCTTCGAAAAGCAAACCGAGTATACTCGCATGCTTGGGAAGGGAGCGACAGTTGAAAAGTGATAAGGAGTATTATATTCTTTTCGCAGTATTTGGCTGGGGAGATTCGGGGGATACATTTTCAAAATTGCAGCGTGGGCAGGAAATCTGCATTTTTTTCAAGAGAGATAATGTGTGAGCAACTAGTATTACTCTCCCATCTAAGCCCCAGAAGTTGCTACTTGTTATAACTGAACTTCCCTGTGGTAGTTTGTCCAAGGGCCCTGGGCCCTGGGCCCGTCCTGGCGCGGACAGGCGCAGACTGGCTCTCCTTTGGCGCTCCTTCGGCATGTAGACGGTGCGTCCGCTGTCCGCGTCCGCTGCGCGGAGGCATGCCCGTCTTCTTTTATGCTGGCGCAGAGCGCGTCACAAGACTAGCCCGCTACCCTGCGTACCTCTCCAAGATGGCCGCTCGATTAGTCTGGCAGCCTCGGAGGGCGTGTAGCAGCTCAGCGCCTACTCGGCAGAGTGAGAGGAGTGAATGCGGCGAAGTTAAAAGGTTAGCACATTGCCAAATTAAATTTTACAATTAAAAAGTACAAGGTGCAAACACAGCTCCCGGCTTCCGCCTCAGGAGTCAACTAGGTCCCACACTTGCGCAGAGGTTCCTTCTTTTATGCTGGCGCAGAGCGCGTCACAAGACTAGCCCGCTTCCCTGCGTATCTCCCCAAGATGGCCGCTCGATTAGTCTGGCAGCCTCGGACGGCGTGTAGCAGCTCAGCGCCTACTCGGCTGAGTGAGAGGAGTGAATGCGGCGAAGTTAAAAGGTTAGCAAATTGTCAAATTACATTTTACAATTAAAAAGTACAAGGTTCAAACAGCACAGCTCCTGGCTTCCGCCTCAGGAGTCAACTAGGTGACTCCTGAACATTTGTTTTGTAATGCTCATTATGTGTGTCCTCGGTTTTTTTTAATGCAATATTTTTATTTAATACAGTCACAAACCCCCAACCAGGTTCCTTCCAAACCATTTGGTAGCTGTACATTTTCCCAAATGACCCTAGTGTCGGGTCCATTACGAATGATTCCCACCTCTCTGTGTTTTTAACACATTCTTTAATCTGTGAAAAATCAGTAGAGGTGGGTGTAAAGATGCACTAAACTTACATTCCAGATTCAGTCCAAGCAATTAGAACTTCCATGCTTCATGAACCCTAAGTAAAACCCCCACTCTTACCATTTTGGTTAGCAAAAGAAAGGCTCTTAAGAAAAGGGGATGGGACAAGAAAAAGAAACATGAGTATCCACATGCCTCTTGGGTGTACAACTGGGCAGATACTCTACTGCAGTAACACCAATATCTTGAAAAGTGTTGACTTTGGAAGTTAACTGCTGTTTTCATACATGATCTACCTGTTGACACTCTGTATTTTCCACTCTATACTAAAATGAAATTGGACATTTCTTCTGAGCTGCAATGCAGTTAATGTGGAAAAAATAACTGTGAGCAACACCCTGACTTTTTTTTAATGTTGTTGGCTAAAGAAAGCTGTCTTCCCTGTTATGCAATATCATTCTGTGATTCTGTTTAATATTTAAGGTAACAGATTGGTAGCTGTAGTATGGGAAAGGACTCCGTGTCATATAGCTTGTCTATACCTTTGGAATCAATGTCTTCATACAGTACTTGTCTCACAACAACAATTTTATGCTAACAATTTAATGGAGTTATCTTATAAAAAGAGTAGTAGTAGGCTTTTCATTGTCAGAATGCAGCGCAGGAAACACTCACCATTACACAATGGTCCCATGCGACACGCAATTTCAAAGCTCATGAACTTGCATGTCTTCAGTAGCAGAAAAGTGTGGAGGGCTGTGCAGACCTAGGGCACCATCTGGACTTAAGCCTCGCGTCTCGGAGATACATGCTATGTTAAACACCTGCAAAAAGGACTACATGTCCATTGGAGCCATAAGACTCTCACAACTTGCCAATAGTGGTTGAGATCTTGTATGCCTGGAGCTTTGAAGTAGGGTGTCGCATGGGAACATTGTGTAATGGTGAGTGTGTCCTGCACTGCATTCTGACAATGGGAGGCCAATTGCAACCCCAGGAACGACCTATTTTCAGTCCATTTGTGAGATGAACATAATTTTCAATTTCGATTATTAGTAGTACTCCACATTTTGTGTTGAAAGTTTTCATCCTTATTCTACTTTGTAGTTTTCACCAGGACAAATAGATCAGGAGCTAATATTGTGGATACAGTCTTGTTTTTGCTCACTTTGTCATTCTCCTGGGTTGAGTTGAATGATCAAATAAACCTATCTTTGGTGGTGCCTTGAAATTTCATAGAGCAAATTACGTCTACGTTAGGACACATTGAGGAGACTTTGATTGGGTGTTGTGAAATAGTCTACTTCTCCAAGGGACAAAATACTACCTAAAGCTGCATGTCCTGTCCCCTACTTCACTTGTCCCACCTACTCTCAATATCGCCAGAGCCCCTGGTCCTCGTAATGCTCACCCCTCCCGCATTACTTACGATGCCTCCACCCTCCTAGCCCTTAACCCTGGCCGCTCCCCCATCTGCGTCCAAGCCGCTCCTGGACACACCCATGGACCCTTTTCCTGCTACTCCTGCAAGTTCGACGGCACCAAGAACAACTCCTCATCTACGAACACACAACAGATATCCGATCCCAACCACCTACAATGCATCCTGCTCAACACCCGCTCGGTCCACAGACACGCCATTGACCTCTGGAATCTACTCAACACCATCTCTCCGGACGTCGCCTTCCTAACAGAAACATGGATGAATGCCTCTTCAGCCCCAGACATCACCATTGCCATCCCGGAAGGCTATAAGATCATTCGCAAGGACCGTACCAGCCACACAGGAGGAGGCATTGCTATCGTCCATAAGAAATCCATCCGCATCTCAACCAGCTCAGACGTCAATCTCGCCAACTCTGAACACCTTCACTTCCAGATCCACATCGACCCCAAGACCACACTCAGAGGCACCCTCCTTTACAGGCCACCAGGACCCCGCGCACAATTTAGTGAAGACATCACGGACTTCATCACTCCACACGCGCTCCCCTCCGAGGACTACATCCTTTTGGGAGACCTCAACTTTCACCTTGAAAAGAACAACGACTGCAACACCACCACCCTTTTGGACAACCTCGCCAACCTCGGACTTAAACAACTTGTCACTACCCCCACCCACATCGCAGGTCACACACTCGACCCTATCTTCACCTCCAGCAAGCATGTCTCCTTCAGCCACACCACAGCTCTCCTTTGGACTGACCACAGCTGCGTTCACTTAACCTACAACAAGCCCACACCCAACAACCACCCCCAACCCACTCTGCAAAGAAACTGGAACAAAATCACCATCGACCAGATCTCCTCATCGCTTCTTCAAAAGCCCCCCGCCCACTCCTCAAACCCAGACCAAGCAGCCACCAACCTCACCCAATGGTTATCCAACAGCGCCGACACCCGAGCACCACTGAAAAAACGACAAATCAAACTAGGCAGCAAGAAGGCCTCCTGGTTCAACGATGATCTTAAGAAATCCAAGAAACTCTGTCGCTCCCTCGAAGGCCTGGAAAAAAGACCCAACCACCAGCACCAAGGACACCTTCAAAAACGCCACCCGCATACACCACCAACTAATCCGAAATGCCAAGAAAGCAGCCTTCAAGGACCGTCTAGATAACAACGCCCACAACAGCAAGGAATTATTCAACATCGTCAAGGAATTTACCAACCCCTCAGCCAACTCCAACGACATCACCCCCTCTCAAGCCCTCTGCGACTCCCTAGCCTCATTCTTCCACAACAAAATTGCAGACATCCACAACAGCTTCGACAACCAACCCGAAGACCAACCCACCCACTCCCCTGCAGGACCCCCACCCCCCCTGAACATCCTCAATGACTGGAAGCCAATCTCCACTGAGGACACCGTCCGTCTGATGAACTCTATCCACTCAGGATCCCCCACAGACTCTTGCCCTCACCACATCTTTAACAAAGCAGACTCAATTATTGCACCGCACCTCCGAGACGTCATCAACTGCTCCCTCAACTCCGCAACCTTCCCGGAAAGCTGGAAACATGCCGAACTCAGCGCCCTCCTCAAGAAACCCACAGCTGACCCCACCGAACTCAAAAACTATCGCCCTATCTCACTCCTTCCATTCCCGGCCAAAGTCATCGAGAAAGCTGTCAACAACCAGCTCGCCGCATTCCTCGAAACCAACAAATCCCTCGACTCCTCACAGTCCGGCTTCCGAGCCAAGCACAGCACCGAAACCGCCCTCATCGCAGCAACAGACGACAATCGAACTCTACTGGACAATGGAGACACAGTCGCCCTCATCCTCCTCGACCTCTCCGCAGCCTTCGACACAGTCTGCCATAGCACCCTTCTACAGCGCCTCAAAAACATCGGAATCCAAGGAAAAGCACTGGAATGGATCACCTCGTTCCTCTCCGGAAGAACCCAGAGAGTCCGCCTTCCACCATTCAAGTCAGAGGCCACTGAAGTCATCTGCGGCGTACCTCAAGGGTCCTCACTCAGTCCCACCCTCTTCAACGTTTACATGAGCCCCCTCGCGGCCATCGCATGCCAACATAACCTCAACATCATCTCCTACGCCGACGACACTCAACTGATCCTATCACTCACCAGAGACCCTAACACGGCCAAAACCAACCTACACGAAGGAATGAAAGAAGTAGCCGAATGGATGAAGCACAGCCGTCTGAAACTGAACTCAGACAAAACAGAAGTCCTCATCTTAGGTACCTCCCACTCCGCCTGGGACGACTCTTGGTGGCCAGAGGCCCTTGGAAAAGCACCCATCCCGACGGACCACGCACGGAACCTGGGCGTCATCCTGGATTCCTCACTCTCGATGAACAGACAAGTCAACGCCGTCTCTTCATCTTGCTTCAACATTCTTCGCATGCTCAAAAAAACATTTAGCTGGATCCCTACCGAAACTAGAAAAACAGTCACCCACGCTCTGGTCACGAGCCGACTGGACTACGGAAACACCCTCTACGCCGGCACCACTGCAAAACTCCAGAAAAAACTACAACGCATCCAGAACGCCTCAGCCAGGCTCATATTAGACATCCCGCGTAAAGAACACATCTCTGATCACCTGAAAAACCTCCACTGGCTCCCCGTCAATAAGAGGATCACTTTCCGGCTCCTAACCCACGCACACAAAGCACTCTACGAAATCGGACCCGAATGCCTCAACACACGACTATCCTTCTACACCCCCTCCCGCCAGCTACGATCCTCCAACCAAGCCCTTGCCACTGTACCTCGCATCAACAAAACCACCATGGGAGGTAGATCCTTCTCCTACCTAGCAGCTAAAACTTGGAACTCACTTCCCACTCACCTTCGCCTTACTCAGAACCACCTAGCATTCAGAAAGCAACTCAAAACGTGGATATTCGACAAGTAACTCCCCACCCTTCTACAAGCGCCTTGAGACCCTCTGGGTATGTAGCGCGCTATATAAATCTTTTGACTTGACTTGACTTGACATTCTGGCACAGGAACACCCCCCCCCCCCCCCTTTGCACACATAACCCATTGCAGACAGACATCCACTCCTGCACAGGCATATACAATCTCCTGCTTTCAGGGATGTGGAATTTAATAAAATATCTACTTGTCCATGGGGCAGGTTGCTTCATAAATCTACTTGTCCTGTAACAGAATCCACTTGGCCCTTTGGTGCCATGTAGTGCAGCGACAAATTATGACAGCAATCTCGTTATATAAGAGCTCTGATATAGCCTCTGTGATAATGCCAGGGCTCATACCATAGTAGTGATTGAATACTTGCAATCCCCTTATGTTGCCATATTTCCGCAGATCTACATACTGGGGGCTGAAGGTAGTGGTAAGCAATAGGTCCAGTTAGAATACCCTTTTGAGTCTTTGCAAACCTACTAACTTGCATGTTTTAAGGGTTTTCAACAACTCTTCTCTAATCTTTTCCCATACTGAGAAATTTTGGAAATACTCCTGACAATGGCAGACGTAAACCTTCCTCCAGAGTTGGGGGAAAAAAGTGTTTGGAGGGAAAGTGAACTTGCGAACACTCAGATTATCGTATGAGCAAATCTATACATACATGTTTGCTCATGCTAAAATGCAGTTCACAAATATTTTCTAGGAGAACCATTTCTTGACCTACTTCTGTAAATTTGTGTGAATTCTTCGAAGCCGTCAATCTGCACGAATGCTAGGACATATACCATGGGTGCACTTTTAAGATGTCTTTAATAATTGGTTCCCTAATTAGATCTGACGTTAACCAAGACCTTTTGTGTTTATTAAAATTCTATCTCTCTCTATCAATCGACTGGCTTCACTATGAGTGACCGCATTCTGCTCTTTCAAAAGAGGCTTATTGGCACACAAAGTAGTTTTGTTTGTAGCAGGAACTATTGTTGCAATGTGTGCTTTTTGAGACCAAACATTTTTTTGTGCTTTTTGCCAATGCTTGTCATAATGGTGAGGGCCTGACAGCTCCCACCCAATAAAGTGTTGCAAAAACCATGCCAAAACAAGACCCGTGTTGTCAAAACAATAAGGCTTTATATACAGTGCGTTGACGTGTCAGTTATCGCTCACACCATCAACCTATTTGGGGCATATTTTAACGTTGATGTGCACACCTTGAATCTGTTGTAGTGAATTGCAATGGTGAAGCGAACAAACTATATTTAATGTAGATCTATGTGTTTCCGATTGTTACCTTCAACTGAAGTAATGCTCACACTTTTATCTTTAACCATTTCCTAACGGTAAGGTGTTCATCTTCACAGTGCATGTATATTAAGCAAATGTTTTTGTCTGCTGTCAACTTCAGTTTCAGTGACAAGCCCACTTTATAAGAATTTTATGTGTTATTATTCTTTGGCTAACTTTGATTTCAGTGACACGCACACTTTCACTTGTTTTTTGAATTTGTGTGTCGTTATTCTTTTTGGGAGTTGATTGGTCCACTTCGCCACTTATGGTTCTATTTATCTGGCATCCTAGTAGTTATAACAGTAGTTCCTCTACAATTTTGAATTACTAATTAAGTTACAGTGTGTGTTTACTCTCGAAAGTACTTGGGTACAGAATTTAAAGTTGATAAAATTTGTGGGCATTTTTAAGCTTATATACTGAGCGCTAACATGGCATCAGGAAACGTATGGAACCTTTCTCCTCCACAATGCAAAAAATAAAAGAGGGACCCTGAGTCCTAAACACAATGAAAAGGGAACAACTCGCCAGGGCGAGAAAATAGTCAAGCAACATGAAAGGGGAGTTCCCAATGATAGAGAGAGGGAAAAATTCTCCAACGATCCAAGAAATGCCCACAGAACAAGTAAATAATATCAAATGTTTATTTTTATTCACATAAAAACATTTTGTTTAATATAAATTATCAGAAATTAATTGATACAAAATATATTTCTTTCTCATATTTTTGTATACATTTTTCTTAGAAAGACATACATGGAAAATATAATTGAAAATATAACATCAGCCATAGGACACAAGAAACAATAAAAGATTGGCACAAAGTTCACTCACTCATTCAATCAAACCGAAATCATTCCCATACCACAACACACAAACACTTTCAAACATAGTCATCCAAAGAAAGCGCCAAAAACCTTTCTCCTCCACAACCGTTTTTACCAGCTTCAGGCGAATCAGTTCTGAAATGGGTAGAGTGGCGTGAGTTTATTTTGAAAACTACATTCCGCCTTTGAAGACAATGAAGATCCTACTACTAAAAGGAAGAAGAAAATACTTCCACATTGCTTGGGTGCACGATCATACTACTGAAAGGAAGAAGAAAATGCTTCTACATTGCTTAGATGCACGTGGTTTAAAAGTATATAATCGTATGAACAAAAACAAAGGCCTGAAGGCGAAGGAGATGTTTTTACGAATGCATTAGTAGAACTAACTAATTAAACCCATAGTTTGTGTTGCTGTACATTGCTATAAATTCCTCCATAGGAAGCAAGAGAAAGAGGAATCCATTGATAACTTTGTAGGAACCCTAACAGATTTGGCTCTTACATGCCGATTTTGTGGTCTTCACAATGAACTAATCTATGATCAAATTGTAATGCAGGCACCAAACCCCAACATACAAGACAACGTTTGGGATAAAGGGTAATCATCCCATAAAGAGGTGATTAATATTGCAAAAAGTGCGGCTTTAACAGGGAAATGTGCAAAGGCAGTATTATCTGAGGCGCAATCTAAGAATACTAAGGAAGATAGTTCAGTGGTTGCCATGTTAAGAAATGTGAACATTCCTTCATGTAAATTAACGGTAGAGAATTATTCTGGCAAAATGGAAAATGCGCATAGGTCTAACCCTGCATATAGTAAGAAGTGTTATAAATGTGGAAGCAGGTATTATTTAGCTAATGATAGGAAATGCCTTGCTCGCAAGCAGAGATGTCAAAACGTTGCATTATGGGACAGTTTTTCAAAGTTTGCCAAAAGAAATCTAAAAAATATTCTGCTATGAAATATATTGGTTCTGAAGTTTATAGTCAGTCAAGCTCTTCGGATTATGTAGATCTTAACTAGTGTATTAAATGTAGTTGAAGATATTTTGTGTGCAAAAGGAAAAAACCTGTATGTGAAGTAACCACTTTAGATATCCATATCTTTATAGTTGCAGACTGGGTCGGATTATACAATAGTGAATGAAGAAGTGTGACCTGGTAAATTTGAACCAGTATTGGGTATCAAATTAAAGAAAGCAGATATTTCACCCATTGCATTCACTGGGAAGCCAATTTAAATGGTTGGGTATAGAGAATTGTTATTTAAACTTAAGAATTGAGAAACATTTGACAAATTGAAGTTTAGGAATATTCTGTTTTCTATAAAAAGGGAGGTTGGGAATGAACTTCATAAGTTACGGAAATCCTTTATTATTGAGCCTGTAGAATCTGCAGAATGGGTTGCATTATAGGTATAGCCAAGAAAGGTAATGAGAAGTTGAGATTGTGCATTGATCTCAGAGATCTAAATAGGAGCATTTTAATTGCTCAGTTTCCCCAACCAAAAATTAGCGTGATGCTCTTATGGACAAATGGAATAAATGGTTCACTGCCATTGATCTCAATGCTGTGTACCATCAGGTTTAATTGCATCCTAGAGTAGAAGCCTCACTACTTTTGTAACCCCATTTGGATGCCTCAGGATCTTACGAGTATCTTTTAGTTTGGCCTCTCCTACGGCCATGTTCCAGAGACTCATGCGTGTAATTTTCAAATATATTAGTGAGCTGTTTTCAGGATAATATCCTGGTAATGGGTAGAAGAGAGGAACATGATCGGAAACTCTTACCAGTGATATACAATTTGGAGAAAAGGGGCTTAACAGCTGAATATAGTAAGTGTAAATATGTACAAGAAGAAGTAACTTATTTGGGGTGTGAAATAACTAGGGAGGGCATCAAACCTTAAAAAGAATTGCTAGAGGAGATCAAAGAAGCTCCTGCTCCTAATAACAAAGACGGGGTATGAGCATTTTTGGGTTTGTTAGAATGTTATGCCAAATTTGTGAAAGTTTTCTACAAAAACCTATGTTTAGAGACGACTGCTTAAAATGAAAAATACATTTGAATGGTTGTGGCAATGTGAAAATGCATTTATATCTATAAAGTCAGACATTTGTGATGCTCTGCCTCTCCTTGGGTTCGATCAGTTTTGCACAGTATTGTCACCACAGATGCTAGTGGTAAGGCTATTGGCGTGATCTTGACCCAGAAGAGGTGAATGGTTTAGGAAGAACTATTGCTTTTGCTTCTTGTTCAATGAATACTGCAGAACTATTCTGTAATTAAACGAGAAGCACTTGTGATTGGGGCCTGGAACATTTCAGGCAGAACATTTGGGGCAACAACATCATGTTACACTGTAACCTTAAACTGCTTACGAAAGTTTTAACTACAAAAGGGCAATATAATGCTTCATCCCTTCTTGCACGGATGTCGGTATATTTGCTGGACTACAACTATGAGGTGCAATATGTACCTGGGGTGAAGAATGTGATGGCAGATTTTTTTTTTAAGTCGCATGCTTTTACCTGTAAAAGAAGTATGTAAGAAGGAGCTTGATACATTTTGTGTTGCCAATGTTCTTGATGAGGTACTGGGCATTTCAGAAAAAGAATGGCTGCAACTTCTGGAAAGTAAACAAAAGAATCACAGATGGGTGGCCTGAAAAAAAAACGAGCAGAAGAATTTAGCTATTTTTTGCGATTTAAGGCATGAGTTGTCATTTAAAGTAGGTTTGATTATGAGAAATGGCAGATTAATTCCTCCTGTTAGTTTAAGGCCGAAAATTCTGTATATCTGCCATGAAGGATTTTTGGCATAGGCAAAACAAAAAGCAGAGTAAAGAATGCTTACTGGTTGCCAGGTTTAGATTTGGAAATCCAAAAAATAGTAAGAAATTGAATGGCTTATGAAAATTCTGATAAAACTCCAGCCCTTTTAAGCCACTTTTACATCACGTAAGCAGTCCCAGTATGCTGTGGGAGAGAATGTGCATTGATGTAATGGGTCCAGTCTGGGAAAATGGTGAACATAAATACCCGATCATTATTGTTGACCATTTCTTTAAATGGCCAGAGATGGATAGTGGACACAAAACGGATGATGGAACCATAATACAGTTTTTAAAAAGTATTTTTGAAAGAAGGATTACCTAAACATGTAAGTGACAATGGTCCTCCGTTTTACATCATAGGCCTTCAAGAAATTCTCAGATAAGAATGGTATTGCACATAATGCCACTTTTGCTGTACCATTCAGCTGGTAATGGCACAGTAGAAAGGGTAGCTGTGTAATTAAGAGCATAATACAACTGGCCAATAACAAGGAGTTGGATTGAAGAAATACGTAACTTCATAATATTTGGTCTTACAGAGTAACTTCATGTGAATCAACAGAGATGATAACCCACAAGTTGAGAATAGAGTGAGTACATTTGTGCGTATAGTAAAAAAAACAAATTGTGAGATTTTATTTGTGAATAAAGAACATGCAATTTTAATCAATCTACTATTAGTAGAATTATTAAGATTGTTTTTACAAACGGGTGCAACTATTACATTCGAATAGTATTTAGTTTAAAGAAATATTTATAAGGTTACATATTATGTCCCCGTATAGCCTAACTGTTTTAATAATCTGTAATGGTGGGTAAATTGAAGTTTACTGTATAGTTTTATAATTCTTTATGTAGCCATGTATACAATGATTTTATGTTGTTGTATTATTTGTTCTTGTTAAAGAAGAAGGATGTAGTGTGATGTTGTAGCATGTTAAGGTGCTTTGCTGTGGGGAGCCTACGAGGCACCGTACAGCAATGTCCAGGAGCATTATGAGGCCAGTGGGCTCTGAGGTAGAACCTTGGGCTGTGGTATACAATATGACAGTTGCCAGATGGCAGTTTATAGTGGCCACCTGTGAGTACAGACTATTCATGCCCAGTTGCTGTCTCAGGTGATAATTCAAATAAAGAATACATCTACAAGACTCCAATGGCAAGAAGCATCTTTACACAACTCGATGCAGGAGTGTTTGCTGTACGGCTTTAAAATATTTTTCAAATTCCATCCTGAATTTGTTGTTTTCAACCCTGGGCTTTCCGGGAGGAATGTTTCTGGACATAACTGTAAGTGGGTGTCTTAATACATTCTTTATTGCAGATCTCTTCTGTCTTCGAGAATAGGGTCAGACAAAAGCGTCCTGGTCAGATTGGTAATGTTCTTTTGCATAGTATAGGTGTTCACCCTTTTATTCCAAACCTGTCACAAGAGAGTAACTGTCAGAGTAGGTCCATATCTTAAGATGTGTTACTAGGATGATCTAGTGGGCTTTACAAGCTCAGACATGTATATTCATTACCTGAAGCCACGTACAACAAGTCTTCCATCCTTAGTGCTAAGAATTTGTGTGCTGGGAGGAAGCATGAGAATTCTGTCTCTTTTCCCCTTCCCCTTTGCGTCTCCCACGTGCAAATTTTCTTTTTTGACCGGCTCTAATTCTTATTCTTCAGGCTGTACTATAGAGATTTGTTTGACCATTAGGGACTATACTTTTAAGTGTGGGAATTTGACTTTCTACTTCTTAAACCTGTCTGGTATGAGGGCTGCTGTCCTTACATTAAGTGAAATGGGATAACACCATTTGAGGTCTGGTATGTTTGTTTGGCAATAAAAAGAACCAAGAAGATTCAATATTACCTATGTCTGCCCTGGGCATGACCCATTTATTTCAATAATTATCTGAAAGTTCAACTGAATCTTTTCATAAAGTCATCTGCCTAGGGTTGCTATTTATTATTGTTTATTCCTCTTTTACCCAAGTGTCCTTGCACTTCTTTGATGACTTTCAATATGAATATGAACCCCTAGCTTGATCTGTGAAAGCCTCCTTTGGGAGCTTGAGCTTCTAAAAGACATAGCACAGCCACAGTACACATGCATTGAACATAGTCTGACGTCTCTGTAAACACACACACAAAACATGGTTAATTCTAGAGTTAAGTGATTTAAAGCTACATTGTTGGTCCATTGGAAATGTCTGAAATTGCTATAGATTTGTTCCCGACTTTGCTAAGAACTTTATGTCCATAAAATCCCCACATCTCCCCAGTCATGATTCATCTTAATCCTCACTTCCATTTTATGTAATCAAAGAGGCCAGTCTGATCTTTCAGTAGATTTTTACCCTAATGATGAAGACTTGGCTAAATCCTCTTTTGAAGTCCATCTTTTCTGTGTTCCATTGTATGCCCACTCTTGTTCACAAGTTAAATACTATTTTGCGGTTCTTGGAAAAGCAGTTCCTTTATCATTAACAGCCACCCCCCCCCCTCCCATATCATCTATGTCGCAAAATATCTCAAGCATTCTGACATGCACCTAAAAGCCTTCAGTCTACTTTTGCTCATCCAAAGCGGTAGTTTTCCACCCATAATGTTTTGAATAAACTGACTTTCCACTGTCCACGCTATCAGGACAACTTGTATTGTTTGCTGTCTTTGGTGATATCTTGATTATGTCAGTATTCCAGCTCATACTAGCAGGGCTTTTCAACGACCTTCAATTCAGTTCTTGTTAACATCCTGGTGCATTGCATTCTGGTAAAGGAAGAAGTATTCTTAATTCTCAAAAACCACCACTGTCCTTTTTACACTCTCTATTAAGGAATATGGGGGGTTTAATATCACTACAAATTGCCTCGCTGTATTGTAGCAGAAATGTTTTCTAAAGGTCTTTTACATAGCGATAATTGAATTTGCTGTTGAATATAGGAAGCTGCTGGAAAATATCAAAGGTGTTCCAGAAAGCAATGCTTTAAAGAGATAGGTGGCTACATCAATCAATCAATCAATCATGGGCATTTGTATAGCGCACTACTCACCTGGAAGGGTCTCAAGGCGCTGGGGGGGAGGGGTCCGCTACTGCTCGAAGAGCCAGGTCTTGAGGAGCTTCCTGAAGGAGAGATTTTGATCACAGTGGGTAAAGACTGGTGTTGACAATTGATGTTCCAGTTAAAATAGCAACTGGCCTTGTTAAAGGAAGTCAAACCAACTGGGTCAAATACTAACAAACATTTTTATAGGCTGTCCAGTAAGGAAGGAACCTTGCCTACATTTTGCCCTGCTATGCCAATTCTATATAGCTTTGTGGTGATAGAAAACCTATTTAACATCGTGGAGAAGTTGCAACCACCATAACATGAAGGTTGGGGGGCGGGGGAGGTGTGGGGGACCGGGAAGGAATAATACATTTAAAAAAAAATCTTTAACACCCAGGTCCGATTGCTGCAGCGGCCTCAAAACTCTCCCAGCAGTCTCTGGGAAGGCAGAGTCTGCTCAGTCAATCCTGGGGCTGCTCTCCTGCTCCTGCTAGGAGAGCAGCCCCAGGATTCGTCTGAGCGACCTGCTCTGCTCCTCAAACACTGCTGGTGAGCCTGCAGCATGTCTCAAACCCGGACGTGAACACAGCTGGGTTGGAGAAATAGAAATAGGCATGTATCTTTGGATGGCCTAGGACTGCCGGCCAAACATACATGCACACTTCTAATTCGATGTCAGGACAGGAGGCTCTGATTATGCTTATCTCATTTCTTTATAAGGAAATGCTCAGCAGCCAATAAACACAAAAAACTACAGTACCCATGAACACCAGGTACAACCATAGAGTATACAGTATAAAAGGACCCAATGACGGTCTTTCTTCCTCTTTCTTTGCTGCTCCGCAGCCAGTTAAGTGCTTCTTACCTTCTTATTATGCATTACTGTTGAAGCTGTTGCTTATTGTATGTGAATTTGACTGTGCCCTTTTGGGTTCTGTGCTTTGCCTTGGCGCTGCATATCGCGTCTCCTCACACGCGCTGCGCTTCAATTGCGGTGGCTTCTTGTCCCGCTGTAGTTTTTTCCTCCGCTTGCCCCACAGTGTCCTTGGGGCTCCGGGAGCGCGTGTTCGCCTCCTTTAGACGGGGCGCTGGCAGCCTGTGTCTGTTTCTTCTTGTGGAGCGGGAGCAGGGGTTAGCGGCTCGTGTGGGGAGCGCGAGCGCTTCCGAGCCGTTGTATTCTGCGGGCGCCGGTGTCGCGCATGCGCACCTGGAATTTCCGGCATTCTGAGTCAGCTGGTTGAGTCATTGTCGTCCCTAACGTCGCAGCCCACAGCCTGACAGGAACTTTTAAGTCCGTGTGACGCTTTGGTTCTTTGAGAGCTGAGGCAAGGATTTTTGTGCATAGGCTTTGCCTAGAGTGTGTTTCTACTGCGCAGCAGGCCTTTCTCCCTCCACATTTAAATCGAATTTGGTCAGGTTTGTTCCTGCATTGCTGGCTTGCTGTGGGGTTCTCACACTCCCCCCTGCATTGTGCGTTTGGCATTTGTCATTATACGTTAGTCATCTTGTGGGCCTTATTGTACACCTCGTGTACCATAGAAGATTAGTTTAATGAAGAGGATGATGACTACTATTATGGGGATGAGGACTCTGGTTCTTTTGAATATGATTTAGTTGAAGAATTGGATAGAGGTGTCAAAGTCCATGAATAAAGCGCTGGTGCGTGCCATTACTCCATTAAAGCGCCATTTAAGTAAATATGCGCAGCAACAAGGTTGGTTACCTGCTTCGCACAAATCATCTAAGTCTCCTGCTAATCCTCACAGGTCAGACTTTCAAAAATTGGCGAAAAATTTGGCAGCAGAGACTTCCAAGCCTTCTGCTCATTTGTCCTCTTCACACCATGATGCAGACTCTGATGAGGCTCAGACCTCTGCTTCTTCGGATCATGAGGGTCCCTCTCCTCGGAAGAGAGTGTGTAAGGAGCATTTCTTTGATGCCTCGGAGCATCCCCCAGTTCTTACTTTTGAACCTGCAGATATTATGCATCCGCATTCTTCCTCCTGGTTGCTATCGCCTGCGGTGGCTGCATATGTTCAGGCTCACATACGTCAACCATTTGAAAAGGATGTTCGGGCCAGACTTCGCTCCGAATGCCCGAGACCAGATCTTGCAGACCATTTAGCAGAGACACCAGAGTTGGATCTGACAATGATCATTTACTTAAAGAAATATGCAAAGGACCCCAAAAAGGGCCTTGATAGATCTTGGCATTCGTGTCAAGATAAATTGCTTGACTTGCTGGATCCCCTTACCAAGATACTAGATCTTGGTTTACTCGCCAAAGAAGCTTCAGCTCTGGTGGACCCAGATGAATTAATTGAATGGGCGCAAAGGGCAATATGCCTATTGGGCAATGCCAATTGTGCTTTGTCCTGCGAGAGGCGACGGTCTATTCTCTTAAAATTAGATCCCAGATTGGCTGAACTCTCTACATCTGAATCAGGCCCGGAGGAGCAAGGCCTTCTCTTTGGCCAACCATTCTTAAAAGAATTGACAAAATTTGTTTCCACATTCAGTGGACTGGACAAGGCGCAAGCTTCATTGCGACGTGCCATGCGTCCGGTTTTTGCCAAGGCCGGATGACATCGAGGACGCTCGTTCGGCCGAGGTTCTCACCAACAGTCCCACAGAGGTTCCACCTCTCACAGAGGAGGAGGTCAAGACTCCGGAAATTCATCACGAGCAAATTTCTACCCCTCCCGCAAGGGTCGAGGATACTGTGGGAAAGGCCGTTCCAGAGGACAGCAAGGACATTATCAAGAATCCAATACTTCAGGTGAGCCTGATTCCTGCTTTCAATGTGGTTTTGGGGGGCAGAGTACAGTATTTTCTCCAAAACTGGCGCTTGATCTCCAGCGATGCATGGGTGCTGGAAACTGTTCAAGGTTTCAAGATAGAATTTTACCAGCCCCTGCATCAGGCCCACCCTCCCACTCCTTTACGTTTTTCCCTTCAAGACCAGCATTTCATTTCCGAGGAAATCGCAGCACTGCTCAAAAAAGGGGCAATTCTACCGACGGTCCGTCATCCCAAGGGGTTTGCCAGCACAGTGTTTCTGGTCGAGAAGAAAGAGGGCGGATCACGCCTTGTTCTCAACCTCAAAGACTTCAATGGAGGGGTCGTTTACAGGCACTTCAAGATGGAAGCATCCATCTGCTGCGGGATCTCCTTCGCAAGGGGGATTGGATGGTCCGTCTGGATCTCAAAGATGCATACCTGTCGATTCCAGTCTACGGCCCTCATCTCCGGTTCCTCCAGTTCCTCTGGAAGGGGCTGTGGTACGAGTATCAAGTTCTCCCGTTCGGCCTTTCGTCGGCACCTTGCTGCTTCACGAAACTTCTGAGGCCAGTCGTGGAGCATCTCCGAGCTCGGGGCGTGCGTCTGATTATTTATTTGGATGACATTCTCCTTCTAGCAGATTGTCCTCACAAGCTCCTGACTCATCTGGAATGGTCCATCGACCTTTTGCAATCTCTAGGTTTTCTGGTCAACATACAGAAATCCCTTTTTTATCCCGACACAATCGATAGTTTTTCTGGCTTTCAAGATAGACTCCATTGCTTGCCAACTTCTTTTACCCAACCAAAAAATTCAGTATATCAAGAGGGAGTTAACTTCCATTATTTCCAAACAGACTGTGTCATTGAGGTCATTGGCTCGGGTAGTGGGTCTCCTGGCATCTTCCATTCAAGCAATTTTTCCGTGTCCTCTGCGTTACAGAGCAATGCAACGTCTCAAGATCCGTCATCTCCGGAAAGGCCTCAGGTACTCGGATAAGATTCCTCTGTCAGAGGATGGGAGATGCAATGGTGGTTGGACCACATGGAGGCTTGGAATGGTCGAGCCCTGTTCGGAGCATCGCCGGAACTAGTGATAGAGTCCGATGCCAGTCGCTGGGGGTGGGGAGCCCGCTGCGGTCCTGTCTCGACGGGGGGTCGTTGGTCTCCTCAGGAACTATCTCTCCACATAAATTGCCTGGAACTCCTGGCGGGTTCCTTTGCGATCAAGTGTTTTACGCCTCATCAATCCAACTGCTGCATTCTTCTCCGAATGGACAATGTGTCAGCGGTTCGCTACATCAACAAGCGGGGCGGGACACGGTCCAAAGTTCTGGCAGAGATAGCCAAGGATTTTTGGCATTTTTGCCTTCAGCAGAAGATCACTGTTATTGCAGAGTATCTTCACGGCCGCAACAATCCGATTGCGGATTGGAATTCCAGGCAACTTCGGGATTTCAGCGACTGGAGGCTTCACCCTCGCGTATTCCGTTCTCTTCTTCGGTATTGGGGCCAATGTCATATCGACCTGTTTGCCTCTCGCCTCAACACCCTGCTTCCGCGGTTTTACAGTTGGAGACCAGACCCGCAAGCCCTGGCCACGGATGCCTTTCTTCAGGCTTGGCCGTCGGCTCTGTGCTATGCTTTTCCCCCCTTCATGATGATCCCTAGGGTTCTAGCTTACACCAAGCGGTACCAGACGGATCTCATTCTGATTACCCCGTTCTGGAGGGCTCCAGCGTGGTTCCCGGTTCTCCTGGAGATGTGTTGCGCAGTTCCAATCCTTCTTCCCCAGAAGTGGAATCTTTGCTGGATCCTCTCGCGGATCCGCATCCCCTGGTTCTGTCCGGCACTCTCCGATTGTTGGCGTGGTGGATTTCAGGGAACGCTGGTCAGTCCCAGGCATTTCGAGCGACGCTTCCAAATTCGTTAGTGAGGCCTGGTCACCCAATACTCGCAAGCGATACAATGGAGCTTGGAAGCGTTGGTGTGATTGGTGTGTTCAACGGGAAGTTGATCCCACTTCAGCTGATGTCTCCTTGATTATTAATTTCCTAGCGTCCCTAGCCTCTTCAGGTCTGGCCTATAGAACGGTCAACAGTTTTCGTTCCGCCATTTCTGCGGGACATGTACAGATTGATGGTAAACCCGCTGGTGAACATCCTTTCATTTCCAAGTTGCTTAAAGGTATCCGTCTCACAAAACCTCCGTGTCCTAAGTATGTTTCTTTATGGGATGTTTCAATAGTCTTGCGGTTTTTGGAGGCTTGGCCTCCGAATTCTTTGCTGTCACGCAAGCAGCTTTCGGCAAAACTAACCATGTTGTTGTGTCTTGTCTCTTGCAAGCGAGTGTCTGATGTTCGGGCATTGGATCTTGCGGGTTGCAGTTTTACTCCAGAAGGCGTTACTTTTCAGATTTCCAGACGTACTAAATCTAATACTGTTTCCATTACTTATCCTTCTTTTCCCACTCATCCCAACCTTTGCGTTGTACAATGTGTCAAGGATTACGAAGTAAGTACTGCTTCTTTACGTTCAGACATGCAAGGTCAGTTGTTGATTGCTTTGCAGAAGCCTTTTCGTCCTGTAACACCTGCTTCCTTGGCGCGCTGGGTACGTTGGCTCATGTCAGAGTCTGGCATTGATGTGTCTGTGTTTGGTGCACATTCTGCGCGAGGGGCAATGGCTTCTAAAGCTTTCTCCATGGGTGTCTCTCTTGTTGACATTATGAAGGCAGCAGATTGGTCTTCTGACTCTGTTTTCAAGACATTTTATTATAAACCAATTGAGTATGTTGCTTCTGTGGTGGTGAATAAGCTTTAAACAAGCATAATCCGAGCCTCCTGTCCTGACATAGAATTAAAAATTTGCAAACATACGTGACAAGAATTTTCAATTCTATTAAGGACACGGAGGCGAAGATTATCCCACCCATTGTTGTTGATTTGGCACTATTGTTAGATTGCTGTATTCTTTATTGATGATGCTGAATATATTTTCACATTCCTTGTTTTCCCTCCCTTGTTTGGCTTCTTTATTCTTGCACTATATGTGTATTACGGCTGTATGTCTCTTTTCAGGTTCTGACCCGAAGTAGACCATTGCCGGTGCCATTCGTCTCAGATTCTCTCTTCCTGGTTTTGGAATCCAGTGTTCTTCTGCTGCCTCCTCCCAGTTCTGGACCTCCTGCGGCGTTCTTTTGTTCCTTGATGGATTACGTTTCGCTTCCTGTTTGACATGAACTGTTCCTCGACAAAGAGGAAGAAAGACTGTCATTGGGTCCTTTTATACTGTATACTCTATGGTTGTACCTGGTGTTCATGGGTACTGTAGTTTTTTGTTTTTATTGGCTGCTGAGCATTTCCTTATAAAGAAATGAGATAAGCATAATCTTCGCCTCCGTGTCCTTAATAGAATTGAAAATTCTTGTCACGTATGTTTGCAAATTTTTAAGTGTCATGGCCTTCACCCGCCCTGCAAGCATGTCCGAATCAATCAAAGAAAGATAAAATGATATTGTTTCATTATGGGGTGATGCTCCTCATTACGGAGGAGCCGCCCCGGTCTTTGAGACACATTTTGATATTTATGTTGGCAGAATATCACAGCCACATAGTGAAGGCTTTTGCTGTTTAAGTGGAACCGTAGAAAAGGAGGAAAACATTTCGACCAAGTAGACTCCTAATTCACCAGGAAATGACTGGGGGCGAATTTTGCATAGGCAACAATGTTTAACTCCGTTAGAATGTGAAACGAGCCATTACGTTGCAAGCTGTTGTTTAGAACAAAAGACGTTGCCTTTAATCTGAACTGGATGGAAAATTGATAGCAGAGCCCTTGAGACTTGAGTCGAGTTGAGCTCAAGTGACTGCTGAATATGTTGACTGGCTTCCAACTACACTTTCCATATATTTTTTATCTTCGGTGTTCTTTTTGTTTTGTCACCTAACTCCTTTACATTTCCTCTGAATCTCCTACTATCCCACAGTAAAATGTAAAATACATTTTCTCAACTGTTTAATTGTTTATATATTTAAAAGTTTCCACATACTACTCTTCGGAGTGAGTGTTTGCACTGTTGCCTTAATTCATGCATCACTGTATTCTCGCAGTTTCACTTTGTTTTCTAGTACTCTGTGAGAAAAACTTTGAGGGATTGAAAATATCAGTAAAAGCTTTTAATTTCTTGAATACTTGTCCGTGTCTACCATACTTTTCAGCATTTGCCCCTCTGGGGATTACTTTGCCGTCTTTCTGATTAAGCTGGCCCTCTCATTTATGGTCGCAAAGTCTTAGTGTTATACTCAGGGCCACTGGAATTATGCAGCAGGGGATGGCCAAATTATGCAGCAGGGTGTAGTAAATTATGAGGCAGTAAAAGGCAAATTGTGTGGCGCATTTTGTGATAGTATTACTTCATTATTTTGTCATTTTTATTTACACTTGTTAACACTGTCTGGGAATTGGGGATGTGTGATATAACAACGCGATCATGTAGATCGCGGTACATTACATCGCTGTTTCGCAAGTCGTTACAACGACTTGTGCTGTAGGGCGCTGGTCTTAGGAATAGTCTGATTTACTATTCCAACTCCAGGCTACTTACAGTAGGGAAGGTGTTGGAATAGTAAATCACACTATTCCTTTGTCTAGAGCGCCCTCCAGTGCAAGTCGTGGTAACTACTTGCGTTGTAAAAGCAGCGATCTAAATGTACTGCAGTGTTTTGACTGCGTTGTTTAGGTCGTTTCTCGGGAATTGGCTGTACACTGCCATTCATACTAGTCTAACACCCAAACATACCAACAAACAAAAGAAAGGTGACCAGTCCACCTTTGCAAAGGCCCTTCCAATCCGTGACAACAAGGGTTGCTGCGTTTTTCAGTAATTTTTTGAACCATTTGAGCTAGAAACACATTTATTTGTTAAAATCTGCAAATTATGCAGCAGATGATGGATAATGCGGGAAATCCGTAATTATGGTAAAAACCCCGCAGCTGCAATATTGCATAATTCTAGTGGCCCTAGTTATATTAATCTCCCCTCAATTGCTTCTTTAAACCCTAGCTTGATAAGTTGCACCCTATTTTGTGCGTAGAAAAATTGTACCTAACTTTCTTCTCAACTAGCAGTTTGCAACACTTTGGAGAACCCTGCTCTATGCTATCAAATTATCCCACAGAATCGTATTGATAAAGAGGAGGTAACCTAGCTGTTGTGTTCAAGCAAACATTAAATATTAGTAAAGCTGACAACATATCCATACAAGGTTGTGAAGCCCTCTTCACCAGATGCAACCCTACACCCTCTTGCTCCTGTAACTTTCTATTCCTTAACACATAGCAATGCAACCTTCCCTGACACATTTCTAGACGCTGTTTCAAACCTGATGACCCTACACACCAACTTCTGCATTCTTGGTGACCTAAACATTTGGTTTGACAAACAAAATATTCCACATCCAAAAACAATCCTCACTGGACTAGATGCACTTAACCTTCATCAGTTCATCCACAAACCTTCACACATTGCTGGACACATTCTAGATGTCATATTCGCAAATCCCGAAATAGTTACCTTTCAAACGATTACTCCAGTCACATGGTCGGACCACCATTTGCTTGCTTTCTTACATAAAACACCACAAATAACCGTACATGCATCCACCTATCGACCACGGAACAAACTCAATTTTGAACATTTAGAAACACAACTAACATCCAAGACCGATCTAGACACAATACATTCCGTTCAAGAACTAGGAGTGACTACAGGAAGCTTTTGATATCTTACTACCACTCAGAACAACACAAAAGAAAACCGGCACCTTGGAGAAATACAGAGCTAAAAGAGATAAAACAGCAAATTAGAAAGCTGCAACTCGCTTGGCACAAAACAAACCCCAATCAAGACAAACTTCACCTACAGAAACTTAACAGATTATGCATGTCAGCAATTCAAAAAAGCTAAGAAAAGATACTGTTCACACAGAATTCGAAATGCCATACGTGCAAATAAAGTTATATAAAATTCACACAGAATTTCATAACCAAATTGACTAGAAGGCGCTCATCCCAGTACTCAAGAATTCACAGACAAACTGACAAATCATTACATAACCATAGTAGACACGTTGGACTCATTTAAAACAAAGAAAAAACACCAGCCCCCAACCCTTTTCTGAACCACCCCCCCTAACTATCTCTGCTGCCTAACCAATAAGAAAAATCATCAACAATTCCTTAACTACAGGAATATTTCCAGAAGACCTAAAAAAGTCATACATAAGTCCACGACTATGAAAACAAACCTAGACCCACTTAAACCCAGCAACTACAGACCGATTTACAAATGGACCTTTCCTGGGCAAACTGATAGAAAGAGCAGCATTCGCACAGATATCACAATTTATTCAAGATGAATCCATACTTTCAGACTACCAAACAGGATTCAGTCCAGGAAGAGGCACGATATCTGCCTTCATTGCATCTGGTATGACCTTAAGAACACAGTTGACCAGAACGGGGTTGCTGCACTGCTTGTCTTGGACCTCTCAGCTGCCGTTGGCACAGTTGACTATGCCACTTTACAAACAGTCTACGAAGCCAGCATAGAGAGGACTGCTCTTGACGGGATCACATCCTAACTTCAAAACAGGCAGTACTTCACAAAAGCAGGGGTCCCTCAAGGCTCTATTATCTCACCCATGCTTTTCAACATCGACATGATGTCATTACTGGCACTGATCAATCAGTTTCACTTCACATGCTAGAACTATGCTGATGACACACAAATACACATTAAACTGGAAAGCCCCCAAGACTTGGGAACCTCACACGTTTTCAGTGTAATCAGAGCTGTTGATCAGTGCATGATATGGAGTTATCTTAAATTGAATGCTTCAAAAATTGAAATACTCATGTGGCTATTGGAACAATTACAACCCACTCGCTGCCTGGCCTGACGATCTGGGAACACCACCTAAAGTATCTAAAGAAGTAAGAAACCTCAGAATTCCCATGGACTCCAAGCTATCAATGAATGCCAAAGTGGACAAACTAGCAAGATCCAGCTTCATTACTATAAAAACATTGTGACAAGTCTTCCCCCACCTGTGATTTCCACATAAGGTCCAGGCTACGAGCGCTCGTGTCCTGTCAAAACTCGATTATGTCAATAGCCTCCACCACAGATCAACTTTAACAACTATGAAAAGATTACAACGGATTCAGAACTTTGCTGCCAGACCACTTATACATATAAAGCCACAATCCCACATTTACCCTCCTTAAAGGCCCTACATTGGTTACTGGTTGCCAGAAAATCCCCATTCAAGCTGCTTTGCATCACCCACAAACGGTAGTCAACCTCTTTTCTAGGTTCAAGAGTTTAAATTCTATCCCTCATATTTCCTCCACTCTCCATTTTTTCTTACATGCTTTAATGTTCTGTGCTTTGTTTATCAGGATCACCTTGTACACCTCTCATAATGTCACTGGAGAATGTATTTATTTATTTAAAAGGTTTTATATAGAGATGGCTAGACCTGAGGGTATCAGAGAGCTTTACAATGGTTGGGCGAGGAAAACAATTGCAATATAACATTTGTACAAAAAGGTAAAATGCATGACAGTAAGAATAATATGCATAGGACAATTATAACATGGGCAAGAAAATAAGAAATATAATTAGGCCATAACAATTATTGGATAGTTAAGCTACCATGGGAGGTCGGGAATGAAGGGGGGGGGGGGAATATGAAAGTAGGAGGGAACTGAGGAGGGTGATGGGAGAGGCTGTAGCATGCAGGAGTAGATGTAATTATAAGTGAACTGGAGGGGGGAGGTTAGAAGTGTATGTAAAAATGAGAAGGGGGAGTGAGTCTGGTATAATGTGGCGGTAACATAGTACAGTCAGGAGCAGGCTGAGACACCATGCTAGGCGGCAAATGTAAATGTGTTTGTATTTATATAGCGCCTTCTACCCAGAGGTCTTGTAGCACTGTATTCATACCGCTGTGGAACCCTTCCTGGCTTTCCTGTGAGATGTCCACTCCTGGGCACCCCCAAGTTGAAGCCAGACATCCAAGTGCTGCTGGGGCCGTTGTGGAGATTAAGCAAGCTATTGCCCAGAGTCACAGAGTGGGACCCTTGATTAGACTAGGCACCGAGGTGAGAATGATCAGGTCTGGGGAGATTGAGTCCAAGAGCCGTCGAGGCGGGAATTGAACCCTGGTCCCGGGCCAGACCTCTGCATCAGGGTCTGCCGCTCTAACCATTGAGCCACGCTTCTCCACGCGTGGCTCAATGGCAAGAGTTAAGGATGCCAGTATTTGTTGAGAAGGTGCAGCTTGAGGTCTTTTTTGAAGCTGAGGTAGGAGGGGTTGCAACGTAGATCTTTAGGGAGTGAGTTCCAGATAGAATGGGGTTGCAACGTAGATCTTTAGGGAGTGAGTTCCAGATAGAATGAACTGTTCCCTCGTTCTCCTTGAAGTACATCAGAGTTTAGCTTGATCTCTGCCATAACCGCAGGGTCTCACAGCTCCCAGGTGTTTCCCTTTAATCTCCTCTTATCTGATTCTCTTTCCGATCTCCATAATCGGGGGTGAATGGTCAAGCTAGGAAGTCTATTCAGCAGGGAATTCCCCCTTTCGGCTTAAATATGTAGTCCAGTCTGGAGAATACTGTGTGCTCCTCAGAAGAATGTAAGTTCTGTTATTCATTGGGGTGCTTCAGCCACCACATGTCTGAGAGACCAATGGCCCCAATGAATTATGAGAGGTGTGTTGTTTGGGGCGGGCATGCTGTTGGAGGGTTTGTTATCTCAACATCCATTACCATAACATTTCTGAAATCCCCTTCTAGTATATGCAGAGTGAAGTCCACTTATATTATGCTAGCCACTTTGTTGTAATCTGTTTTGTGCATAGGCTTTGAAGATTGTGGCATTTTGGCTGCCCCATTTCTGTTGTAACCTTATAAAACACCCATTAGGGTCTAGCCACTTCTTGACCATTTTTAAAGGGGGATTTTCCTTGCAAGGATTGCCACCTGATTGGACCCCTGGGAAATATCTGCGTGTGTCAGGGACACGTATTGACCTCTTCTTAGGAACCTACAATCATTGCCCATCAAGTGTGTTTCTTGGAACAGCTCAATGTCAGGCACTTGCTGCAGCAAGTTGTGACCCACGATTTCTGGCATTATTTTACTTCCCAGACCTTTACGTTCCAGAAGAGTCATTTAAGGTTAGTGTTATAGTCTAAAGGTAGGGTTTCTTGTCTTCGGTTTCTATTTGTTATGAATTGTGTTTTCCTTGTTTTCGACACTTACAAAAATGAGTGATGGTCAAGGATTATACTTTTTGGAGATCCAAAACATCAAGTGATCTGTTTTTTTCCCAGTGCTTGTAAAAGCTTTTATGTTTCTTACTGTACTTAATCATTATCTCTCTTGTAAAACTTTATATACAGAATACATGAAATACATTACTTACTGTATTGCCAACCATTTTGCATTATGGCTGCCTGCGCTTATAGCTCAGAAGGGTGTTATACCTCTTAGTATCTAAGGCACTATGATTGAGTTAATTGATAAAGGTAATTCTGTATCTCTACAAGGGCTGAATTAATGTCACTCATATACGGATGTGCTGAAATCTGAAGCGCCCATAAATACTTGCTGTCTTTTCATTGGCCACCGAATCAATTTAATTGTGAAACGTTTGGCCTGGAGAGTGGATCTTCAGATTCCAGATTGTTTTTGTTTTAAAAAAATATGAATATGGGCATTTCTTGGTCTGATGAGGTTGCTAGCTTAGTTTGTTAAGTAGGACTCTGCATCTTACTAAACAATAAAGATTTAAGCGCATTGACCTCAGAGTTGCTGAAGTATGCCTGCTCTACACCAAAGACTTTATGGGTACTCCTATGCTAGTTCAGAGCCCGTGTCTGCAGATATTCACATTCCTCATTTAGCATATCTAAAGTTGAAAAACTGTTTCTAAAACTGATGTTCCCAGAACACCCTCTGTAATGCAGCCCTTCCTTACCATTTACTGTGTGTACAAACACTGATACCGCTCATCACTGCTGCAGAGGTCAGGTTTGCGTTGCAGGATATATATACACTCCGCCACGCTGTGTGAGGCTTTCAAGACAGTCCTTCTATCATTATATCTGTTGGTTACTGTTGTCTTTCACAGTGGTGACAAAAGTTACAGTTCAACATGTCATATGTCAGCATTGCCTGGTAGCCGGCAGGGGAAGGAATGGGCGTTTGATATTTATGGACTCGTATTGCTTCCATTAGTCAACTATACATTTCTCACAATTTATTTAGTTGAACGGTTTGTATATTTTTATTAGTCAACGATATTCTTTGTTAGCAGTTCTGAGCATAGCCTTGCTATTTTACCTCTTGGCCCTGTATGCACTACTACTGATGCATATGTTGTTCATTCTTGACCTGTTCTCCAAGTCCTCATTTTTCTAAGAGCATTGCATTCTGATTGTCAAATGAGTTCTGTATCCTGCGTCGTAGTGCTTTCCTACGATGTTCTCAAGTTACATGGTACAATCACTGATTAAATCCATCTTAATTGGCTCTCTGAGATTCAATTTGAACTCCAGGCAAAGCGCAGCCTGCTTCTTCCTTTCTTGAAAGGAGTCCATGTTTTCTTCCTTGTTTTGCATTGGAGTATGTTCTCTGCGCTCCTTCATTTTTTGGGTCTGCCCAATGCAGACATTCACTTCTTTTTTTTCATCTGCACTCTCCCTCAGGATCAACCAGCAAACCGGCTCTTTCTTATGTCTTCAAAATGATTCACCAGTGTCCAAGTCCACACAGGCCAGGTTCACCCATACAGCCTGTGAGTGTTTTCTGTAGGTGTCACTCTGGTGCTGATCTTGTGAACCTTAGCCCAACAAAGTCCTCAAGCCCTGCCATTTTCTACCTGTATATGGAACCCCTTGTGATACTGGTCACTGATGACAGTATAACATTTTTCACCAATATACCCACAACACACAGCTGTATTGTGCGCCATCCAGACCTGAAAATGCAGCATCTGCCTAAAGCTGTGCTCTTGCAAAACAGAATTCCTGCTGTTCCCCAAGAACAATAAGCATTACCAAGCCCCAGCACGGCTCAATAACAAAAACCTGGACAGGGTAGAACCCCAACTTTCACTAAGGACCAAGTCACTGATTCAGCCTGGACTCTGATCTAATCTTCAAGCAATACATTGCCAAAAATACAAGGACAGGCTACTGCCAGCTACTACCTACAGCTCTTTGGTGGCAGTGCCAAGCTCCAGGGCTTCCCAGACTCCACATTGGACCCCCTCAGCGTTATCCTACATGCTGCAGCACACTTGTCAAGAGCCTTGAAGAAATATTACCAAATCGCCTCAGTATGATGGCTCAACACTAGCTCATCTTACTGCCCCTAACATCTACAAAATCACATACATTATCAGCAAAGTTATTACATTCTATAATCCGGGCTTTCTGGTTGACAAACTCGTCATCTCTGGTTGCTCTCTTCATGCCCTCAGATGGGACACCATGAGACTGGAGAAGCAGAAGTGAAAAAAGAAAAAGCAAAGCAAAAGGCCTTCTGCGTCTATACACCCATCTATTCATCCAGGAGCTGGCACAGTGTCAGCCCCCTGCCACTCTCGGATCCCAGCTACCTCTTCAATCACTCATTGACTGTATATTTCCCTTTGTACAATACTCCGCTGGCTTTGATCTAGGTTTGCGCTATGCAAGGATGACATACATGTGTAGGCTACTGTGCTGGCTTTTCTCTGTACTTTATTCACAAGAAAGTGCCGTAACAAAGTTTGATTAAAAAATCCATTAAAAGTAAATACACAACGCACAGACTGAACAACATGAATAAAGAAGAAGTTGTTACAAAATGCATATAAAATTAATATGAGCAGCAAACGAGTGATATCAGTACTTGGGCATCCAACTGTTTTGCCTGAACTTTGGAGTCTGACGCCTCGTAGTCTGTCATAAACTGAGAGGGATGTTGCCATGGATCAGCCTCTTTTAGGGTGCAATCTTCTGCCACTAAAACAGAGTATACTTTCTCTGGTCAGCATAGTGGACACTTCCAACCGAGTTAGAAGGCTGAATAGCACTGGAAAAGCCAGCAATCCCTGAAGCAGTGCCATCCCTACAGTGACCAAAGGGTCTGGCTTGACCCAAAAAGTCTAAATATACGTTGAGCCTACAACCTTATTGTTATGTAAATCTCTTACAGTCTATTTCTATAACATCTACTAATACTCTATTTTATTATTTAATTATATTATTCCATTGTGCAGAAAGCCCCCTCCACAATTTCATACCGATTTGTCAGAGTGAACTAAGAAGCACTTTACAGTTTGATGTGCACTATGTAAATGAGCTCTGTTACTATTGCTGTGTTTGTGGTAACATTACGGCCTTTTAGTAGAAAGGGAAAAAAGTTCCTTTGGATGGCACAACTGTTTAAACATTCATTTATGTCTTTAAAACAATTTTGTAATCATTAGCGTGCAAACTTGTGAATGACTGGTCTGTATATTCTCATTTACTGTCTAGTCTTGCAGCAAACCCGCCTGATTGGTATCTGCTCTGCACAGTTATTAATTAAACTCCAAGGCCTTGATCGCTGTATTTATAGTGTCAGTACTTTTCATTAATTAGTCCTTGCCCGTAAATGCAATATATACAAAAGTTATTGCAATAAATAGCAGTGCATAATTAAATAGCTTTTAGTTCCTCAATGTTCAATGTAAAATTTAGTCCGAGGATTAGACGTTTTTAAGTTGTTTCGCTCTTCCACCATGCATTCAAGGCATCATGCCCTTCTTCAGGAAAAATAACTTTACAACATGAACAAAATATTTACACCTGTAAATAAGAAAAACTGACATAAGAAATTTGCAACGGGTGCATGAATGTATCTAAATGGTGAAAAATGTTTATTGTATTAAAGTAAAACATACCTCAAACATTGACCAAAAGCATCTAAATCGCGGTGTATCTTGAAAGGTAGAGTAAAAACTCTCTCTGTTGAAGGAATGCCGCCCAAATCTTCCTTTTTGTCGCAAGTGCAGAAAAGCTGTAAGCACGCTTGTTTGTTTTCATATGTTAAGTATATCATTCAGCCTTTAGTAGTTGTCGCCCACCATTCCCTGTATCTGTGCCAGTTGTCCCAGCCTTTCTTCAATTTCTTCGGCAGCCTGACTCGGATATACCACATGTTCAGCCCTGTGGCACAAATCTAGATCGGATTCCCAGTGTACAATTTGTGGTGACCCACTCGCCCCCCTCCCCCAGGCCTGTGCTATCATTCTCTTAGCATTGCCAGAGGCCAGTGCGAGCCATATCTTTTGATATTTAGGCCACTACTCTTTGCCCGTTATACACACAAGGTGCCATCTAGCTGCCAGCAGCACATTGAGTCCAGTGACTCTGGTTATAATGTGTACAACATCCTTCGAGTAGTATTGCATTTCTGGGCACTCGCAGAGTATGTGGAAAGAAGACCCCATCGCACCACAAACCCTGGTCTACCCCAAAGTCTGCACCCATGTCTGCCGGAACCGGGACTGCTATCAGAGACTGGATACATCTTACTCAAAGGATACTAACCCCCAACTAAGGATTTCGCCTCTACTGCAGTGCAACGAGACCAGATGCCCAGCATAGGTTCCTGCAATGGACTTGGATCCCTACCACCAGAGTCGCCCTTCGTCACCTGAGGACCAAGGGACAACCACAAAGACACCCCTGTCGACCACACCTCAACCAGAGCTTCCTTAGAGCATCTTTATCCTGCATCCCCAACGTCCGGACCACTCTGTTGTAGTCTATGGTGGTCATCCTGTGGATTTGGAACTTTCCCTGGTGGGCAGGTAACTTTTCAGAGTATGCTCTCTGGCCCCCTAGACCACCATCCTGTCTGATTTGGTTGCACAACCAGGCCGGAGTTGCCAAACTATTTCAAATTTTTCAAAACTTTACATACTTTTTAGTGACCAATGTTTGTTATAAAATCTGTTTCTCTGAAAACCTCCTATGGATTTTGTTCATCAAGGTCTCTAAAAATTCATAAAAATATGCTCTTTAAAAAAATTGTTGTCTTTCTTTTTGTGTAACTTTCTTATTTCGTTATTTGGTGCTGTTAAATGTTTACCCATTGTTTCTTTGCTAAGACTTGCTGCTCAAGCTACAGTTATCTAGGGTTGAGCTTAAGGTTTGCAAATGAGCCTAACGGGACCTAAGACAGTTTTTTGGGGAGCCCTACTGCCATATCATATAATACATTCAAATCCTCACACAATTATACTGTATCAGAAATAAAAATATATACAAAAGACAATTTGATAGAACACAGGCGAAGTTCATTTTCTGATTAAGCCCCTTCACTGTACACATGCCTGATTTAATGACATTTCCATCAAAATAATGTTTTTCGGATGTCCACTCCAGGTTGTGGTTCAAGCTGCACAAGTACCTGAAATTTCAATTGGCTCATGTTAAGGTTCCATTCTTGGAAATGAATTGCTACTGTAGATTTTAGATTGTGAGTGCTGATATTACACTTATGTTTTTAACGCCAAGCTTTCATTTTGCACACTGCTTTTCCAATAAAAATAGATCTGCATAGGAATGTGAGTATATGAATTCGGGGGTGTGCCTAACCACCTGCGATGGCAGCCGCATAACCTGAGTGCTCGCGAATGGGCCACTGAATCTGCCCTTATCGTGCACATCACCGCACACCCTGTATGTCCCCATGTGCCAGAAACTATCACAACTCCCCTAAAGAACTAGCAGTTGAGCCAAGAATCGTCGGTCGGTTCTTACAATGGTTCACAATATGCTGATCGCAGCCACGAAAGAGGGGGGGGGAACCGCTACCATATTTGGGGTGCCGCCTGCGACTGACAATGCCCTTCTGCAGTACGAATGGGACCCCCGCGACATCTTCTCTGGTTCGTGGACTGTGAGTGGTGGGGCTTGACTGACCCTGATCGGTTTCTGCTACGGATCTATCGGTGCAGCGCCGGGTCCTTTGCTGATTGAGGGCCGAGTTGTGTGTGAGGTCGCAGCACACTCCCATGAACCCGAGCAAACCACACTGTGGATACACCGAGGAGCAGGGGGGGGGGCCCTAACACATCTCTGCTGCCTAGCCTGCAATCTGGCCATGGTTATCGGAGGTGAGACTCGGCCTTGGATCTTGCCTTAGAAAGTGGCGCGAATGATGTGGTGTGCGGCAGCTGAGCTCCTGCTACCGTCATAGCACTCAATGCTCAAGTGCCTAGGACAGCCACTGTAAAGGAGCCCAACTGCTATGCATCCCTCCCAGGGGGGGAGGGGCGCCTAACACATCTCTGCTGCCTAGCCTGTAATCTGGCCATGCCCCTCCAGCGGATGGGGAATGAACTGTGGTCCTCCTCTCCTGACTGCATGTGGTGAGCTGTTGAGACCTCTTCTGATAGCATATTTTGGCTAATCCGGAACTGGCAGAGACGTACTCTACTCTCTCGGTTCCCGGCAGTGTATTAAAGCCCTGACTGCGCATCCTTGGAGATGCCCCCCCCCAGGTGTGTGGAATTTAATGAAAAATGTACTTGTCCATGGGACAAGTAGCTTCATAAATCTACTTGTCATGCAACTAAATCCACTTGTTCCTTTGGTGCCATGTAGTGCGCTGTCAAATAATGGCTGCACTCTCTGGTTATGTCAGGCTAATACTATAGAAGGATTTGAATTTTGGAGGTTTTCACCAGCTCTTCTCTAATCTTTTCCCATACTGAGAAAGGTCGGAAATTTACCCCCGACAATGGCAGTAATAAAGTTTCTTCCAGGGCTGGGAAAAATGTGGTTGGGTAAAAAGTGAACTTGTAAACACTCAACGGATTTCCGCTGGGGCATATTCATATTAGCTCATGCTAAGATGCAATTCACAAATATTTTCTAGGACTACGGTTTCCTGGCCTACTTAAGGAAATTCATGTGAATTCATAAAAAACGTAAATCTGCATTAATACAAAGACATATATCATGGGTGCACTTTCGTGACTTTAACATTTGAGCCCCTAATTAAATTTGAGTTAACCAAGACCTTTGTTTTTATTAAAATGCTATCTCTTCCTATCTGTGAGCTGGCTTCATTGTGTGTGACAGCATTCTGCTCTTTTACAAAGTAGTTTTTTTCAGTGGCAGGAATTTCTATGGCAATGTGGCCTTTATGAGACCAAATACCTGCTGTCTAGTAAGAACGCGCTGGCAAACAGCACCACGCCTACCTGATAATCCCAACATACAGAAAGGAGCATAGAGTAGGCCAAGTGAGTAACCAGAAAATTTAAATACCCCCCATGTTGATTCAAAGTTCTTAGGACACCAAGCAAGTGAAAAAGTCATTGGAATCCTCTCCAGATTATCTCACTTGTTTCTTCCATCTAAGCATCTATCCATTCATCCTTTCACCCACTGATCTCTAGCATTTCACCTTTACATTGGCACTCATTCATTCTTTTATCCATTAGCCTTTCACCAATCTGTTCGTCCATCTGTTCATCCGCCAGTCCATCCACTCCCCCATATCCAAACCTACCCATCCATCTTTAAACCTATCCATTTCAACCATCCATCAATCCTTTCGCTCATCCATACACCCTCCCTTTCACTCCATCTATAAACCCTTCCATTCACTCCATCTATCCACCCTCCCTTTCACTAATCCTTCCACCCACACTTTGACCCATCCATCCTTCCACTCATCCATCCATTTATCCTTTACACACATCCATCCTTTCCATCTCTAATCCTTACACCCTGTAACCCATCCACTCATTCAACCTTTCCTTCATTATAACATTCTTTGTCCAGCCACCATCCCCGTCACTCAACCATCCCAGTCACTCATTCATTCATCCATCCGTCCATCTAGCCAGCCTCACTTCTACTCACTCATCCTTTCACCCACACATCCATTCATCCTTTCAAATTAATTACGAGTCTTTGTTTGCCGAGCTACTGTAGCTACTGAAGCCTATCCTGCCATCTCCAAACCTATCGATCCAACTGATCTATCCCGCCTTCCTTTCACTCATCAATCCTTTTGCTCATCCATCCTTCCTTTCACCCCACACATCCTCCTTTTCACTCCTATTCATCCACTCTTTCACTCATCCCTCCATCCATCCTTTCACTCATCCATCTATCCATTCTCCTTTTTACTCATCTATCCATTTACCCTTTCACTTCATCCATTTATGCTTTCGCTCATCCATGAACCCTTTCACCCATCCATCTTCCGTTTCGCTCATGTATCCATCCACCCTTTAACTAATCCCTCCATCCACCTTTTCACTCAACTGTCCACCCACCCATCATCCACGCATCCATCCATTCACCCTTTCACTCATTCATCCTCGCATCCATCCATTCACCCTTTCACTCATTAATGTATGCATCTATCATCCACTCTTGCACGTATTCATCCATGTATCTATTCATCCACCCTTTCACTCATTCATCAATGCACCTATCCATCCACTCATTCATCAATGCACCTATCCATCCACCCTTTCACTCATTCATTCATGAATCTAAACATCCACCCTTACACTCCACTCATCCATCCATCCATCCATCCGTTCACTCATTCATCCATGCATCTATCCATTCGCCCTTTCACTCATTAATGTATACATCTATCATCCACTGTTGCACGTATTCATCCATGCATCGGTAAATCCACCCTTTCACTTATTCATACATGCATCAATCCATCCACCCTTTCACTCACTCACCCACCCACCCACCCACCCTTTCAAGTCCATTATGGGCCTTTGTCTGAGGAACTGCAGACTGAAGAGGCACATAAAAAACTCCATAACTGCTGTAATTTCTACAGCGATGTGTTCAAAATGCCACTGGTGCAGGCACAAAGTAAGATGAGAGGCCTAGTGCAAGGACAGAATTGGGGGTGGCCTTAGGCCTGCATGAAAGCCCATGGGGAAACTAATGAGCTTTAATGTAAGCCCTCAATGACGTAATATATGAGAGCCCAAGGGGAGCGGGTCAGGGATGTCAGAGAGGGCGGTGGAGGGTGGTGGGGTGGGGTTAGCAAGTTCAGGCACCGGGAGTAACATAAGGTGTACAGCAGGCACGGCCCGTGCCGGGCGTTATACTGGGGCGATGACGTCAGGCAGGGGAGCGTAAAGGTGGGGGGGTTGTAAAATGCGGGATATGGACCATTAGAGGTAAGTACCGATAAAAATAAATAAAACACATTTCGTTGCCCACACTGCATCGCCAAATGTGATGCAGCGTGGGCAACGAAATTCGTTTTATTTATTTTTACCGGTACTTACCTCTAATGGTCCATATCCCGCATTTTACAACCCCCAACCCTGACCCTCCCCTGCCTGACGTCACCGCCCCAGTATAACGCCCGGCACGGGCCGTGCCTGGTGTACAGGAAAGGCAAAGTGCAAAGGACGGGGTGCATGAGAAGGGAAAGCAAAGTGAGTTGAAGATGAGGCCCAGAAGTGGAGCAGAGAATACAAGGCAGGGGTCATACAGTTAAAGTCAGAGCAAGAGGCAGATAAGGCAGCCTCTTACATGCCATTGCTTCGAGTGTACTGGAGCTGCAGAAACTCGATGTTTGTCTCATGCTTGAAGAAAATAACAGGACCAGGGGAGGGCCTCTAGGCCACACAAGCTTATCGAGCTGGCTCCAACTTTGAGCTCTGCTTTATCATTTTGTTGTTCGGTTCTGGGGAAATTAAAGTGCAGGCCCCAGCTTTTGCATTCACCCTTTCACTGCCAATAAACTGCTCAGAGCAACTTTTTAACTGGCTGTGACCTACAGGGTTGAACAGCTGTGTATCGGATAACCATAAAACTGTCTACTTGTCCTTTGGACAAAATACAAATTAAAACCTCTTCCCCTCCTAAGAAATCTAGATGTCTCGGGCGTCGGGAGATAGGAATTTCCCACCCCTGCCCCCCTCCACTTTTGCTCTGGGGTGCCACTCGCTCACCACTTTGTCATCGCAGGAATAGAGAGCCACCATGTAAAATACCGCCACCTCCCCATCATAAGCCTCGTTGGGGGAGTGTAAAATCTGAAGCAGCCTTGCCTATCAACACTTAGCCAGACACCCTTCTAAGATCATGGGTGGAATCTAGACAGCCGCAAGGCCCAGCATAGACTGGGCTTGGAGTGTGTCCCCCTGGTATACAAGTAGTACAGCCCTGAAAATTCTGTCCTATTAATAACTCTACTTCTTTCTTTGTATGCACTAGCACATCTGTAGACATGGGGCGGGGGCGCGCTCTCGTCCAAAATGGGTGCTTATGTTTACTAAAGGTGCTCCTGAGGTTGCTCCTGAGGTAGGATTTTCCCCAAATATACTCCTTACATTTAGCGTTGTTCTCTTAGCGCAAAATACACCCACGTATCTAAAATGGGTGTAAGTGCATTTTGTGTTAAAGAAACACCACAAAATGTAGCAAAACACGAATAGCGAGCAGTTGCTCACCCTTGCTAAAAGTGCTCTCACTGTAGAATTTATTACCTCAAAACTACTCTTAATTACGAAAAGCAGGCGTAATCGCTTTAACAGAAATTCTGCATCAAAAAGTAATGCTGAATTACTGAAATGTCCCTGATAAGTTCAGCATAATCGAAATTCTGCTTCGGCCTAGCTGTTTGAACCTCCTATTGAGCTCTTTCATTGTATTGCGATGTATGATTGTTGTTAATCCGAATGTCCCCTGAATCATCACAATTTAAATGATTTATCTCATAGATGCTTTGTATCTAGAAAACACTTGATTTTTGCTTACTTTTTGCCCTGTACAAGGATGTGGAATTTAATAAAATATCTTCTTATCCATGGGCCAGTTTCTTTCGTAAAACGACTTGTCCTGTAACAATATTCACTTGTCCCTTTGGTGCCATGTATTGTGGCGACTTAAGGCAGCCATCTCATTATTTAGGAGCTTTTATGATAGCCTCTATTATGCCAGAGCTCATACCATAGTAGAGTTTGAATACTAGCAATTCCTTGTTTTGCCAACATTCCACAGATCTACATACTGGGGTTGGAGATAGTTTTAAGCAATAGTTCCCCATGGTTAGAATTCCCCGTTTGAGTCTGTGCAAACCTACTAACTTGCATGTTTTATGGGTTTTCATCAGCTTGTCTCTAATATTTTCCCATATAAAGAAAGGTTAGAAATGTACTCCTGACTAGGGCAGATGTAAAACTTCTTCCAGGGTTGGGGAAAGAAGTGGTTGGTTGGATAGTGAACCTGTTACTGCACAGCAGATTTTTGCATGAGGAAATCTACACATGATTATTTGACAGTGCTAAAATGCATGTAACAAATGTTTACTAGGAGCACGATTTCCTGACTTCTGTAAATTCTTGTGAATTCATGAAAGCGGCAAATCTGCACTCCTGCAAGGACATATACCAGGTTACACTTTTGTGACTTTCTTTAAGAATTGGGTCCCTATTTAGGTCTGGCGTTTGCTCTTTATCTCTCTATCTACCGGCTGACTTTACTGTGAGTGACAACATTCTGCTCTTTCACAAGGAGCATATACGCACACAAAGTAGTTTAGTTCAGTGACAGGCACTACTGTGGTAATGTTTGGTTTTTGAGACCAAAAACGTTTTTTGTTTCATCAATGTTGATGATGAGTTCCCGACACCTCCCAAAACGTTTTACGAAACCCACGTCAAAACAAGACGCACATTGATATAACCAAAAGGCTGACTACCAATGCCATACCATTTTGGCTTTGCCATTGCTTGTTTATTTTCATGTGTCCTATAATTTTGTTGCAGCTTGTTACGCTGATTTTCCATTATAAATATTTTTGGGAAATACCAGCATCCATCAACACATTTTTCATAACAACGCTTCAAATAAATAGAACCTAGAATTTCACAGTAGTTCAGCAAAATGTTTTTTTCCTAGTTGCATTTCTTTTAATTAATATTTTGAAAGCAAAGAATCATCGACCGTGCTTTCCAGCTTTTGCATATATTTGCATCTAATCAAAGAGCATCCTGGAAGCATTATACATAGCATTATATTGTTAAACTTTGCAAACGTGTTTATACATTTTTATCTTGGAACCACTATCAGAAGTGCAGCCCGAACTTACACAATTTCCTTAGAGCGCTCACCCTAATAATAAAGGCCTTGTATTAATAAACCATAAATACAGGTTCGAACAGCATTAACATATGGTCCCAACTATTACCTTAACTGCATACAATGCCCTTCCCTGATCCATAATGTGGTAGTGTAATCTGGCAGCCAAAGGGTTTGTGCTGCAGAGGTTTGGGCCTACTTGCCCCAGGACAAATGTGGAGTGGTGTGGCTCACTGGTTAGAGGCGGCAGACCCGGAAGCAGAGAACGGCCCGGGACCAGGGTTCAATTCCAGACGCGGCAGGGTCCTGGACCAGGGTCAGCGGACTCGATAATTCTCACCTCGGTGCCTACTCTAACCAGGGATCACACTCGGCAACTCTGGGCATTAGCTTGCCTCATCTCTACAACGGCCCCCCACATTCGCCAGGGATGCCTGGTTTCACCTTGGAGATACCCAGTAGGGACCATCTCACAGGGATAGCCAGGACGGGTTCCCCAGCGGTCTACAGCGCCACAACGCCTCAGGGCAGCAGTGCGCTTTACAAGAACACATACATTACATTCCAAAAAATCATGGAAACGTCTTGTCCTTGACCCCCAAACAATATGTCCCGGGGGTCGGGCTATATGAATTCCACATCCCTGCTGCAGTAGACTTTACTATTTTAGTCAAGACTAAGAATACATGCCAGAATTATTAGATATTTACTTCTCATTTCAGCTTGTTTTGTAAGCTATTGATCTTCATCCTTTATAATGTTTGTGGTTCACAGCATTTATGAGTACAGTAAACTTTTTTACAGAGCTGGAGGATAAAAACCTTTGAAATGCAACAGATTGCTTTTCTGTAGGTTTATTGTAATTAGTGTTGCTTATTTGATTGTCTTTTACGGATATCTGGACATCCAGAAATAAGATACAACTGTCATGTTATATATCCTGAGTGAAGCTTATATGATCATTGTTTGTGCCGCCCCACTTGATGAATATCCAATCTACATACCCATACTAAACTCTGAGGCATCTTTTCAAAACCAGAATCTGTGGCTATGCCTTTTAAGTTGTTGTCCAAAATACACTTAACTGTAAAACATTTAAGTGGTTCCAGCCTTGACAGTCAAAGACAATGAGGCGCAATTAGCCAAGTCATTTACCTTGGACCATACACTTTGGTCTAGTGGGAAAGCTAGGATTTGATCCAGGGTTTCTTGATCTGTATTTCAGCCACTGGGCAATACCTTCTATTTTCAGGAACTAAACAATCATATTGCGTTTGTTACAGGGGCCATCTAGTGAATGATTCTACCATATGTTTTACAACCCAATCAGATGTTGGCAAACAAAGGGGCATTCCGTAACCCTTATTGTTGATGATTCTTTAAGATGTATAGTTGGATAAGAGGATGTGCTCCCCCCCCCCCCCCCCCCCCACTGGATAGTCTCTTTTAATGCCAGCTTCCTAAATAAATACACGTATCATATAGCTTATCGATTTAACAGTCCTGCAGAAATCTTTCTGAATACAAGTTAAGCAAACCTGCTATAACACCGTTTAAAAGTGGGAGCTTAAAAGAGTAAAAACAATGGAATATATTCAGTAGTTCATCAAATTTCACATACTAAATGTGCATTTACGTTGAATTCTATGGTGCAAAAAAAGTGTAAGTGAGGTAGAAGCCAATATTTCTATGTTATCCGTGGCCTTTACTCACCTCACAAACAAAGCTTTTTTGGAGATCATCACTTTAATGGAGACAAATCAGCAAAGAAGTAGGGTAAGGTGACCCTATAACCTGCTCTCACTTTATATGATGAAATTGTGGCTGAGCTGTGAAATATCCTTAAATATATCCACATTGGTAGAAAAGTAATATTGCATTTATTTTACACCCATCTACCACATTGTTGCTCCTGTCTTCTGATTAGGACACTGCATTTTTTGGGTTCTTTAGCATATCACATAATTTAGTTTACAGATAAATCCTGTGCCTAATAAAAAGCAACAAAAAGTGTTCCAATCAAAGCATATTCAATTCTAATTTCATTAACCTATTGAACTGTAGATGGGTGACCATTAATTTCAGGGATGTTTTTCACCAAGGGGTTCTGGTTGACACCAAATAGGCAACAAAAGTGAAGCTTGAGTTGTATGATGTACCCAGCAACCCGGGTGAAAAACATCCCCGTAATTCACTTTTACCCATCAATAATTTCTATCTATGCCTCCCCCTTTCAACTACTATGCAGGGACAGATGAATAACGGGCGAGAGCTGTGCCCTCTCTTTCAGAAGCCGTGCACCGTGGTTTCGAGTGCTGCTTTGACAGGCTGCTGGAGAGCCCAGACAGGGTTGCCTGAAATTCCTTCAAGATGTATCAACAGTGGGTAACAGCTTTTGTTGCCAACTGTTGCTACGTCGTAGCAGTGAGTTACTGGATTTGAACTCCGCTATACACACTACTGGTTCGCTACCAGAGATATACATACATAGCATATAGATGGGTAACTATGAATTAAAGGAATGTTTTTCACAGAGGTGTTCTGAGTAACGTCAAATAGACAACATGATCAAAGCTCGCGTTTTCTATGATGTCACTCAGAACCAGAGGTGAAAAAATCTCTAATTCACTTTTTACCCATCTATAATTTTATGTCATGTGGTGCTCTAAAATCATCCTCCCCTGGGTTCAATTGCTACGCAGGGGCAGAGGAGTAATGGAGAGCAATACATAACACAGCCTGTTCTCCATGTCTCAAATTAAAAAAAGAATAAATGCCTACAATCCTAACCAACCCTGACAAGCTTTCCTCCCTTCTTTCCTCTTTTTGCAGCTGGACTTTCGGCTTTCTTTCAAAGCGAACAAGTCGAGCTGCATTGACAGACTCTCGGGGAGGCATGTAACCCTGGCCTGTGGGTAGCCATTTTTTTTATCAACTGTGGCTATGGCACAGCAGTGAATTAAGATATTTAAGATCTGAAATAAACGATATAGCCTCTCTTTAAGAGCCATACATAACAATTGTAGGTCTGGAAAAAATACCTACCTTTTCATTGAAATCTTAGTATTCCTCCATAAGCAGCCAATAGGACTCGTGTTTCTAATGAGTGTGCTGAGCTGCTGGCATTGACAATGTTTGTATACAAGTGATTCAAAAAAGAAAAAAAAGAAAAAAAATTGTAGGAAAAGCAAACCCATTTCTTATAGTTTCTCAAAATTATACTTTGAATTCAATGTCTTCGTTCTTTACAGGTGGCACCGGTTTATTTTTCTAATATGTTTTACTCTAGAACCTGAACAGAATTTAAAAATGAGAATGATGTGTCGGAATGTAAAGGGAACCCCCTACCCAGGCATAATTTACTTTCAAAAGGATTCCCGTTATTTGGTGCTCTGCAGTAGCCCAGGGAGCAGCTTTATGTACTTAGAGGAGATGTGTCATGCTAATTTCACCTTCTGCCTCAGACACCAGCTGAATAAGTGTGGGAGGAGCATTTTGGTAAAATCTATGCAGCACCACTGCCCCCCTAATGAATTCCAAATAGATACCCAGCTTGTGTCATGCGTTTACACAACCCTGACAGATGCCATCAATCATAGCATTGGCAGCAAGGCTCCGGGCCCAGATGGGCTTCCTATTGATATAATAAAGAGTAATGTCACCTTTTGGGCTCCTTTACTCACAATTTTTTTCAATGGGCTTGCACCTTAACCCCCCTCCCCCACAGCACACGGAGCTTGTCGATCGTAGTGCCTATTTTAAACAAGCATTAAAATGCAATAGGTCTCACCTTTCATTAAGCTAAAGCCATTTGCTTTGCTATACAATACCATTAGCAAAGCAAATGGCTTTAACTTAATCAATGTCGAGACCTGTTGCATTTTCAATGCTTGTTGTATCCTGCTCCTACCAAGTCAGATCTAGACCTAGGCCAGTCCCCACAGTTGCTCAGGATTAAGGGACATTGTCATGTCATCCCAGGCGCGATGTAAAGACTCCCAGTGAGCTGAGGACTCTCTTTTGGCTCAAGAATAAACTAGCTGGAGACCCTTGTGGTTGTTTAAAGCTTTAAGAGCAGCCTGTAACTGAGTCTTGAGCTGGTTGGGTGACCTCGGTTACAAAGTGGCTCAGCCAGATGGCCCATTATGACCCCCTTTGCCCGTCTCCCCTCCAGGCACACAGGGCAAAAAACTGAGGTATGCCCAACCCTGCCAAAAAACTGAGGGGTGACCCCAAGAGCTCAGCTGGCTGGCATCCTATCAGGGGTGGGATGCTTTGGTGTGCTTGTCTGGTGTGCTGGGTGCATTGGCTCCAGTTTTCTCCCATGTAACTGATTGGGTGTCTTCAGTTTGCATCTATGCGAATGTCTGACTTATGACTGCGCATTCCTTTCAGTGTGCACTTGCTTCAGTTTACTTTTTGAGTCACTGTCTAGTTTGCCGGATGCATTGCTTTCAATTTTCTTTCATTAAACTGTTTGACTTGCCTGGTGCTTTGCTTTCTGTTTGCTTTTATGTGGCTGCCTGGCATGCTGAGGTGCACTCTTCAGTAAAAATGTATATTACTGGCCTGTTGAATAGCACCCAGTTCGCATGGTGCATACTTGCTTCAGTTTACGTTTGTGTGCTTGACCGTTTTGCTTGATACATTGCTTTCAGTTTGCTTTTATGTTGTTGCCTGGTATGCTGAGGTGTACTCTTCTTCAGTTTACATGTATGTGACTGGCCTGTTGACTAGCACCCTGCTTTCAAGGTGAAGGTGCACACTTGCTTCAGTTTACTTTTGTGTGGTTGACTGCAGTTTTGCTGGATGCATTGCTTTCAGTTACTACTTGATGCAGTGCTTTCAGTTTGCTTTCAAGTAATTGCCTCTCATCCTGAGGTTTGCTTTCCTTTCCTTTTATATACATATAGATCCGGATGACTTGCTGAAGTGCGCTTGTCGCATCCACACATGCTTCTCTTGGCTTTTGTGTAATTGCCTGCTTTGCAGGGTGTCTTGCTCTCAGTTAGCGTTTGTGAGTGCCTGGCTTGCTGTAGCGCTTGACGCATTTACACACTCTATCTGTTAGTTTTTGTGTAATTGTCTGCTTTGCAGGGTGTCTTGCTTTCAGTTAGCTTTTATGTGAGGGCCTGGCTTGCTGTAACGCACTTGTCGCTGGCTCCATGTCTTGTCTTGTCGCTCGGCTTCAGTAAGCCCACGCTTGGCTGCTAGTCCCGCAGGCATGTTGTGTTCTCACTGCAGCTACAAGTGAAGGCAGCTTTATTAGGTTCACAATGGCACTTCAGTGCAGGGCTGGTGTTTGTCGCCCTCTTTCGCAGTCACTCCCGGAGCAAGATCCAGGCTGCTTGCGTTTGGATAAGCTTGTAAGGATTTGTCAGCCAGATGTGACAGGATTGTCAAGAGGCAAGGCAAGGAGGAGACCTGATATTAATCAGCACATAGCTCTGCGGCCCAGGTGGCCTGCGCTCTCAATGCACGATGTTTATAAACAGCTTCATCGATGTGCGTGCGGGGACTGGATGCTTTACTGGCAGCGAAAGAAGAAAGTCCCCAGAGTGGGACGCCGCCAGTAAAGCATCCAATTCCCGCGTGCACATCTACTGTCTCTTCTGTCTCTCCGCGTGCACGCTTTGGAATCCGTATCGATTCCAAAAGGGCCTCTTTATGGCGAGAGCAACGCATGCCGCTACTAACGCCAGACGAAACCTAAAAAGGGATCACTCACTCCCAAGTTGCCACAGGCTGATATCACTCATTGAGACCACCGCCAAAATTCTGGGCAGAATAATTTACAGCAGGATTATGGAATGGGTAAGAGATGAGTCTGTGCCAGTGGAGGCTGGCATCTGAGGGAGATGGAGGTGGGGAGCGGGAGGGAACAGGCGTGCACGCAAAATAAAATACATTTAAACTTAACTTTCTTGAACTCGACGCTATATCCTCCTCCAGTCCTCTTCTATCCATCGGAACTGTCAGCAGCAACTCCCTTAACCAATCAGGGCCCTGCTGTCATGCAGCATGAGAGCAGCGCCCTGATTGGAGGGAGTTGCCTCACTTGGCGCTCGAGAGCTATTGAGGCTTTGGCTTGATCTAACCCAGCTGTCTTACAATAGTAGGGTTAGAGCCGTGTAAAGTGCGCATGTGTAGCTGTCTGTCTCAAGACGGCCTGCCAAAAAGACATGCACACATTTTAAAAAGTGCCAAACCCAGCCCACCTTCCTCCCTGCTGAGTGACATGCTGCTGTCACTCAGCAGTGGCCCGGCCCCCATCCGGACGCTCTGTTCCGGGCAGAAAATAAAAATAAAATGGTAATAAAGTAACATTTTATTTTTCAGGGGTTTGGGGGGATTTTAAGTGAGGCAACATTCCTCCTCTCCAATGGAGGAGCCGCCCCTGTGCTCAAATGTTCCCTGTATTCTTTTAGGCTGAAAATAAGTACAATTGAACAATTCCTCAACCTGAATCTCGTGCTATGGAAATACACTTTGGTCAACAAACTCCCCCCTCTACCTAGCATTTATGGACCTATCGTCGTCCTTTGATGGTGTGAAAAGGCCCAAATTATGGAGCATCCTTACTGCTTGCGGTCTAGATGCGACGTTGGAGCATTTTCTTGCCTATTTGCATGAGGGTATGATGGTAAGCGTTCGCATCAATCAAAAGGGGGAGGTGTTGGGTGATATAGGTATTCACTGTGGGGTGAGACAGGGATGTGTGTTGGCCCCTCTCCTATTCATCCTATAAATCCATTACCTTCACCCCTCCCTAGTAGGTGCCTCACCTGATGTACCCATCATAAAGGGGAATTCCTTGCCAGCACTATTGGATGTGGATGATGCAGTGCTCATGGCACGTACCCCCTGGGCACTGTGTCACCTAGTACATGCTTTTGTTGACTACATGGCCTCCCTAGACTTACAGACCAACTACGCTAAGTTCCACATTATGTCATGCAGACCTAAGTGCCAACCTATGGCAATTGGTACCCATCTCTTGACCAGCATTAATGCTTGCCCTTATTTAGGCATCTACTTCTCTGCCCATGGGTCTTGGTCCCCAAATATTGCACAACACACTTCAAAATTTTCCATTGCTAACTGGTCCCTCTGCAGTATTCCCCAACCTTTGGGAGGCAGCTCTTTTGCCCCGCTACTACAAATATTTAAATCCCAATTTTTGTCAATTGCCATGTATGGCGCTGAGGTGTGGGGAGTTGCTAACTGTAAGGCTATTCAACGGGAAGAAAACCAATATCTGTCCTTTTTTCTGCCTCATATTTCATCTGCCACAAGGACTTGAGGTACCTTATATAGGTTATCCGATGAGGGTGCAGCCTACATTATTGTGGCTTTCAATTTGGAAGAATCCTGAGGTCACCCTAACGAGCGAAATCATAGTGGACTGCCTCTCTCTGTGGACAGAGGGTTTCATATCCCATGGATCGCATATGTTAAGGATGAATACTGTAATAGTGGGATGCAGTCCCATTTTCTCACATCCATCAGTATGTTAGCACAAATAAGAGGAGGGTAGCCAATACCTTTTATAATTTTGAGGAAGCACGGCTGTTAAGAGATCTGTCTGGGAAGCCTACTATGACCAAATACCTCGATTTGTGGGATTTCGATTGTACTTCTGATTTATATTTGGTGGAACTCTCCTTACTATTTTACTTGAGGTCTGATACTGTTAAAAACTTGCTGTGCTTCCCTGTGGGTTTTACACATAACCTTCATTCTCTGCTGTGTCCTTGTGGCGACTCCTCTGGTCAATTAATACTTCATTTTATCTTTTTTTTGTGCAAATTTTATACGCTATACACAAGACATTTTTTACCCCCCCTTTAAAAAACGGTCGCAATATTGAGCAATGCAGACTAGCTTTGAGATTCCTACTACTTTTAATTAATGATGAAGCTATTTTGCACATTGGGTCCTTTTTAGGTCGAGGTCTCTCGACCTATTGTCGCCGAGTTGCTCCTCAAGGGAGATAGACCGGTGCACGAGCGGACCAGGCTCTGTGGACGCGCTTACGCAGGCCGGCCTAAGACATGCACACACGCCCATACACACAGACACACACACACACACGCGCGCAGACACACACACGCGCAGACACACACACGCGCAGACACACACACGTGCCAAGCCCCACTTACCGCATCAGCTGCCTCAGCCGCCACTCCTGACTTCTGCTGCCACCAGTCTATGGGCCATCCACTCCAAGGGCGCGGGCTTCTAGCAAAGACGGAAGTCCCGCTCCACGACAGCCGTGAGCTTGCACATCCCGAAACCGGAGGTTCGGGAGTGTGCACGCTCACAGCTTGTTTTATTTTCCGGCTGCTTTTAGTTTCATTTTGCGGCCGCCTTTAATTTCATTTTGCGGCCGCTTTTAATTTCATTACTAATATTCACTGCAGGCTGCCGGCAGCCGGAGCATCGGTAGGTGCCCGAGGCTGCAGGTTAAGTGTGCTGGTACAATTTGAGCAATTGGGAGAGGGCGTGTAACATCGTGACTCGCCAGCATTTCGGCAGCCAACTTGGATGGAACGGACGGATCTGTTGCATTAGAGACAGTGTATTGATTTAGCGTAGTGACAGAAGGAATAAATGGTACATGCTGCCTAGGATGTGGGATAGCTGTGAACAGTCACAATGTTTGACCCGGGTTTTGTGATTCTTGCATCATCTTTGCGTACTGCCTATTTGTTTTACATATGTACATATGTTAGGGTTTTACTGTGTAGATCCGACACTGGTCTTCTGTATTTAACTGGAGGTCTTCTTAATTTAAAACATCGAAATGTGAAGTCACTGGCTGGATTGCATTTATTTGACGCAACAGCCGTGGAATGACCATATTTGTAGGGTCTGCATTGATAAAGTAAATATTTTACTTACTTTTACTATACAGATTTTTTTTCTTAAACTAAACGCTTGGATTATTGCTTATACAATTACGTTTGATTTTTGGTTATTCTGTTGGAATATCAACTAGTACCATAGAAATGCGTTTCTGCACAGCGCTGCACGAGTGACCCAGGGCTGTAATAACGGATCTGCGCACCAAATCGGGATTAAAGCTCCTCGCGCTGTCTGCTGTCCTAGGGAGTGCTGCGAGGCAATGCAGATGCTTTGGCAGGATGTCTGCGGGCGCCGTGAGCTCCTTTTACAAAACCCAAAATCAATAAGACAGCCTTGAGAGGGAGGGAGGAGAAATGTTTCTGCATAGATTGCCTGAAAATAGTTGGTAGCCCATTTGGAGACACTTATTCCACAACCAGAGGCAAATTGCTAGGCAGTCAAAATGTTTTTTTTTTTTTTTTTTTTGCAAGAGCGATGTAGAGTATTTGGAGTGGATGAGTCACCACCTGGTTATTTGTGATTTCAAGTCTGTCAGACAACAAGGATTTTTCTTGGACTGGTTTAGAGCCCTCACTTATTCTTTACATATTTTTAAAGACATTCTATAGCCACATTGATAAAGTAAATATTTTCGTATTGGAACACGAGAGCTGTATCAGCAGTGCTCTTTTATGTCAACACATCACAGCGAAAGTGAAAGTGACCTTTTTATTGATAGCAATCTGAAATATGACCTGTGTACTAATAGGCCACTTCGGAAACTGTCCCTTCACAGAGAATAACAAAATCATCAGCCTAACATTTATTGGGTAAGGAAGATTAAGGCCCGGATTAGGAACAACAACCTGCTGTAGGACAAATGTTAAAACTATCTTCACACTCTTTCTCCCCTTTCTATACCTCTCTTTTCATCTCCTCATTCAACCATCCACCTCTATCCATCCACCTATCCACACACCCGTCCATCCAGACTCCTAGCCAGTCACCCACCCACACATCCATCTACCCATTCATCCATCTAGCATCAATGCATATTCTCTCTCTCTCTCTCACACACACACTTACTTTAATTATATATCTCTGTTTCTCCCTCTCTATTTTTCTGTATCTCCCTCTGTACTATATTCAGTAAACGTTGGGGAGCTTAATAAAGTCACAGCAGCAACAGCAGTGACCTCTGGGCTTACAATGGCTCCAGTTCTATGTGAATGGTTTCCGATTACAGAAATGTGCCCTTTAGAGTAGCTTTGGTCCATTAAAGGGAGAGGTGCAGCTTTGGAAAAAAAATTCCCATTTGGGGACATGTCCAGCGGGGCACATGCAGTCTGCTCCTACATACGCCATGTCTCACGTGTTGTTATCTAAGCAATGGTTTGAAATAGGGTTGCTAAACCAGAAGCACACACAAACGCAACCACGCACAAGCACACAAACAACTACACATACATACACCCACTCACACGCAAAACACTCAACAACACACAACACACACATATACAACCACAGCTGCAAAATCACACATACACACACCCACACCCACACACACAATCACACATACAACCACACACACAGAAACACACACACACACATACATACACAACCACACAAGCAACCACATTCACACCACACACACACATACAACCACACACACAACAAAAACACACACAGCACACATACACACACATATACACAATCACACATACAACTACACACACACAAACACACACACAACCAAACATACAACTATACAGACACACAACCATACACACAACCATACGCACAACACACACACACACAAACGCTTATAGACTTTTGTTGCAATTGGTGTTGCAAAATTTAGCAATGCCAATAGCTCAAACTTAATTAATGCGAGACCTATTGCATTGCAAATGCTTGTTTAAAATCTGCCGCTAGAGCCCCTAGAACTATGCTTAACATTGCTGCTATTATATTGTAAGGTTTCATTGTGGGTTTTATGCAGTCTGTATCTGACGTGACTTAAGAATTGTTCTGTGGTTTGCCTGGCATTGCGAAAATTCTTTTATGGACGCTACAATGCCGCTGAATAAATATTATTGATTGATTGAGAGTGGCAAAGTAAATTTAGAATGAACAAATAGTGTGTTTAGTTAACATGAATAGGTTTCAAATAATATAATTGAACAGTATTTAAAATAACGTTTTTTGCAAGTTAATATGACTAAGCCTCTAATTCACTTCCATTTGTTGCAGTTTGCACATTTTATGGTCTTATATTTGCTGTATATATTCTTCCCTGTGTTACTGATGTCTTGGAGAAAGGAGTAGAGCTCGACTGTATCTTTACAAGGCCACTTCTATGGCTAATGGGTGTTGTGTATAGAGCTTTAATTGTGCCTTTGTTTTCCCTTGTGTGACATAATATAGGATTGCTCATTAGTACTGGAGCAAAAGTAATTTTTCGTGTGATGTGTTTTATGTTTTACTGCTGGATATTGTGATGCAACGTGTTTTACACCATGTGGACAGTGCAATTTCTGTTAGAAAAACTATATAACATGGTGTTTTTGGAATGCTTGCCAGAGTTTCCCTTCTCCATGTCGGCCCTCTTATTGACTTTGTATGTAGAGATTTTACAGACTTTCCTTGACTTTAAAACGGAACAGTCACTATGACCGTTTGTTGTTTGACTCTGTGTTTAGAATATTTTTGCATTTTGATGCGATGTGTTAGACTGTATCTGATTCTGGCGACTTAAGAAGAATAGAGACTGAGTCCTATGTTAAGTTCCAGTATTTCGCATTTTGAGAATTTTTTGACATTTTGATTTGGAATGACTATTTTTACCTTCTGTTTTAAATGCCTTCTTGATTTTGACTTTGAACCTCGTCTTTGCTAGTTATTGTTTTAAAATGCACCATTTAAATAAACAACAATGATGCATTTTTAAAACACAAGCTAGCAAAAGCCTCACTTCCAATAAAAACAAAAGGAAACTTATGCTGAGCTGCAATCTTTTCGTTCAGTTTACAAAAATAAAATGTTTACAGGGCTTTATCGAGGTGTGACCGGGGTAGGGAGGTACAATGGAAGCACATGCCCCTTTCCTCTTCACAGCTGCATTTCATCACCATGGCCTACTAACTTATCAAGCACAGGCATAGCTAGTAGGTCTGGGTTTAGTCTGCTTAAGCATATAGCGCTAGCACATTAGAGTTCGAGACAGTTGTATAATAGACTATTATGCAGTCCATGCAACCACTAAAATGGTGGTGGAAGGCAAAACACAAACAGCCAGTAGCTTTAGGTAAGATGTGAATACAGCAGTGAGCTGAGCTAAGATGTCAAGCTAATGAATGAACTAGGCTGGGCGGAAAAAAACAACAATTGAAAGAGATAAATGCAAAGCACACTCTTTGTATATTGTTAGTACGAGATCTGTTTGTCATCAGCCCTAACAAAACAGAGACCTAAATACGGGGTTCAAAAGGAACATGCACTTGACATTACATAGCCCCTCCTACAGACTCTCAGTTTCAAAACTTTATTCGACAGCAAGTCATAAAAGCAATTTTTACATCCTACCCTACACAATAAATACTACAACAATATTAAAATCATTATCATTTAAGAAACTCATTAAACATAGTGCTGTCATTTTACAGATTTAAATACATGGGATCAAAACAAATCGACGATATCAATTATTTCATCAGACAGTGTCTAGCTGTTGTAAAGTGCGGGTGCGAATAGTCTATGACCAACCTAGGAATTTTGCGATAGCAATCGCCAAATAAGGTATACAGTCCGATTCCAGTATTCTTAGCGCCTCTGTGCACCTGCGTGTTCCTAGATTTAAGCACACTGGTTTTATCCATTTACGTCGTGGATTAACATATAGGGGGCAAACAAACAGTATGTGGGCCGTATTCTCTGTCGAATCTTTACAATGGGGACATTTATCGTCCTGGTTTACTGACCATTTGCGGGTAAACGCCTTTTGTAGGAAGCGTCCCGATTCTAAATTGGAAATCCAGTTTTCTATCAAATGGCCTTTCAATAATGTCCCAGTAAGTCTCCCAAAATGGTACAGATTTAATATTCAAATAACGTCCTGTTAAATTTGTATTAGAACCTGTACATTGAGTGGACGACCATACCATTTCCCAATACATGTTCTTTAGTGTAGCCTTTGGTGGAAAGCTTTCAACATTGGAAGAATTCCACAGATGGTCTAGTTCCAGCTTACTAAGCAACCCTCTTATTTCTTTTAACCACAAGATCGAATGAAAGCAATCTGCCCTGATGATATCCTTTAGGGCAGTTGCATAATGCACAAGTTCAGGGGTGGTCATAAGGCGTCTCCAGTATAGGAAGGGACGTAGCCGTGCCAAGTCCTTGATGTTTTTCCTGCCTAGATCATATGCCAATTCTACGGTAGGAGTACTTTGGGGAACCCCAATCAGACGGCGAAAAAAGCTATTTTCCGCCAATGTTAGTTGTTTCAAGTTGGAGAAACCCCAAAGTTCCGAACCGTATAGGGAGGCACTGATAACCTTCATGTTGTAAATTTCTAGGGCAGGGGTGATGGGCTTGGTCAATGAGACTTTATGTTTATGGGCCACTACACCTGCCAGTTGGTGGAGTTTTAAGACAGCCATGTCTATATGATTTTTCCAGCTCAAGTTACATTGGAGGTTTATTCCCAAGTACGTGAAAGCGTCAACCTGTTCTAAGGGGATACCATTAAAATGTATTGAGCCCCTGAAGGTATTCCGCTGGTTTAAGCACATGAACTTGGTTTTGGATGTATTTATCTCAAGTCCATGTGCTTTACAGAACTCATCGAAGGCGTTAACTGCTTTCTGGAGCCCACTCGGTGTACGGGAAACTATGAGCATGTCGTCCGCAAACATGAGAACAGGCACACGCGCCCCTGCTAGAATCGGTGCATCGGTGGGAGAGCGGCTTAGATGGTTTACAATGCCATTGATGTAAATAGAAAACAGTGTCGATGCCAAGACACACCCCTGCCGAACCCCACGTTCGACAGGGAATGTGTCAGTCACCTCGCCCTGAGCACCCCACCTGATTCTAGCATAGTTGCTCTCATGTAAGCGGAATAGTAGCGTCAATAGTCCTGGGGCCATCCCAGCTTCAGCAAGTACCCCCATAGCTTAGAACGAGGAACTAAATCAAAGGCTGATTTTAGATCTACAAATACAGCGTAAAGAGTTCCATTGGTTAGCATCACGTTCATCCAGTAAAGGGCTATGAAAAAAAGACCTGGTCAACTGAACTTGTGCAAGGACGAAACCCAGCTTGGTAGGGGGATAAAATATCTTTTTCATCAATCCAGGTTTGTAATTTGTTTTGTATTAGACGACCTATTATCTTTTGAGCAGAGTCTATAAGACTAATAGGTCTATAGTTGCTGGGTAATGATTTGTTTCCCTTTTTAAAAACTGGAATTATTTCTGCACCCTTCCAAGAGGTCGGTATTGGTGCACCTCTGGCTACAGAATTAGCTAGCCACTCAAAGTACTGACACCAGGATGGACGATCACTTAGGAACACATCTGCGGGTATAGCATCCATTCCTAGAGCACGACCCCCTGTCACACAATCCCGCTCTATGCTGACATCTTTTAAGGTGAATAACTGGCGTTGGTAGAAAACTGTAGGGGGTAGGGTACACTCTCCTTCAGTTAGCACACAGGCGTATTGTGGTCTGAAGAAATCAACCCATTGGTTTTGAGCTACATTGTTTTGTGCCACCCCTCCTCTATCCCATTTGACGGGGGGGCCCAGAATTGGCTCTGATTCCTTGCGTCACAGGCGGATTTAAGATCACGCCAGTGGTCCTCGTCCCACTTTTTCTTAGCCTCTTTTTGTACCTTCCTGTAAATATCCCTCGCTTTTCTCACACCTAAAATATTCTTATTTCTAAGTTCAGTGCTGAGGTTCTGGCGGGCTTCTCTACAAGTCTTATCGTACCATCCTATTTTGGGCAATTTGTTGTGGACACTTCCTGGTTTCTTCTCCTTCTTGAAAAACTCCTGTAGCTTAGTAAAAAAAGTCGTGTGGGCGTCAAGCATGATTTCAGGGAAGTTTTGCTTTTTAACGTGTGAGTTAATCTCAGCCACTTCTTCTAGCACCACTTTTTTAAGCTCCTCTAACCTCTCCATGTTCTCAATAAGTCTACCCCATTTTATGTGGCGCTGGTTGTTCGAGGCTACAATATCTAGGGTAATTTTACCACCCCCCTGATTTGGTTTTCTTGACCCTGCATTTGCTTTAATAACCATACAAAGAGGGTTGTGGTCGCTCTCTATCCGGGTTTTAACTGCCATATCAATCAACCTATGCCATATTCTAATATCCACTAGGATATCATCTATTCGACTGGAGAACCTACCATTGTCGAATGTTTTGTTCCCCTGTCGATCTGTCTTGCTAGACATAGGGCCTTCAGTTGGATGGCCACCGCTGTCCATCTAATAACTACGGGAAGTTCTAACTGAGGGATACCCCACTTGCTGTCCTCTTCTTCAGTTAGCGTTTGGTCTTCATGGCCAAGCGGTTCAAAAGTGGTGTTAACATCGCCCCCAACAATAAAAGGCAGCTGTATTTGATAGCTTCAAGCTCATGATCCAGAGCGGTTATTACTTCTGATGTTTTTACCACCCGCTACTCCCCTGGTGTAGATATTAAATATGGCCATCCCATATCCATTGGCCCAGGTAAGAGTAACTGACAATATGTCGTCTAGTGGAGAGCTCCTTTGTTGAATTCTACAGCATAAATTTTGGCGGGCCCAGATTGTCAGGCCCCCTGCTGGACGACCCTTAAGGTTTTTTGTGGCTGGGATATAGAAATTAAGGTACCCTAGGTGGTGTATTGGGATCACTGACCATGTTTCCTGGAACGGTAGAATGTCAAATTGGTCTATAAATGTACACCATTCTGGTGATAACAGCTTGTTAGTAATTCCAGCGATGTTCCAGGAAAGAAAGGACAACCCTGACTCTACTGTTTCATCTACCACTATGTCTAGTGGGACCTGGGGTGGGAAAATACCTTGTAATTCATCCTCCAGCCCTATTTCTGATTCTCAATTAGTATGATGGTGGCATAAAGGTTCGAGTGCAGATACAACTAGGCCAGGAGCTAGACATAATTCTACCATAGAGGGGACTGACTGTAGCTCCGGGTGTCTATTCTCGTTTCTATTACTTGGAGTAGATGCTTCCTCTGCCCTTTTCCCTGGAATCAAGAAATGACATTTGTGAGACCAGGCCCCTTCTCTATGGGAGTGTCTATGTTTTTTAACTCGGCTAGTTCATTAAACACTACTCTGTCAGTCAATTTGAGTCATCACATTCGTTCAAGTCTGACAGTGCCCCAAATCTGTTTTCAAGATTGATTTCCCATTCGCTAGATTGGGGGACCCTGCCCCACTTGTGTGACACCGGGTTCCACTTGGTCTTTAAGATGCTCGGATTCCCTATTTTACCACTGTGATAGAAAAAGTCCAAAGTTAACGGAATGATGTCTGTGCTCCTACGTTGTGGAGGAAAAAGGTTCCTCAAAACCTCAGGAAGTACTTCTGGATTTAGAAAATGCAAAAGTACACAGTCAACTTTACATTTTTTGACACCATTCCCTATCCAATCCACCCTTCTTGCCATAGTGATTTCCTCAGCTAATTGCTGTTTACCCCAAGTGGATATTAACATATTGTTGGATAACCAGTGAAAAGCTTTGCTAATCAAAGAAGCAGTAGATTCCACTTGGCCCGGCTTTAAAGAAGGTACATTGGCCAGGACCAAGACTAGGGGGGAGGCCTCTACGATAAGTTGAACCGGGCCTTTCTCAATGCCTATACCCGTGGATTTGGGTGGGAGGGCTTCGATATTTGTTCCCTGGATGTTATTGGGTACACAGTGATGGGACGTTTGGGGAATTGGGGCCGCTTTATCCCTGCATCTCTATCCCAGCGCCTGGTGCATTTACTATAGATTCAGCTCTGCTTGGAGCTGGAGTTGGTATGTTGCCCACCTCTTCCACTGTCTTATTTATGATTCCCCCTAGCCTATTTACCTCTGCTGTTAAATGTCAATTTTGGCTATCAACGGTTTAACAATGCTTTTAATCTTAGAATCAATAATGCTCACAAGTTTTTTGATTTGATCATCCTCCAGTGTCACCTTCCCACCAAACTCCCCTGTTGCATCTTTTGTGGGCATAGTTTTAGGAGGGGAGGCAATCCTTTTTCTACTAGAGCGTAACCCACCACGTTTGTTCTGGCCCTTTCTGCATGCTGTAACTGCTCTAGTTGCTGGCACGGACACAGGGGAGGGGGGGAAATTTTCTGGAGTCATATTAGATTGATCTAAGGAATCATTGACCAAATTAATGGCAGTGGGGGTGGTTTGGTCGAGGTTAACGTCCGGGGAGAATACATTATCTGGGGTGTCACTACAATGTACCTGTATCGGGACTTCGACCAGGTTTAGTTCTGATGAGGAATTCTGTGTGGGGATTATGGGTGTGGAACTCAAGCCCAATGATATCCTTCTTGTACTGTTTATTTTACTCACTACCTGTACTAGGTAGTTGTCCATAGTGTTAGAAACAGAGGATGACTTTTGTCAATAGGATGGTAACACAGTTACACAGGAAGCTCAGGGGAAAACAGAAATTAACAATTAGCAGTAGAACACAGCACGAACAGTACTCGAGGGTATTAGCAACAATAGGTCTTACGATTAAGGCGCCGCGGGGGGACCGCGAAGACAACAAATAAGGATCCTGGCCCAGTCCAGTCACGGTCAGTCTCGGACTGTCTCAGACTGTCCGCCCTTTGGCCGGGCTTCTTCCCGAGCTGCGTCCCGCACACGCGTCCCGCTAACGCGCAGTAGGACCGCCTAAAATACAGGAAACAGGCTGAAGGGAAGGAGACACGGGAAGAGGCGGCAGGTGTGCGGGGTGTGGAGAACGCACTGCCTGGTGGGCCTCGCAGTCCCGGTCTCCTGCTGATAGGCAAAGTTCCAATTCGCGATCACTGTCCCAGCAAAGGCAGGTCACCTCCAATACAATGACAGCAAGGCAAGATTCCAAAAACCGACTATAGCTATTTAATAACACTATTGATGATTGCTTTTTAGGGCTCGCGCAGGCGAAAGCCCTTTTGTCCGGGGTTTGAAAACAGACCCTGAAATTGCACAAGCTCGTACGTGTGCTTTTCCTTTTGGGTTCCGCTAATGGGCTTTGTGTGCGTGTTTTTTTATAAACAGAGCAGGCAATAGGCCAAAGGCGGGCGCATGGCTCCGTCCCTGGCCTATTGGTGTCTGTTACGCGCACCAAAGTGTCATGTGGTTTCAATTATCGTGCCCAGACACGGGCACGATAATTGATGCCACATGTCTTGCTGTGGCGCGCACGCACGCACCACTCCCGGGCTTCAGTTGACGCTGATCTCCAGACTAGTGAAATGTAAGCCCTCACGCAGTTTTGTACCCGGGAACCAAGAGGAATATTCGTCATTTCTTCACAACTTCATTTCCCAAACGCTTCTAATCAAACGCGTTTTATTTGGTTAATCAGCGTGAAATCCTCAGCTTTGTTTTTGCAACCGGTATTGTGTTTGTGGAGCCAAGTTGCTGAAACTGTGTTATCGAACACCGCACGTGTTAATGTTGGCACCGTCGGCAGATTCTACAGATGCCTCTCACGCTACGCTACGCTACGCTACAACCTCCCACGCCACTGCCCCCTGGTCACCGTCTCTGTGAACCACGGAGGCATGTTTATTTTTTAATGCTTTCTTACAGCATTTCTCAGGGAGGTCGCAGGGACGACGGTGTGATTTAAGCTGCCGGAAACCCTATCTCAAAGTGTTGGTAGGAGCAGAAGTTTTTAAAGAAAACATTGCTAAATTGTGTGCTTGATGCTGCTTCTGCAGACCAATTAGACAAGCTGGGAGCCTGAGCAGGCTGTCGCCAGGCCTAGCTGCAAGTACAGCAAACAGGCTCGAAAGCAAACAAACGGCTGGACAGAGTGTGGCCGTCGGAGGGCTCAGCGGTGCCGCTGACCCCTGCATCTCGGGCCAGAGCTTGAAAGAGTCTGTGGTGTAATTCGCTCTGACATTAGTTAGCAGCACGAATTACCAGAAAGCGATTAATCAGGGAAAGTCTCCACACAGAAGGAGGGTAAATAAACCGCAGCAAAAATTCTGAGCCACTTTAAGTTGCAGATAAGCGACCGGGCCAGGTGTCAGGCAGGGGTGGGGGCATCCGTCTTACTGGACTCTCTTAGGGTCACTGGTGGCTCCTTGGTGTCCTCAACCATTTATCTGCCTTCGAGCAGGAACATTATTTATTTATCCAGGCGCAACGAAATACTCAAGTATTTCGTAAACAAAGCGCAACACGTCTTTCACAGCAGACACTTCTAATTTCCTGTATGCAGCAGACAAAAACACGACCCATTCCATACACGGCCACCCTTATTTTTTTTTTACTAAGCTCGATACCAACACAAGAGGCCTTTAAAACCCCTTTAAAACCCCTGTGTGAAATAATGACATGGGGTGAAATAAAACCATATTTCAGTGTGATTACAAAGACAGCGGTGGTAGCGTGAGGTTTTCTGCATCATGGCGGCATTGCCCATATACGTATCATAGCATTAAAGTGTAGCAATACACGTAACAGTGTGTGCTTTGCTAAAATGTTAATCCATTTCCTCTATACAGCACTTGACATCGGGAATTGGCACGTTTATAAGCACACCCAGTTTGGGATAAACTAAATGGGACCTCTTAAGACAAAGGGCCAGATGTAGGTAATCTCAATTTACCTTTTCATAAATACCGAATTTTACCGATTCGGTATATAAGAATAGGTAAATGGGATGTAGATAATTTTAGGAAAAAATTACCAAATCAGTGAGATTTGGTAATTAAGAATCTGTATTTACCGAATGAATTCCCATTCATTCCTATGGGCCTCGGGCCCATAGGAATGAATGAAATTACAGATTCGGTATTTACCGATTCGGTAAATACCGAATCGGTAATAGGGGAAACCCTTTCAAGGGTGGCAGGGTGTCACATTGATACCCTGTTGCACCCCTGAATAGTGCATGGGTGCACATGTGGCACACATACATGCCCTAAGGTCATGTATGTCTGCCACATGGCACTGAATAAAAAGCAAAAAATTGCTTTTTAAAAAGAATTTGTTATTTACCACCTACTAATAGTTGGTGGTAAATAACGAATCCTTAAATGTAAGAAGCACTCACTTGAGTGCTCCCTACATTACGGATTTGGTAATTTACCGATTTCTTAAATTACCGATTCAGTAAATTACTGAATCCTGAAATGTGGCCTCCTACATCTGAAAAGCCTAATACCGGTCGGTAACGGCCGAAATTCGGTAATTTGGGCCATTACCGACCGGTATTAGGCTTCCTACATCTGGCCCAAAGTCATTTGCCCAGGCTCACACTATTTGGCAACTGCGTGAGCTGCGATTATCAAGCTTGAAGTTTCTTAACTATACAAACTGTGGAGACCAGGAAAAGTATATAATTCCCTGGTGAAACCTGTGCCAGTGATCTCACTTGAAATGATGTGAGTCCCAGGTATGGCGATGGAACACACCCCGCCCTCCATGGCGTTATTGATCAAACATTATTGTGCACCCTGTGGCATAGCAAGGGTCTCAACTCAACGGGGGCTATTCATCCAAAGTGGGCCTGCCACCCCGGCTTGGAAGCAAACAATAGCTATAACTGGAGGTGCAGTGGACCCCTCAGTCAGCTGTGTTCCGGTGTCGCTGCACCTGCTGCACTATTGATAGCTACGCCCCTGATGCTACTCTTCCAGCCACAATAGGACCACAGGTTGTAATAACACAGTCCGGTTGAGGGACTGGGGTGCTGCCAAGCTTCCACTCTGTTCAGGGTAGCGCCTCGCAGCGCTGGGGCTGCAGGGACATATGCTATGCCCACATATGCTATGCCCGAGATGCCTGTATGAATTCCAACAAACACGGTCATCAGGATGGTCAGAACTGGACCTGTCCTATTACTACTGACCCTTCTGCGCTTCTATGCAAGGATTGAAGGAAAAGTTTATAGAAGATATGGACATAAATTACAGCACCTCCTCTGGACAGTACTGGCCTTCGTATTACCATTTCAGACAATCACACAATGTTTCTGAGCTACCAAAACACGAGAACTCCAGTAAAAAAAAAATAGCTAAATTAATAGCTTTGTCATTTACAATGCCAATAGTTATAACTTTCGCAAATGTGACACCTATAGCATTTGTAATGCAACATGTTTTGTATTTACGTGACTTAGCGGTATTAATATTACAAATTACAATGGCTTTTAATTTTTTTAAATAATTAATACTTAAATAAAAAAGATTTTAATTTATAATGGCAATAGCTTAAACTTTTGTAAATAACTTTTGTGAAGATTATGTTCAGTGTATTTTATTGTGACGAAAATCCAAGAACAGAAGTGAAATATTAACATCTTTTAGTGACATTTGTAATAAAGTTTGAAACATTGAGAGAACATATTTGAACCAGTTGTTGTTGAATGGTTGCACAGATTGATGCTGGGGTGGAAATGTACTATAAAAACACGCTCCGAGCATGCCATAATATAACACACTTTGTGATGTGCTGTAGTGTAGGTGTGCTGCGTTTCTGCTTGCGGTTGCATGTGTGTGTAAAGCATAGATAAACAGCAACCGTTGCTGTTTATCTATGGAATCATATGTCTGTATTTTGTGTTTTCTCTGTTTGTGTCTCCGTTTGTTGTCTGTGCGTGAGTGCTTTTGTGCCCGTTATGTCAATTGTTACATGTATCTGTCTGTCTTTGCTTTATTTTTTTATATCTGTACATTTCTGAATTAGCTCATATGTGCGTGAGTGCTTGTGCGGTCATATATGTAACAGTAATGAATGTAACTGCATGAACGTGTGGGTTTGTGCTTGTGTGTGTGCGTATTGGGGTAACTGTGCATGGTGTGTGTTGCATGTTATCATCTGTATGACTGTATGTATTTATAATTGCCTATGTGTGACAAGTCGTTGTGTGTGCATGCATTTTACTTGTCTGTGTGTGTCGGTGAATTTGTGTTTAAAGATTTGTGGCTTTGAGTTCCTGCCATGTTTAGAGCAAACCGCAATGATAGAGAAAGAGCTGGAGTGGGGGCTGATATATAGGAGTTAATGTTTTAAATACAATGGCCTAAATACACGTTTTTACTACCTAAAAGTCAAACAAAGAAGTGTTGAACATTTTCTGATTAAATTAATTACATTTTGGTAAGTACCCATTTCGTTTTTCCTCCCTTGGCCTGGTTACAAGTTGATGTTTGCTATCATGCATGCATATTGAATCTCATTAACACCTTGGCTGCTAGGTGTTTTCCCCTCCTATGCTGACTTTTTGTCATTATCATCGTTTTATGACGAGCTGAGCTCGTCATGAGCATCGAAAGGGTTAATGACGATGTGTTCTTCCATGCTCAGCACTTGGTGTGCATGCTTTAGCATCCTCGCTATTTGTCGATTTCCCACTGGTTCCTATTTTGACCTATTTATAGGAGGAACCACCATGTGAGTTATACAAATATTGGTCATTACTTCATTACACTACCATATTTCTGGGACACTGTAGCAAAAAAAGACGATGTGCATGACCAGGCCCCGTTGCACATAAAGACTGACTTACTTCAGTAGACATAAGGTAACTAGCCTTGGACTCTACGGCGTCATTTCCTTTAACTAGTAGAAGTTCAGATATACGCATATTTGGTTTACTTTTCAACATTTGTGCAAATTACAAATTGCTCCTGCTTGCCCTTATAGCAATTGTCAGACGCACTGTGCAGACAGGCCATCGTACCACGTCTAGTATGTTACGTGAAGGTATGTAATGTATGTTGTCTTGTACCCGATGTTAACGTGTACAAATGACAAAGTAACTTAGTAATACGATCACAAAACGGACGGTGGAAAAAACGGGTTAATAAAAGGATAAAACTTTGAATCGCATACGCTGTATTATTTTCTTTCAGAAACGTGCATGATTAAAAGCGTTGATCCTTTTATGTCAAGGTGTGTTCAATGTGAAATGTTCTAGCTAATAACAGAATGGAAACCGGAACGGGGAGGAATTGCTGACATCTCACACGTTGCTATTTGAGATCCCAGCTCTATCAGTACCCTACCCACTTTCATAGCATTATAACAGTCTGTCTCTATTCACCTTTCTTAGAGCATACTGCTTATGAAACACCCCTCTCGACAACTCAGTTCCTTCCGGGGCCCTTATTTTCGCGTTAACCACTGCTCACCTACTCCTGTCACATAAATGGAAGCCCCTACTACTAACAGTCCATCCCAACTGAAGCCCACCACGCACTGGACACCGTATCCATAGAGTTTCCAAAGCCAAACCTGCTGCAGCAACAACCGTGTTACTGTACGTCACGTCCGCTGAAGGAAACCGCAAAATAGCAGCATTAGAATCCCTCACGCTATCGTGCAGCAAAACAATACGCAGGGTAAAATACGTTCTGTACAAAATGTTTTGAACGTTTCCATTTCATCAATTGTGCTTATATTTTAATATATTTACTGCATTGTTGGTCATATTCGTACTGATTCTGATATGGGTAAGCTAGTAAATTCGGAGCTACGGTACTCTCTAAGAACCAGAGCAAGAAGCGGAGTCATCAAAAGAGTTAGCACGTAAATCAATACGGGACTTTTAACATAACAAGAAAGCAGCCCGGGCTGGGCGGAAGTCAGGCAGCCCTCCTCGAGACAGAGACGGGGCCTGACCAGAAGCAGGAAGTCGAGCGCGACCAGAGCTTCCCAGGAGGCAGGCTGGAATGGCTGGCGCAAGGCTCCGGAGCAGAGAGAGGAGAGCCCTGCGTGCAGCCGGCGTCCGCCCAGGAAGCCAAGGAGCGGAGTGCCAGTGTCCCTGTGCCCATTGACGCCGGAGGGAGCAGCCCCGGAGCGGGACCTGGCTGGGCACGTTGTCTCCCCGGAAGAGTCCTGCGGAGGAGAAGTCCCGGTGAGTGGGGCTCCGTGCTTGCGTTTCTGGGGACAGGAGGTACTCTGGGCATGTTGAGGGCTGCGGGGCCATGGTATTTGGAGTCCCCAGTGTGGGACTCCCAACGATAGTGCCGGCATCTCTCCAGAGCCCACGAGGCTGCCCAGGGGCACTGGCTCGAAAGCGAAACTGACGACGCACACGCAGCAAGTAGCTAGGAGTGCGCTCCCACGGTGAAATCTGGAAACGAAAAGCGCGTGGCACATTGCTGTCCACTTTCCTAAATACGGGTAACATTAGGTCTGAAGCAGACACCATCAATGCTCACGCATTGAGGGTTAGGTCTGCTCGACCTAAAAAGCGCACGTACTAGTCTGTACAGTGAAACAACATGCGGCTTCAATTACAGCATTACACACAGCTGAGCAGCAGCATGTCCCCTGTGCATTGAGTTCACTGAAATAAGTGGGCAGAACGACCTCTTAACCTCAACCAGGGAAAACGCTGCTAACTATTGCCAATGCTTTACTTTGTTCCACACGTTTTAATGACCAACGAAATAAACTAAATAACGAGTGCATTAAGATTTTCACATTTAATTATGAAATATAAATGGAGATATTCTAAAATTCTGACTAACGTCTACTTGGAAATCATGGAGAAAGTATATAAACAAATGTTTGTAAATAAGGAGAGAGGTGGCTCAACTTGTTCCAGGGAACAGGGCTCTTAAGACAATTAAGCAGAGAAAAATCCCTGGAGGTAGATCCCACGCACTATTCACTCTAGACACATTCACTCAATGGGCTATATGTTATCCCAAATGACCATAAACATTATTCAATACCACTTATCATTGGCATCAGAATTAAATTGTCAACCGGAATCCCACAGCTGAAATCATTGGCATAAAAATTTAAACTTGTAATTATAATCCCACAACTGAAATGTAGTGTTTACATAATTTTATTAAAAGGAGTTTTCCTCTCCACTATCACTTAAAAAATATCATATAATATATATAAAACAATAAATGAAAAGTCACAGTTAATACAATGCAATATCCTTTGTAAAACATATTAATGCAAAAAGGCACCAAAAAAGAAGACATAGACCCTAAAAGAAAACCCAGTAATAATCGTCTGTTAAGAAATCATTGTGATCCAAATACAATATATGATCTGTGGGGAACTATTCGTAAGAAGATGTCTTTCTTATCTAATGTCCTTTGTTGTTTTTGGATTCTTATTAAGCAAGGGCGTCAACGCGTTTCGGTGGAAATTTTGACTTTATGGACAGAAACCACCTTCAAAACAAACAAGATGATGGACGGAATATTGCACAATCGCAAAACATTTACCCCCAGTCACAGATCTGGATATAATCCATCGTTATTTTGCTCACCAAGCCACCCCAGTTCAGACATGGGAAGTGTGGCTCAATGGTTAGAAGAGGCAGACCTTGATGCGGAGCTCTGGCCCAGGACCAGGGTTCGATTCCCGCCTCGGCGGGTCTCGAGCTCAAAAACTCCTTGGACCTGATATTCTCGCCTCAGTGCCTATTCTAATCATGGGTCCCACGCTGCGACTCTGGGCAGTAGCTTGCTTAATCTCCACGTTGGCCCCAGCAGCGCAGGGGAAGCCTGGCCTCACCTTGGGGGTGCCCAAGAGGGGACACCTCACATGGAAAGCCAGGAAGGGTTCCTCTGCTGTATGAATATAGCGCTACGAGGCCTGAGGGTAGAAGTGCGCTATATAAATACAATTCATTTCATTTCATTTCACATGGCCATATGCAAATCAGTCTGGACTCTGTGCCTCATGGGAACAGTCCAGCCTGAACTGTCAAGCCATGTCTTCCCTGGACCGGAATTGAGCATCCTAGGACCGGTTTCTGGCTATCAGCCGTCTTCAGCCAGGATAGCTTGAATCCAATGGCTTAAATGTTGCACAATGGCAAAACATTCACCTCCAGTCACAGATCTGGGTTTAATCCATCGTTATTTTGATCACCAAGCCACCCCAGTTCAGACATGGCCATATGCAAATCAGTCTTGACCCTGTGCCTCATGGCACAGGGTCATTTATACCAGCTTTTGTTTGTGTGGGATAAGCTTTTGAGTCTGTACTCGAAAACGAATTAGAGAAGAAGAAACGTCGCCAAGATATGGGGCCTATATCTATTTAAATACCTATCGATACTCGTAGGGAACGCTTATCTGACACGGAGAAATGTTTGTAAATGGATTGCTCATACTCAGAAACGAGTTAGAGTTTAACAGTAATACACCAACTAATGCCTGCAGTGAATCGCAGGGAACGCTCCTAAGGAATAGGGAATTGTTTATACACGGATTGCCCGTACTCAAAAAGGACTCCGAGTGAAATTGTAAAACACCAATAACTAATGACTCTGGGTTTTTTTGAGGGGCAAATCTGGGTGCAAGAAATTTGATCTGTTTGTTGTTTGAACAATCAGGTGATCACGAGCAGAATGAACCTTAAGGATATACTGAAGGTTTCTTTACAGAAGGGCAACCGTAGGGTTTGAAACTAAGGAGATTCAAGGCACACTATTAAGACGGCCCTAGTCCCATGAATTAACTTGGGGTAAAGGCACATTTAGGTGCTAGGGAAATAAATGATCATATGGAGAGAGCCATATCTTTCATTTATACCATTCGCAGGTTGCGGTGAATCTGAAATACTGCGATAGACGTATCAAAGAGTCTACGGGGTGATAAATATGACGTAGGTAGGATATTACTCCCACAGAAAGGTTAAATTCTACCTACCGCTACATCACATTATAGAAGGTAAGCCCGGGATAAATTAAGGAGGCGGACAGTTTAAATTAAATAGAGAATAAACGAAATAGAGCCTCATGGGGCTATGTGTCTTTCTCTAATTTCAGCTGCTACACTTGCTTTTAAATCTTGTGATCCATCCTGGGCACTGGTAAAAATAAGAAAAAGGAATAGGAGATACATGAAAGGAAGGAGTGAAGCCACGACTATTTTATTTGGAGGTAACTACTAACAATAATATAATAGTATAGAAAAGAAGTCAATTAAAAGACATCTATACAAAGTTACTGCAAGTTACTCTTCCCCTTGTTTTAAAATAGGTCCAATAACAAAAAGGACCTTTTGACAGGAGTACAAGTTACCCTAGTGAACATCACGATCTACATCTTTTATGGCTAGTACAAGCACCAGAGCATGTAACAATTAAGCCTTATGAATGGGGTGTGTGGATATGAAAGTCTTCCCCCTCCCTTGGAGGTTTTCTTTTAAACTATAAGGAAATGAAAATGAAACCAATGTCACGGTTTTCAATAACCTATTCTGAAATATAGTGTAGTAAAGGAAAAATTAATATTTGTAATGTAATTTCCCTAGTAAAAAAGTGTGTGGAACTTTCTAATGGATGAAATGTTAATGGGATCAAAATACAGAGTCCAAATAAGTGCTTTTATTGCAGAAATCATGTACTGTTTATACTTTGGTTGATATTTGTTTCTTTTTTGTGTAGATACATTTTTTATATTGCGAAGAAAAGTGACTCCTTATTGATATTTGTCCTGAAGAAGGTGGTTTCTGTCCATAAAGTCAATATTTCCACCCTAATGCGTCGACACCCTTGCTTATTAAGAATCCAAAAACAAGGGACATTAGATAAGAAAGACATCTTCTTACGAATAGTTCCCCACAGATCATATATTGTATTTGGATCACAATGATTTCTTAACAGACGATTTTTACTGTGTTTTCTTTTAGGGTCTGTCTTCTTTTTATGTGCCTTTTTGCATTAATATGTTTTACAAAGGATATTGCATTATATAAACTGTGACTTTTCATTTATTGTTTTATATATATTCTCCGATATTTTTTAACTGATAGTGGAGATTAAAACTCCTTTTATTAAAATTATGTAAACACTACATTTCAGTTTTCGTATTGTAATTGCAAGTTAAAATTTTTATGCCAATGATTTCAGTTGTGGGATTCCAGTTGACAATTTAATTCTGATGCCAATAAGTGATATTGAATAATTTTTATGGTAATTTGGGATAACATATAGCCCATTGAGTGAATGTGTCTAGAGTGAATAGTGCGTGGGGTCTACCTCCAGGGATTTTTCTCTGCATAATTATAAACACATTTTGTCTTCAGAAGTGCATTTTCACAGTATTTCTGTATGTGTAAAGAAAAACACACCAAGGTGGTATGAAATCCCTGGGTGGGAACGGTACTAAAGGGTTGAGTTCCCTACCCCTCTCCTCCGCCCCCCCCCCTGCATTCTAAACTCGTTGTTATACCTTCCATGGGTCAGAAGAGAGGATGTGACCTAACTGCTACAGCGTCGAACTCGAAGCTGGACCGGGTTCGAGTCTTGGCAGGAACGCTCAACATCCTGTGCTTCTGGGCAAATCACTTCATCACCACTAAAATGAATGTGTCATCTGTGACGTGTTGGTACTTTTGTAAAGCACTCTGATACCATGGGGTCGAGTTTGCACTATATAAAACTCAAAAATGTGCGAAAGTTCAACAATACTTAGATTTCCGTTCTGCAGAACGCTGAATTGTTAGTTTTTTTCCGGGCACAAATTCGGTCAGGTAGTAAATCCCAGGTTACATTTGTGCACGCAGATAAAACCTCAAGTCAGTGCGAGGGATAAAACAGCAAGTCAGGGCAAATGTTGTCTAGATTTGTATTGCCTACTAGAAAGCTCCAAACTTGGTAGCCCCCGAGTCAGCTGCCACAACACTAACCAGGTTTATCCATTGACCCGTTGAGGCGTTATGCATCTTCAATCACTTTACTTGGCTTATCCATCTAACTGGGCAGCAAAATGAATACGACGATGTTCAGTAAGGGGCAAAATCAGCATTTAACTTAATACGTTAGAAAGCTGTGGAAATGTGCATGCACTAATATGTAAAAAAAAGGCACAATAATAAAATAGGATTTACGAAGTAATGCATAGTTTCTTCTGGGCTCTTTAGGCAGTCGGAAAATAATAAAGGCATGGTGCCTATTTGGTGATCAGTTTTGTAATTTATCAAATTTTGAACATTAAATACAAAAATATTCACTACAGATTTCAGAAAGCCAAATTCAATACCTGGTGCAAGTTATATCACCTAGATTGCTGGATGATTGAAGCTATTGTTAAAGAGAATCAGTTATATAATTGGTAGATCTGGGACACTGGGTGGCTGAGAAGGACTCACAAATATTTTGTAAAAGGTGAATAAATATTAATGTCCTCAGTAGGAGTTAATGGAACCTCCAATTCAGTAATACTACACCCAGAGTTCCTGACACTGGAGGATGTGGAATCTCCGAGCTGTGGTACTACCACACCATTAGAGGCTTGCCCTTGTGGAATGCAGGGTAACCGAGGCAAACCATGTTTGTGCATCCATTGCCACAGCGTTGTTCCACATTTCAGGCAAGTTCCCCATGCCCATTTTGCCAGATTTTTTCCTGGTAATATGTGTGCAAGAAAAACAACCCAGCAATGTGATGTTCCTTGGCAGCTCCAAGCTCGGATTCTGTCATAACCATATATTTACCGCTAAATCAGTAGTTGCATAGTCAAGTAAGGAGGAAGACACAATTACGCACAGAAAAACCTGGTGATTCAGGCCCTTTGGTTTGTGCATCCCTTCTTGCATGGTCTTACAACAGTGGACACCATGTCTGGCATGAACTATATGCTCAAGACCTCCAATTGTTTTGATAAATTGCGAGGACTTTCTAAAAATGTGTTCAGTTCTTTACCACTGACAGAGTCTTCTAATCCACAAAAAAGGACCAAGCATCATCCTGCAAACTGAATTTACTTGCCAACATTCAAATATTTCTGATTTTCTCTTCATGTCAGGCAGAAGAGAACCAAGTAATCCCAAACAAAGAGACCTGATTTAAATCAATTTTTTGACTTCTAACAATTAAATCCTTTTAAACACTCCATCAAAACTGTGACAGTAGGTAGAATATGTAGGAGAGTAGGGTCTGCAATCCTATGATCACCCAGATTTTTTGCTTTTGTTTCACTGGTTTACGACTTTCTCTGGCTGTGGGCCTGCTAATCAGACCCACAGCCTGGCTGTTCTCTTTCTAAAATACGATATGTACCCTAGGTGCATTTACCAATTGGTACTGGGCCACCTTATCAGACCCCGTAACGCAGGGCATAGGTGTACCCAGGGCCGCCAGGGGCTGCAGCATGTATTATGCCACCCCTGGCTGGCCTCTTAAATTTGACACAACTGGCTGCACGACAGCTGGGGCGAAGACGTGTAACCACCCTTCGCTTTAGGTATAGTAGCCCTATATCTAACCATACAATGGACACCCGAGTCCCTATCAGTCACTCCTATGGCAGGCCTTATCAATCCTGAAGGCAGAGTGCGTGGGCTCGTGTGAGCTAGGTTCAGGCCCGAGCCGAGCCCGGCTGCAGCTTGCGGAATCAAGCCCCAATAGCTGTTCCATGATAACGCGTACCATATCGGTAACTCCGGTATCGCGTTATCAAGACATGTCGAGTAAGGTGTCATACGAATCGGGGTGCTGCCCTCTCACCAACTCTGGCGATGAGGTTAGTATCCCACCCTTCTAGAGGGACACGACATGTACGTAACTGTGAACCCCGGTTAAAGTTAACTGAAGCCTCAGCTCCACAAAATGGATGCTGCCACCACAGACACAAGTCTGACCTCCTGCTGCTGGGAGTCCTTCCAGCGAGGAGCACTTGGACAAAGGGTTTCCTGTCGAGGGCGCTGTTCGCACCGTCCCAGACAGGGTTTGTGTATTCTGGGTAGGTAGGGCTTTGGCGAGAAGGTGACTGCGGAGTGGCACCCCGGTGCTCACTACGCATCTGCCGGTTAGAACCAGTTCCAGGGGCGACAGCCCTGGCCTGGGGAAAGCCCGGCAGGGGAGAGGGGCGTAACTACCCCCCTTCCTGGTCCCACCCTTAGGGCAGGACCTAGTCATGTACCCACCCCTTTCTTTAGGATAAAGACCGGAGCGGGGACCCTTCCAAATTAGATCATCTTTGAATCAAGAACTACTTTCTACGAAAGGACACTCAAGACTCTTCTCAAGATTTCTCCCTTGTGGCTAAGGAGTAGTCACCCTGCATCAGCGGGCACCAACTAAGAACTCTGCGGTTTGCTGCAAGTCCTTCCTCAAGGATCCGACGGCCCAGCTCGACGAGAACCGGCTTCCCTGGCACCTCTGACCTCTACCCACGTCATCAGCTCAGCTGTGATCTGTGGGTGCGACGAGACCTCGAGGGACCGGCCATCATCAGAACCTGCACGCTCTTAAAAACCAGCACGACCATCGAGGTAACTCTCTGGTGAGTGCTCTGGGGTCCGAGAAGCCCCGACCCTGAGCCGCTCTAGCACCGAAGTGCAGTCTCCCAGCATCTCCACGATCTGCGTGGGGCCCTTCTGCTCGCTGCTCAGCACGTTGTCTGGTCACTCGCCGCTGGCTGGTGCCCTTCTGTGACGACATCCGAGAATCATCACTGCCGGTCTGGTTGCTCCAGACTGGCCCTTGCTTCCATCTTTGCGAGAAGCACCCCGGGCCCTCCTGGTCCACTCAAGACGCCATCTTAGGCCCACCCCGTGGCCCTGAGATCTGCCAAGGCTTGTTGCCCCATCCTGGGCCCAGCGACGCCGACAGCATCATCCTTCGTGGGACAGCTCGCACCTCCACCGTGGTCGCCGATAACGCCTCCTGGTCCGTGAGACTGCAGAGCCTAGCGTCGCCCACTCACCTAGTCGAGGTGACGGCCAACCGGTGCCTTCCTGGTACCCTCTGACTACTGGCTAGTAGTACGAACTTGGTCCCCTCTGCTTTCAGGTTTCATCAATCTCCGATCCAGGCTTGGATCTCTACGAACTATTCAGCACTGGTCGCCGGCCAGCAACTCCTTTCTTCCGGCTCCTGGCTCGTCAGCGAAGACCCCGACGCCTGTAAGACTTGTGCAGCCGCAGCCCTCGTGGCTAGGTAACTCGGCATTTCGGTGCCTGCATAGCCTCCTTACTCTAGGGTCCCGAGTCCCTCGCTTCCGACTTGCCTTATCGGGTCCGCCCGAGACCTTAACCTTTCCGTGTCCTCGGACACTTGTTTTAATTGTGCACTTGAAGTATTTGCCAAAGAGATTTGGTTTGTGCTTAGTACCCTGTCCTCATAAAGAGTACAGGGCTGTTGTGATTCTTAATAAATATCCTGTTTATTTTCATAACACTTGTGTGGTGTCCTTTCACTGGGTGTTCAAGGGGTACATGTGTGGTAAACAGCTGGCTTAACACGCCCTCTCGAGTCTTTAGCCTTAGACTGCTCGTATCCACGCTACTAGGATAGCTGGTCTATAGGTTGACTTACAACCAAACACCATAAGGGTCGTTGGAACGATACATAGCGGTCGCTAGAATAGCGAACGTTGCATATCGGGCCAACTTCTCACATTGGTGAGCAGCGGTTGGGATTTGAGCTTGCTGTTGTTTTACCACACGTATCCTAAGAATATCTTGTTGAAAGATCGCATAAGTACTGTTAGTACATATAACTAAAGCTTAGAATACTCTGAGTTCTACTGAACCAGCTGTTGTAGCTCCTCAAGGCTTAGCACACCTTGGCTGCAACTCTTAGCAAGGGAACAGTAGGGAAACACATAGTGTAGGTAGGTGCATCACTTACACCACACTAGAAGCAGTATGTCGGACAAAGGAGGAAACTCTGAGTCTCCCCTTGTGTCAGTTGACCCTCCACAGGTCATCCCTTCAAGATATACTGCGCTTAACTTCCATGAGTTACGACAAGTATGTACCTCTAGGAAGATTAAGCAAGGGGCTAACCCCACCACCTCCTTTCTGATTGGTCTCCTCGAGACTTATGATGCCAGGAAGGCTGAGAAGCTTCTTAGCCATTCTAATCCAGAAGGAGACATGCCTCCCCTCGAGGGAACCCGAGACGATCCTGACCTCATCCACCTCGCAACTGAGAACGAAGATGGGGAGGAAGATGAGGATGAGGATCTCTCTGGGGATGAGGCAGATAAGGGACAGGTAGAAGTCGTCAGACTAAGCAGGTCCAACTTAAGCAAACATGATAGCGGTACTGGGGGACCCCTGGGGCCACTATCAGGTCAGCTTAACATTGGGAATGGACGAGCCAGATCTCTGTCAAGAGGCTCTGGCAGATCCCTTCAAACCAATGGCTCTCACAACTCGTCTCAGAGAGGGATGACGTCCCCCCAGAGGAGAGTGTACGAAGCTAAGGAAAGGGCAGCTAATCTAAGGATCGAAAGGGAAGAACTTGCCCTGGCCAAAGAGAGGCTTGCCTTTGCAAGAGAGCAACAGTTAAGTGGGGTAGTCCCCACTGGTGGCAGCAATGTACCTAGCAATAGGGAAAAGAGTTTCGATACGAAACACCTTGGGAAGATAGTGCCCCCCTTTAAACAAGGGGACGACATCCACAAATGGATCACTGCTTTGGAGAGGGCCTGCACTGTGCAGGGCGTTCCCCAGAGTCAGTGGGCAGCTATCTTGTGGCTCTCCTTTGAAGGAAAAGGAAGAGACAAGCTCCTCACCACGAGGGTGGAGGATGCGAACGATTACCAAGTCTTGAAAAATACACTCGTTGAAGGGTTCGGCCTAACCACTGAGCAGTACAGGGTGCTGTTCAGGGATACCCAGAAAACGCAGTCTCAAGATTGGTCTGATTTTGTCGATTGTGCCACTAAGGCTTTTGAGGGCTGGTTGCTGGGCAGTAAGGTTACTGATTACGAAGGATTGTATAATTTGATGATGAGAGAACAAATTTTAAACAATTGTCAGAACCAGTTGTTGCATCAGCATCTTGTCGACTCGGATCTGACCTCTCCCCAAGAATTGGGAAAGAAGGCAGACAGATGGGTTCGTACGAGAGTTAAACAGAACCAGGGCCAGAATCAAGGTGGTCAGAAGAAAGCAGACCAGAAGGGTAAAGATTCTAAGGGGGAACAAAATGACCAGAAGTCTTCGACAGGTCCCCAACAACCCAAAGAGGGTGGGGGTCAGGCTCCCCAAAAGAAGAAAGAAGGCCAATCCAAAAGATGGTGCCAGTACTGTAAAAGTAAATCTCACTGGTTTAGTGAGTGCACCAAGAAAGGAGGAGGGCAGACTCCTGCCACTGCAGCCCCTAAGGCACCTGTGCCCCCTAGTACAGTCAGCAGTGGTAGTGCGCCTCCCAAGGGTTTAGTAGGGTTAACCCTGGGTTCTGAGGGGCGTGACAACTTAGTTGGCACACTCACTCAGGCTGTCCTTGTCAGTACAGGGGACGTGGACGTGTCCCCTGACGTAAGCCCCAATTCTTTGGGCAAATACCGACAGACGCCTTTCATAAATGGAAAGATGGCTCAGGCCTATAGGGACACTTGTGCCAGCGTCACCATGGTGACGCCTAACTTTGTGGACCCTGGACAGATCATGCCAGGTACAGAATTCCTGGTGACCAATGCAAGCAATGTCACTACCAATCACAGTATGGCAATTGTAGCTTTCTCCTGGGGAGGGGTAACTGGCCAAAAGAAGGTTGTAGTTAGTCCAGACCTCCCAGTGGATTGTTTGTTGGGCAATGATTTGGAGTCATCACAATGGTCAGAAGTGGAGCACCGGACTCACATGGAAATGTTAGGTTTGCCAGCACATGTGTTCGCTGTGACTAGGTCACAGGTCAGGAAATGCCCCACTGAACAGGTGCTGGATCCTGGAACAACGGACCAGACACCTCCCAAGAAAAAGAGCAGTAGGGTTAAGGCTGCGCCTTCCCCCTTGCCCCAGGTCGAGGATCAAGTCTCAGAGGAGGCTGACCTACAGGAATTGCGGGAAACTGAGCCTAGGGAATTCGAACTTGATCAAGTTGAATTCTTGGGTTCAGGGGGACCCTCAAGGGAAGACCTGGGGAAGGACCAGTTAGACTGCCCTTCTCTTGAACCCCTCAGACAGCAGGCTGCTGCTGAGGCTGCTGGGAACGCCACAGGTACCCACAAGGTATACTGGGAAGATGGACTCCTGTACACTGAGTCAAGAGACCCCAAGCCTGGCATGACCAGGAGGCTGGTTGTACCCTTGTCTCAGCGTGGTTTCCTACTTACCTTGGCCCACGAGATTCCCTTAGCAGGTCACTTGGGCCAGACGAAAACGTGGGACAGGCTCGTCTCACACTTTCACTGGCCTCACATGAACGAAGATACCAAGGAGTTTTGCCGCTCCTGTGTCACTTGCCAAGCCAGTGGTAAGTCAGGTGGCTCGACAAAGGCCCCCCTTATACCACTGCCTGTGGTGGGGGTACCCTTTGAACGGGTGGGGATCGACATCGTCGGTCCCATGGAACCACCAACAGCATCAGGGCACAAGTTTATACTGGTGGTAGTGGATCATGCCACCAGGTATCCTGAAGCTATTCCCCTTAGGACCACTACAGCCCCTGTTGTGGCAAGAGCCCTAGTTGGAGTGTTCTCCAGAGTGGGCTTCCCTAAGGAGGTCGTCTCCGACAGAGGTGCAAACTTTATGTCGAGCTACTTAACTGCTATGTGGAAGGAATGTGGTGTTAACTACAACTTCACTACACCCTATCACCCACAATGCAATGGGCTTGTTGAGAGATTCAACAGGACCCTAAAAGGGATGATTCATGGACTACCGGAAAAGCTTCGGCGTAGATGGGACGTCCTGATCCCCTGCCTCTTGTTCGCCTACAGAGAAGTCCCACAGAAGGGGGTTGGCTACAGCCCTTTTGAACTTTTGTACGGGCATCCTGTAAGGGGACCCCTGTGTTTGGTGAAGGAAGGATGGGAGAGACCTCTCAAAAAGCCTGCAACCAACATAGTGGACTATGTGCTTGGCCTCCGCTCGCGGATGGCTGAATACATGGAAAAGGCATCTGAAAACCTTAAGGCCAGCCAAGAACTCCAAAAAGCTTGGCATGACCAAAAGGCTGTCTTGACTGTTTACCAGCCCGGACAGAAGGTGTGGGTGTTGGAGCCAGTGGCCCCAGCAGCACTCAAGGACAAATGGTCCGGGCCCTACACCATCCTGGAGAAAAAGGGAGAGGTCACCTACCTGGTCGACCTGGGAACTCCCCGGAGCCCCCACAGGGTGCTCCATGTCAACAGGCTAAAAGCATATGTCGACAGGAAGGACATGAGTTTGCTCATGGCCCTAGATGAGGGACAGGAGGAGGAGAGTGACCCTCTCCCCGACCTGCTCACTCAGAATCCTGACGATGGATCGGTAGATGGTGTTGTCTTTTGTGGCAGCCTCTCCGAACATCAACAGAGCGACTGTAAACAGGTTCTTCAGTCGTTCAGACATATGTTTTCTCTAACACCCAGCCAGACCGATTGGTGTACCCATGAGGTTGACACTGGTGACAGCTTGCCCGTGAAGAGTAAAATCTACCGGCAGCCTGATCACGTTAGAGACTGCATCAAGAGTGAAGTGCAGAAAATGTTGGAGCTGGGAGTCATTGAGCCCTCGGATAGCCCTTGGGCTAGTCCCGTAGTTCTAGTGCCGAAACCTCACACCCAGGGTGGTAAGAGAGAGATGAGGTTTTGCGTAGACTACAGGGGTCTCAATGCAGTCACTAAGACTGACGCCCACCCAATACCAAGGGCAGACGAGCTTATCGATAGATTGGCTTCGGCCAACTACCTAAGTACGTTTGACCTGACAGCTGGGTATTGGCAAATCAGGTTAGCTGAGGACGCCAAGCCTAAAACCGCATTTTCAACCCCTGGTGGGCATTATCAGTTCGTGGTGATGCCCTTTGGTCTGAAAAATACACCTGCCACCTTCCAACGGTTGGTGAATCAAGTCCTTACTGGGCTGGATGACTTCTGCGCGGCGTATCTTGACGATATCGCTGTCTTTAGCTCCACCTGGGAGGATCACCTGGTCCACCTGCGGAAGACGTTAGAGGCACTGCAAGCAGCAGGTCTCACTATCAAGGCCACCAAGTGCCAGATAGGGCAGACACAGGTTGTATACCTGGGCCACCTTGTAGGTGGAGGCCAGGTTCAGCCACTGGAGAGCAAGATACAGTCAATCAGGGACTGGGCTCCTCCAACCACCCAGACTCAGGTTCGAGCTTTCTTGGGCCTGACTGGATACTACCGGAAGTTTGTCAGGAACTATGGTTCCATCGTGACACCATTAAACGAACTGACAAGCAAGAAAATGCCAAAAAAGGTTCAGTGGACAGCGAGCTGTCAAAAAGCATTCGATGACCTAAAGCAGGCCATGTGCACGGCGCCTATCCTCAAGAGTCCGGACTACTCCAAACCATTCATTGTCCAAACAGATGCCTCTGAGTTGGGTGTGGGAGCTGTTCTTTCTCAACTGAATTTTGATGGTCAAGACCAGCCCATTGCTTTTATAAGTAGAAGGCTGACCCCTAGAGAGAAGAATTGGTCAGCTATTGAGAGGGAGGCCTTTGCTGTGGTTTGGGCCCTGAAGAAGCTGAGGCCATACTTGTTTGGCACTCACTTCAAGATTCAGACCGACCATAAGCCCCTCTTGTGGCTAAATCAGATGAAGGGTGAAAACCCCAAACTGCTTAGGTGGTCCATTTCCCTACAGGGGATGGACTTTACAGTGGAACACAGACCTGGTACTGATCATGGCAATGCCGATGGGCTCTCCAGATATTTCCACTTAGAACAAGAAGACTCACCTGGTCAAGGTTAGCTTAGTGTTCCGACGTTTGGGGGGGGGTCATGTAGGAGAGTAGGGTCTGCAATCCTATGATCACCCAGATTTTTTGCTTTTGTTTCACTGGTTTACGACTTTCTCTGGCTGTGGGCCTGCTAATCAGACCCACAGCCTGGCTGTTCTCTTTCTAAAATACGATATGTACCCTAGGTGCATTTACCAATTGGTACTGGGCCACCTTATCAGACCCCGTAACGCAGGGCATAGGTGTACCCAGGGCCGCCAGGGGCTGCAGCATGTATTATGCCACCCCTGGCTGGCCTCTTAAATTTGACACAACTGGCTGCACGACAGCTGGGGCGAAGACGTGTAACCACCCTTCGCTTTAGGTATAGTAGCCCTATATCTAACCATACAATGGACACCCGAGTCCCTATCAGTCACTCCTATGGCAGGCCTTATCAATCCTGAAGGCAGAGTGCGTGGGCTCGTGTGAGCTAGGTTCAGGCCCGAGCCGAGCCCGGCTGCAGCTTGCGGAATCAAGCCCCAATAGCTGTTCCATGATAACGCGTACCATATCGGTAACTCCGGTATCGCGTTATCAAGACATGTCGAGTAAGGTGTCATACGAATCGGGGTGCTGCCCTCTCACCAACTCTGGCGATGAGGTTAGTATCCCACCCTTCTAGAGGGACACGACATGTACGTAACTGTGAACCCCGGTTAAAGTTAACTGAAGCCTCAGCTCCACAAAATGGATGCTGCCACCACAGACACAAGTCTGACCTCCTGCTGCTGGGAGTCCTTCCAGCGAGGAGCACTTGGACAAAGGGTTTCCTGTCGAGGGCGCTGTTCGCACCGTCCCAGACAGGGTTTGTGTATTCTGGGTAGGTAGGGCTTTGGCGAGAAGGTGACTGCGGAGTGGCACCCCGGTGCTCACTACGCATCTGCCGGTTAGAACCAGTTCCAGGGGCGACAGCCCTGGCCTGGGGAAAGCCCGGCAGGGGAGAGGGGCGTAACTACCCCCCTTCCTGGTCCCACCCTTAGGGCAGGACCTAGTCATGTACCCACCCCTTTCTTTAGGATAAAGACCGGAGCGGGGACCCTTCCAAATTAGATCATCTTTGAATCAAGAACTACTTTCTACGAAAGGACACTCAAGACTCTTCTCAAGATTTCTCCCTTGTGGCTAAGGAGTAGTCACCCTGCATCAGCGGGCACCAACTAAGAACTCTGCGGTTTGCTGCAAGTCCTTCCTCAAGGATCCGACGGCCCAGCTCGACGAGAACCGGCTTCCCTGGCACCTCTGACCTCTACCCACGTCATCAGCTCAGCTGTGATCTGTGGGTGCGACGAGACCTCGAGGGACCGGCCATCATCAGAACCTGCACGCTCTTAAAAACCAGCACGACCATCGAGGTAACTCTCTGGTGAGTGCTCTGGGGTCCGAGAAGCCCCGACCCTGAGCCGCTCTAGCACCGAAGTGCAGTCTCCCAGCATCTCCATGATCTGCGTGGGGCCCTTCTGCTCGCTGCTCAGCACGTTGTCTGGTCACTCGCCGCTGGCTGGTGCCCTTCTGTGACGACATCCGAGAATCATCACTGCCGGTCTGGTTGCTCCAGACTGGCCCTTGCTTCCATCTTTGCGAGAAGCACCCCGGGCCCTCCTGGTCCACTCAAGACGCCATCTTAGGCCCACCCCGTGGCCCTGAGATCTGCCAAGGCTTGTTGCCCCATCCTGGGCCCAGCGACGCCGACAGCATCATCCTTCGTGGGACAGCTCGCACCTCCACCGTGGTCGCCGATAACGCCTCCTGGTCCGTGAGACTGCAGAGCCTAGCGTCGCCCACTCACCTAGTCGAGGTGACGGCCAACCGGTGCCTTCCTGGTACCCTCTGACTACTGGCTAGTAGTACGAACTTGGTCCCCTCTGCTTTCAGGTTTCATCAATCTCCGATCCAGGCTTGGATCTCTACGAACTATTCAGCACTGGTCGCCGGCCAGCAACTCCTTTCTTCTGGCTCCTGGCTCGTCAGCGAAGACCCTGACGCCTGTAAGACTTGTGCAGCCGCAGCCCTCGTGGCTAGGTAACTTGGCATTTCGGTGCCTGCATAGCCTCCTTACTCTAGGGTCCCGAGTCCCTCGCTTCCGACTTGCCTTATCGGGTCCGCCCGAGACCTTAACCTTTCCGTGTCCTCGGACACTTGTTTTAATTGTGCACTTGAAGTATTTGCCAAAGAGATTTGGTTTGTGCTTAGTACCCTGTCCTCATAAAGAGTACAGGGCTGTTGTGATTCTTAATAAATATCCTGTTTATTTTCATAACACTTGTGTGGTGTCCTTTCACTGGGTGTTCAAGGGGTACATGTGTGGTAAACAGCTGGCTTAACACGCCCTCTCGAGTCTTTAGCCTTAGACTGCTCGTATCCACGCTACTAGGATAGCTGGTCTATAGGTTGACTTACAACCAAACACCATAAGGGTCGTTGGAACGATACATAGCGGTCGCTAGAATAGCGAACGTTGCATATCGGGCCAACTTCTCACAGAATACATTTAGGTTTAAGTATTTTATTGAAGAAGTACAGAGACATAGCAGTGTAAAGCAAGAAAAAGGTCGGGCAATAATAGACAGTTCCAAGAGAGCAAATTAACTGGTGATACAGTCTTCAGAACTCACCGCCACCTTCGTGGTCCAATAGTCTAAATCAAGCGAGAGCCGCTACAGGTGGCATCCTCAAGCATTGCAGTCGAACGTCGACCAGGAAGCAAATACCAAGCTCTCTGTACTTTACTAAGAACGTAACAAACTTCCCCAACAACCCCCCCGACCTGCCCCGTCCCCCCTCCCCCCAACTCTCAGTCCGGTGCCGCGCAAGAAGGGTTCACAGACACTCACAAGCCTTCTCTCTTCGTGTACCCAACCCACTGGCCTATCCCTCTACCTCCCTCCTGTCTATTCAGGTAATCGGTGGTGTAAGCCTAAGGAGTCTCAGATACCTGGGGCACGTAAGCTCCCTGAATTCAGTAGCTAATAAAGTATGGAATGGTTGCCACAGCTCAGTGAATTGGTCGACCTCCCCAGCTAGTGTAAGTGAGATTTTCTCCATACCCAGTACATGCCACAGCCTGTGCAACCAGCCCGTGATCGAGGGAACAGTGGAGGTGCGCCAGTGCACTAGAATGTTCTGCACGGCAGAGCCCAAGGCAATGGCTATGTGTCTCCCTCTCCGGGATTTCAACGGAAACATTAAGGCATTAGGTAGGCCCAGTAAGGTATAGGCCGGGAAACGAGGTAATTCTATGCCAAAACATTTATCAATTTCATCGAGCACCTCCCTCCAATAGTCCTGTAGCAGTGGGCAGTCCCATAAGATATGTGTTAAAGTCCCAATGTGCCCACAAGCGCGCCAGCATGTAGTGTCTATGAGCCTGTTCATTTCGTGCAAGCGTTCAGGAGTGCGGTACCAGTATGTCGAAACCTTTGTGAAGGTTTCCGTGAGCCCCACATGATATGCAGAATGTCGCGCTCTGTATGAGATCTGCTCCCATTCTTTGTGGCTTAGTGTTCTCCCAAGTTCCCTGTTCCATCTCTCCCTACCAGGGTTATAGATGTGTGTGGACGGAGGCTGTAGCATTTTGTATAGATCCGATATGAGTTTCGCGTCCGAAGTGCGCGTCGCCAACCAACGCTCATAGGGGAGCAGGTTCCTATCTGCCGCATCCCGTACCTGAGGGTGCAGTGCCCAGTGTCTAACCTGCCAATATCGCATCCTATCCGCCTCGACCAGCTGGTAACTCTCCTTAAGGGCCTCAAAGGGGAGGACCCCACCCTCCCCGTACATATGAAAAAGCGCCCTGCAGCCTTTCTCTCGCCAATGCGCAAAAGCACCCGGTTCCATCCCTGGCGTGAAGTCTGGATTGTCCACAACAGGGGTGAACGGGGAGGGGAACGAGGTTAGCTCGAACCGTTCGCAGGTAGCGTCCCACACCCTCAGCGGGACCCTAGTAACATATGAGGCGTAAAGGTTCGGGGGTCTGTGTTGTCTACGCAGGAATGGTATCTCCTGCAGTGGACGGCCCGCCACCGCCTGATCTTGGAAGAGCCAGTGCTTGTCCGACTCCCATCTACTCCACTCCACCAGGTACCTCAGCTGTGACGCTTGGAAGTACTTGTGAAGGTCAGGGACACCCAGTCCACCCGCCTCCGGCGCCAGGGTCGTCAATGTTCTCTTCATCCGAGGCACCCGGCCCTGCCAGACAAATTGGGATAGAGCTGTCTGCATCATCCGCGTCCAACCTTTAGGGGGCTGTAGCGGAAGTGCTCGGAAGAGATATAGGATCTGTGGTAACACAGTCATCTTCAGCGCTGCTATCCTGCCTAGCCACGATATCGTCCCCTTGTTCCATCTCCCCAGTTCCTCTTTCACTTTCTTGCCTAACGCCTCATAATTAGCCGCCACCGTCGCCGACAGTGTGGGGGCCAGTAGGATACCCAGATAAGGCACATGGTCCCGTGACCACCTCAGTGGGTAACGCCTCTGCAAATCAAGTCTCGTCCCGGATGTCAGGGAGATATCCAATGCCGTGGATTTCCCCATATTCATCCTGAACCCGGCTGTTGTCGCAAAAGCCCTGAGCTCTTCCATACATGCGGGCAAAGCCCTCCGTGGATCCTCTAGCGCAAAAATGACATCGTCTGCGTACAAGCTTACTGTGTGGGTATAACCCCCCATCCGCACTCCTGTAGCATCTGCATTTTGTCGCACTCTCTGGGCAAAGGGCTCCATGTAGAGGGCAAAAAGTAAAGGGGACAGCGGGCACCCCTGTCTCGTGCCGCGTTCGATATTGAAACGCCTCGAGCCACAGCCGTTGACTCGCACTGCCGCCGACGGGAACTTATAACAATTAAAGACCATGCACCTAAATTTCTCCCCTATGCCCATTCGAGCCATCACCCGTTCTAGATACGGCCAATGCACCCGGTCAAACGCTTTCTCGGCGTCGACCGAAAGGAGCATCCTTTCCCCCGGGATCCGGGAGGCCTTTTCCAGTACGTGCACCAACCGTTTGGTATTGTCTACCGTTTGCCTGCCGGGTATAAAGCCGGACTGGTCCGCTTCAACCAGTCCGGGGAGATATTGCGCCAATCTCGCAGCCAAGATCCCTGTGTAGATCTTCAGGTCCACGTTTAGGAGGGAGATCGGTCTGTACGAGCCACACTGAGCCCTGTCCTTCCCCGGTTTGGGTATGACCGATACCGTGGCATGCAGAAGATCCGACGGGATAGCGCCGGGACAGCTAAAGGAGTTAAACAGTTTGGTCAATATCGGAGCTAGGGCGGTGCAAAACGTCTTATAGAAGAGGGTGGTGTAACCATCCGGTCCCGGAGCCTTCCCGAGTTTCAGCCTAGCGATCGCCGAGATAACCTCCTCTATCCTAATCTCTCGGTCCAGGTAGTCAGTCTGAATTTGAGCTAGGGACGGAAGAGTCACCGAGTCTAGGTAGTCATCCGGGTCCCCAGTCGCCGCCCCGTCCTCCGTGTAGAGCTTGGAGTAGAACTGCCGGAAAGCCTCAGCTATATCGGCGTCGTCTGTGACTGTGCGTCCATCAGGCACCGCAAGTTCTTTGACTCGACGGCATTGGTGTGCAACTCTAAGCTTAGCTGCCAATAACCGGCCACCGCGATCCCCCCCTGTGTAAAAAGCATGTTTCAGGCGGAGAGCCGCATACTCAGCCCTGTCCAGATCTAGAGACGACAGGAGCTTCCTCGCCGCTTTCAGCTGTTTCCAAATTCTGGGAGCCCCCGTGCGCCGATGCACCTGTTCCAGTTCCCTGACCTTGTGTGTGAGTTCTTCCCGTTTAATTTTCCTTTCCTTATTTTCGGCTGCCGATATTGATATAAATTCCCCCCGTAGGACCGACTTAAGAGCCCCCCATTGGGTCGCCAGGGAGGTGTCGGAGTTAGCGTTATGCAACTGAAACTCAGTCACAGCCTCAGTGACACGCTGCACCACAGGTTTTTTGTGTAAAAGGGCGTCCCGCAGGCGCCAGACTCCGCGTTGAACAGGGATCGATGGGGGCAGAAAGGTACCCGAGACCGGAGCGTGGTCCGATAGGGAGATGACCCCGACCTCCGAGGCAGTGGCCATGTCCCGAACCGGGCCTGAGACCAGCAAGTAATCTAGCCGTGCATACGTTTTGTGCGCGTGTGAGAAGTATGAATAGTCCCTATCTGTGGGGTGAAGCCCTCTCCAAAGGTCGTGCAGGTCTAGTTCAGCCAAATGTGTTTTCATAGTGTTCGAGAGTTCCCCAGTCTGTGGAAAGCGCTGTGCTGATCTGTCTAGTGAGGAATCTAATACCATATTGAGGTCCCCCCCCAGAATGAGATGTCGATCGGGGGATGCTGTGACATCTATCAGCGCGGTGTGGAGGAAGTGTTCCTGACGCTCGTTTGGGCAGTAAACCGACCCCACCGTGAAATGCAGGAGCCCCAGCTTGAACCTGTACACCAGCAGTCTCCCCTTTTGTTCAGCTAATTTGTGCAGCGCCTCACCCCTAAAGGATTTAGATACCAATATAGCAACTCCCGCCGTTTTAGTGGAGTGGGAAGAAAAGAACTGAGTGGGGAAGGCACAGGACCGCATTCTATGGCAATCACCCACCAACAGGTGCGTTTCCTGTAACAGACAGATGTCCGCCTGCGAGGCTTCTAACAGGGAGAGAACTGCCCTTCTCTTCGTGGGGTTGTTTAGGCCTTTCACATTCAAAGTCACCACTTTCAAGCCTGCCATACCAGATCAATGTAACCGTCCAGCACTAGGCAGGCGAAGGCGGCCAGTGCCAATCCCGTCTGTGAATCGGCCCGTAAGGTCCGGTTCAGCTGAACATACATAACAAAGACACCGGACTGAGTCGCCCCGAACTCCCCCCTCCCGGATCCCAAGGCCCCCGAACTCCAACTCCCCGACCCCCGCATCCCCTTCCCCCTTACCCCGACTTGGACCTTCCAACCCATCCCTCACAATCGTCTGTAGTCCTCCCCCCCTCCCCAGACAATCCAAAAACTTTTGAAAAAATTGTCCCAGACAGGCCCAAACGGACCAGTCCGTGGAATGTTACCTTAGTGGACGTCCAGCCACACGTGGTCAAACCTTCGCTCCCTCCCTTCCCCTCAAGCCAGCAGTTGAAACATTGCTATGATGAATTCCCCCCGGAGCACAGTTAGGCGGTTAGTGCAACCTCCCCTGGACCTTCAAGTGCCGTAGATGCCGTCCGAACAGCGGCTTCTTGACCCGCTCTGATTGTTGGAGACCCCGGCCTCCGCGACGCCTCCGCCGTCCCTCTTCGTCGCCTAGCTCGTTGCCAGCCGCCGTCTATTGTGCGTCGCCGTCTCGGCGTGTGGGAGTCCTCTTCTTCCGCGGTAATGCCCAGTATTTCGCAGGTGTCCTGCAGGTTTCGCAAGTGGTGTGTCTCACCCTGCCACTTGAAGATAATACGAAAGGGATGTCCCCAGGAGTAGGGTGTTTCGTGTTGTTTGAGGAAGTCCGTCACAATCTTAAAGGATTTGCGCCTCTGAAGCGTGAGCGTGGACAGGTCCTGGTATAGCGCCACCGGGTGATCTCGGAAAGTGAGAGAGCGTGCCTTACGGGCCTCCGCCATAATCCTCTCCTTCAGTGGGTAGTCTGGGAGGAACGCTAAGATGTCCGGAGGGGGGCCATTATTCCTTCTGGCTGGTCCCACTCTGTGCGCTCTGTCGATTCGAATGAGGAAATCATCCCCTTCTCCCAAGACCATGCGGAAGAGTTCCTGCAGGTACCTAACTATGTCCGGATTTTCCTCTGATGATGGTACACCCCGGACCCTGATGTTGTTCCTTCGTGATCTATTCTCTAAATCCTCGTTGTGCAGTTGGAGGTCCAAGTGCTGTTCCCGGAGAGTTAGCACTTCCTGCTGCAGGTGAGTGATCTCTTCATCTTGTCTGTGCGTGGCGCTCTCCACAGTGTCCACTCTCTCGCCTAAGCCTTCCACTTCCCTACGGACTTCCCGAACTTCTCCTGCCACTTCCTGCTTCAGGGCCTGAAAGTCTTCCCTCAACGTGCCAAAGAGAGATTCCAAGAAGGATCTGGTGACCGGAGGCTCCGCTGCCACACCAGACTGCGAAGACCCAGCCGCTCCAGGTGAAGAAGAGTTCTTGTCCCCTTTGTTCTGCTGCCTGTTGAGCATCTCTGGAAGCGTGCGATCATTGCGTTTCCCCCCTCTTTGGGCAGCCATGATGCAGGCCCCCCACCAGTCCGTGCGATGGTCTGTGCCTTTCCTCACGCCAACTCCCGAGCTCCCAGCAGTCTTCCTTCAGTCCAGAGCGAGCGAGCGTAGAACTGCATCCACCCCAGAAACCACGGCGGGCAGGGTCAGTAGCTGCACCATAGGTTAGCGCGGGGGAGGTTACGCTCACTGTCCCCAGGGCGCACCGGGAGTAGCGTCGCCGGAGTATACACTGGCGCCGGGGCCCCAATGCCTGCAGGAGCGTCCAGTTGGTACCCGGGGCCAGGCGACCCCTCGAGCTCCGAGCTGTCTCTTTTACAGCACCCTGGTAGCGACTACAAGTCCGCCTTGGTCAGACGCTAATCGTGGCTTCCATCAACATGGGGCGCCCCCCAGTTCCCCGACGTCTCTCCCCAGGCAGATGTCCCCCCGATGGGATCGTACCGCAAGTCGTGCAGCCTGAACGCTGTGGGCCTCGCAGGCGCCCTACGTGCACTTAGGCCGGGGCTGGAGAGTCAAGAGCGTCACAGGCCTGGAGGGCGTCCTCGTCCCGTCGGCTCTAATCAGCACCAGGCGAGGTGGCAGTCTTGCTGGAGGTCGCGCCCGGCCTCCCACGCAGCCCGGGAAGGCCTTAAAGCCGGGCACTTGCGTAGCACTCCCCCAAGTCAAGCCCGTACCTCGGGGTGAGGGGACTCCCGGATCCCAGCCTGCGGGCCCTTCGATGCAGGCACCGCACTTGTGTCGCAGTTGGGGGTTCCCGTCTGACAGCGGGGAGCGATCTCTGCAGGCAGCGTACTCACTGCGCGGTCTTCTGGTCTTCCGCGGGTCCGGGTGGAGATTCTCCGTCTCGGGCCGCCGCCATCTTGGAGCCCAGAGGGGGGCGGACTCGCCCCGGACACTGCACTGTCCTGCACCGCTCCGCTCTGCGTAGCAGCTCACTGTTGGTGGGGGGGGGCCCGCGTCCTCCAGGCGGCCGGTCCCTTGCCACCCCGTCGACCCGAGGTTCGCCGCCTCGTCAGGGTTGGAGCGCTGTGTCCGCCTCGGCTTGCGCCGCTCCACGATTCAGCCCCCGGAACTCGGTGAGTCCCCGCTTTGCTGGGTGCTGGCAGCGGTGGTCAAGCGGGCGCCGTCTCCCTCACCAGCCCAGCTGTGCAGTGTGGCTCCGGGGGGGAGATTCAGCCTAAATCAGGGCTTGGGACCTCGAACGGGGTCGGGAGCTCCGGCAGACACGTCCTTCTACCCCGCCATCTTGGCCACGCCCCCACAGAATACATTTAACATTAACAAAGTTATTCTAACAGAAAATAGATTGAAGCAAGTCTGGCTTTTAGCTACTCTTCCATTTTCCGTGTATTTACGTACTGTGATCAGTTTCAGGTAATGTGGCTGATTTGAAGAACTGTGGTCTGTTTTATGTTGTGTAGTTAGTTTGAGGCAGTCAGGTGCTAGTGTTTCATTATTATTAGCAATGCCAACTGCTCAAACCTTTATAATGCGAGACCTATTGCATTGCAAATGCTTGTTTTTAATGGAATCACTTTTTAGTATTTTACATTTTCCTTCGTGAAATGAAACATCGCATGTTATTTTCTCAACAAAACCACCATAGAGAGAAATAGGGAGGTGCCCAGTAATTAGGAGTCCGCACGGAAATGGCTTAACTGTTGTATATTGTAAGGACTGCGCCGGCGCTAGGCATTTGGCAGGTTCAGGCCTTTTCTGGCATGTCAAACGTCAGCGCTCCATTCATCAGCTTATTGGGGCCTATGCACAGAAGATCCCGTGGTTAGCTTATTTTTGCAAGTGGAGCTGTAGAACAGAAACGTACAAGAGTTCGAGCTAAACTCGTGTAAGAAAACAGGCAAAATATCAAGCAATCTGCTGGTTATGCGTACCCTTTTCAGTGTATTATTGTTCAATCAACTATGCATGAGAACTAATAATAGTGTTTACAGATTTGTTTGAAATTGCTAGAGGGGCAGAGCTACTGGGAATTGTTGCAGTGGGTTCCAGAATTATTGTTATGGAAATGAGTACAGTTTTTAATTGGACTCATTGTGTTGATGCCTTATTTTAACCTGTAGCAATTTATTCAATATCTAAATCTTTTTTGAATTTACAGGTACAATGGTTGTGAAAGCTTCAGTAGAGGACGACGATTCAGCTTGGGAGCTCCCAATGCATGACAAGATGGTAAAGAATAATGCAAGCTGGATTGATATCACTGAGGAGTTCAAAGATGCATGTGGAGGTAACACATTTTAGAAAGTAATCTTTACATTTCTCCAAACCTATCCATAAACAGTAATTATGCAACAGAATAATAGACATTCCTCATATGCAGAGAGTACTCTAGAGATTCAAACCGTCATTTACAGTATTTGTATTATACCTGTTATATAATATATTCTCTCGGAACATCTAAGAGTTTGAGAGGGTGGACAAGCAAGGCTCATACTTAATGTTTTAATGTTTAGTAAGACTCGTTGAAGCATGGCAATCAGTGTGAGTGAGGGAGGAGTGAGATTTCTTCCATACTTTTGGCTCCATTAGTACCTGGGATGGCCATGTATATTCTTGTCCTGTCCGCGTATGATAAGAGGTATGAAGGACATAGGAAATGCTATCTTTTGATGTTGCTTTTACTGCTTCAAATAAAAGTATTGGCCTAGTGTGTTGTAATGCTCCAACAGCCCAGGTTTGGGTGAATGGTGTTATATCTGCCCCCTTTTCCATTCAGCGGGGTATGCGCCAGGGCTGCTCACTTTGTCCATTACTGTTCGCTCTTGGTATGGAGCCCCTGGCGCATCTCATACCGTGCGATGCGCAGGTACAGGTAAGGAGGTGGGGAAATGGATTTGAGGACCGCATAGCATTATATACTGACAACATTCTTCTGTTTCTCGGGTATCCTCAGACCCCCGATGCCTTGAGATCCTTTGTTTCTACGTCAAAGCTTTCGGCCTCCAAATAAACGTTAGTAAATCTCATTTGGTGGATGTGAGGGGAGACACGGAGGGAGGGGTTGGGGGGTCGGTAAAGCTGGTTCTCAGATATCCCTGTCCGATGGAATTCCTTTAAATACCTGGAGATTCATGTCTTCTGCCTTCCCGACCTGGCAGGACTCAGATTTTACGACCTGACCCAATCCCTTGACCTGGTCCTGCAACGGTGGGCCAGACAACCCCTCAAATCAATGTGGTGCATTGCGCTGTTTAAGATAGTATGTCTACCCTGTCATTTATATGTCCTGGGAAACTTTCCTTACACTATCCCCCCTAGGTGGTTTCACTCCTTGACCTCCAAACCTACGAACTTCGTATGGGCTGATTGAGATATATATATTTATTTGTGGTATACTTTGTAACAGTTAATGATTGGTTTTCCGGAGGCTGGGACGATTCTATCTACCATCTGGAAGTTCACCTTTGGGTCTCGTTGGCCATCTCAACCTCCTTTATGGGGCGCAGTTACCCTTGTTGCTGTCATGCACGCTAGTGTCCCTTCTCTGCTGGAGGGCAGTCTTATGTCTCATCCTTTGAGACCATCTGACTGGGATGACTCCTCAGTGGCGGGGTACATGGTTTGAGCATCTTTCTGCCTTCGAGGGTTTTTGTTCAATGGAACCGCATTGGTATCTCATAATTGGGGGATGTGTATTAAGGGGGACAACTTAATGTCCTTCCAAGCACTAAAGGATCTGTACGCATTAGCCAACTCACAGGTCTTCTGCTTTATTCAACTGCCTCGCAACAACACATTCCACAAAACACTCCGCTCCCAGAATACAGTCCGCTCGAGGCTAAGATCTTCCTAGGGCTCCTGTCAAAAGGAGCCATCTCCTCTATATGCCGCTCTTTTGTCATTCATGCTCCTGATTGCTTCGGGTTGCTTAGACAGAAGTGGCAGAACTTGGTGGGAGACCTTGATGAGGACGACTGGAGGGAGGCCTGTATGAGCATGAAACAAGTAAATTATTTCCACGCGACCTCTCCTCCCCACTGGCAACGAATATTGCCTAATGCCCAGGCTCCTTGTATGCGCTTCCTGCTCTCCACTGCAGATTTCTTCCACATGGTCTGGGATTGTCCGGTGCTGCGCTCCTTCTGGTTTGGGGTGGGTCAGGATCTTTAAGTAGTTCTTGGACGGCCACTTAAATTGGCCCTCGCATTGCTCTGTTAGGGCTGGTGGAGGAGTTGGACGGTCCCTCGGGCTGAGCAAACTCTCCTTGGGGTGGTGGCCAAAAGAGATATGGTCTGTGACTGGAAGCATCAAATGCCCTCATCGATCTCGTGTTGGTGCAGGGGGGTAGACTGTTGTGCGCAACAAGAAAGGCCTGTTTTTGCTGCTCGTGGATGCCCCCACAAGTATGAAAGGGTGTAGGGGAAATGGTGTTCATTTTATGGTCTATCGATGTAAAGTAACTGATACTTTCTGCCAAGATGAAGACATGTCTTGATATGTTATTTCATGCACTGCTCCTATTATATACTTTGATGAATGTACTTGCTGTAATGTTAAAATAATTCACACTAAAGATGGCTATAAAAAATAAAAAAATTCATGAGTATATTGTTGTTTCACAGAAGCTGTCTTCTGAGTATTGCGAAAGAGAGTAGTTATCTTTCAAAAACGTTGAAAAAACTGGTTCTATCATGCTTTGTTTTGAAATCTGTTGAAGTTGCTTTTTAGTTGTCAAATCACTTATTACCCTTTTCAAAGGTCTCTGTCAGTAACCTATAAACATTGTTAAATTGTGATTCTCCTATTAACATGACCAGAGAATCTGGATTTCATTAAAGACACAGAGGCTAACATTATGCATTAATCCTTTTAATGCAACACCCAAGCAGCCACTTACATCACAGAAAGAAGAATTAGAATGCTGTGACAGTGTGACTACAATATAAGGCATGAGCAAGAACAGAGCTGCCTCTTTTAAATGCAATGAAGCAAGGAGAGAGTCAGGAAGTTCAAGGTGAAGCTTGGACTGGAGAGCGATGAAGAAGGGAAACGAAGAGAAGACCAGGAAGATTCCGTTAGGTCGAGTTATCTGAAAAGAAAGAGAAAAATTAAAAGGGCTGAAAGAACCTTTGCTAAAAATATTGTAAACAACAAGAAGATAAAGATTAAACAGTATATGAATGTAAGTAGTCAACAGCATGAGAATATATAAATATATGAATGTAAGTAGTCAACAGCATGAGAATATATATACTCCGTCCAAGGGAGGGACGGGTGGGATAATGTTAGCCTCCGTGTCTTTAATGAAATCCAGATTCTCTGGTCATATTAATAGGAGAATCACAATTTCATTACAAGACAGGAGGCTACATTATGCATGTTGGTAGCCTTGAAGAACAGCGTCGGACATGTGTTCAATAGGTTTACAATAATGACGAGCAAAAGTGGAGGCATTGGACCAATCAGCAGCTTTAAGGATAACATCTAACTTACCACCAGACCAAAATGATTTGCTAGCCATAGCACATCTGAGAGAATGGGCTTGAAATTTAGAAAGGTCAATGCCAGCAAAGCTCATAGCCAACTTAACCCATCTGGAGACAGAACAGGAAGAGATAGGTTTAAAAGGTTTGACAAAGGAAATGAGGAATTGATTGGCATCCTGAAGGCGAAGGTCTTTCATTCTCGAATCGTACTCTTTCATACAATCAACAACACAAAGTTTTTTGCAGTAGTCAAAACGAGGGTAAAAGATAGAATCTCACATGGTTTTAGTTCTTCTAAGCATTTCAAACTTAACACCAAACATGTCATAACATCTATTAGAAATATCTAAAGATTTAACATCAGATACCCTGCAACAAGAAATCAAACATAAAAGAGTAGCAAGTTTAATGGAAAGACACTTCCTGTTAAGAAAGAACTATCAGGCCATGAGCAAAAAAGTTCAAGCATAAGTTTAACGTCCCACAAAGATTGGTATTTAGGCCTAGGAGGTCTTCTTAGTTTAATGCTCTTTAAAACTCAACAAATAATATTATTCTTACCTACTGGCTTATGGCTTATTCGAACAGCATAGCTGATCGAGGCAGGTCTCCGGCAGCGGCTGGCAAGCGCGATGTAACTGACGCGCTCGAGCCAGCCGCTGCCGAGGAGATCAGAGTTATGACCTTTAGCAGGCGGGGACGCACCGCCGCCGTTGCTAAGGTTCATTCCTTGCACAAAGTCAGAGGACGCACCCGCTAGGACGCTGAAGCAAGCGCGTCCCAAGGGCACGATTTTGGAAGAAAAGGCGGCGGAAAAGCGGCGATCATGCAGGAGCTCAGAGAACGTGAGTAAGACAACCCCAGAGTAAATATAAGACTGTGCAATGATTAAGGTGGAGTGCCCGCCATGACTGACGCTCCAGAGAGGGGAGGGGGTCGGGGGGGGGGGGGGGGTGCGGGATCGACAACCATAAATTGAAAGTCGGAGGGCGGGAGGGAGGGAAGAGTCGGTGAGGACCAAAGATAGGAATCAACCAAAAAGCAGGCAGTAAATATGCGAAACTATGAATAAATACAAGATATAAATATCAAAACGATCAATATAAGCACAGACAAGGCATTCAAGGCAGTAAAATATAGGACAAGTAAGAGCAACTTATCTGCTTGCGAGCCGCATTTAAAAGAGGCCGTTCTGTTCTTGCTCATTCCTTATATTGTTGTCACACTGTCACTGCATTCTAATTCTTCTTTCTGTGATGTAAGCGGCTGCTTGTGAGTTGCATTAAAATGATTAATGCATAATGTTAGCCTCCTGTCTTGTAATGAAATCTACGAATACATGTGTTGCAATTATATCGGCTTGACTAATATGTCTAAAGTGCACAATTTATCACTCTTTTTAATTTTATTGAATCCATGGATAACTCCACCACATTTTTTGATGTGTTAGACGTTCCTCCCTTGGTTGACCTGTTAGCCCTTCGAAGTTAGTCTAGTCGTGGCCCGGAAAGCGTCTATTTGTGACTAGCGATGATTATGAGCATTCGCCAGCTAAAAGGACACTTCTGTGCTCCATTACTGCACTGCACTCAGAAGTGGGTGAAACAACAATGAACACTGAAGAAGTGAACATCGTGAAAGATAAGCTTGAGGGGTTAAATTATGGGGTAGCCTAGGTTGAGAAAGAGCAAGACATGGTGAAGTTGAAGCTGCAGGTAATGGAGGGGCAGGTACAAGAGTAACCTAAGGATGTGAAAGAGTTAAACGCCTTCAGGAACAAGGTGATTAGTGCTGTTATGCTGTTGGAAGCTGTAGGAAAGTACTCATGTTGACATGGTCACTCCCCACTTTTTGCCTGATATTGGATGTGATTTAGACTGGAAGTGTCGTGGGTTCCTGCTAACCAGATCCTGAGTGCCTGATCTCTTTCCCAAAACAGTACAATTGTTTTCCCCAATTGGCGATGCCTTTAGTACCCTCTGTAATTCCCTAATAAATAGTACTCGTAGATGAGGTACTAGAAAGGGTCCCCGCGGCTGGCAGCACATATTGTGCCATCCTAAGGGACTACTAACCAAGCTCATGTAAATGGCCCTGCAGGCTGCGTGTCTTTTTTGCAGACAAAATTGAAAACATGACTTGGCATGCCTGCAGATACCGCATGCAGTATAGGTAAGGCGCCCCTACTGCAGGCCTTACAGCTCTAAGACAGGGTGCACTGTACTACATGTGAGGGCCTAATTGCCTGAGCAGATATGGCCCCCTAATGGTCAGTTCCATTACTGCCAGTACAAGTGATTAGGGAAGCCGTTTTAAAAGCATGTGCTGGACACTGGTGAAAACGAGTTCTCCAGCTACATGAAGGCTTCAATTAAAATTGGGATGTTTGGTATCAAACATTTCTTATTAATAAACCGACACTGCCAGTGCCGGGTTTAGTAATACATGTACCCAGAGGATACCTTGGAGGTGCCCCCGGAAACCCAAACAGTGACTGGTGCGCTGACTGATTGGTTCTCGCCATCCTGCCACCAGAGATGAGTTGCTGACCCCCCAAGGGTGAGGACCTTTGCTATCTGTGGGCCATCAACCAAGCCTGCTTGAGCGGGGAGTTCTTTGGAGTTCCCTGCCCTGGAATGCTAATCTAAAGGTCATCCTGTGGGCGGGGGATGTGTGCAAAGAGACCCACTATTTTTGGTATGTAAATCTGGCTTCTCTTACAGGAGAGGAAACTGATCCCCTTTGTTCATGTGGGAAACTTAGCTGGGCGAGACTGTAGTGTCCACCCTTTAGCGAGCATCCCCCCTGAACTGGGATACCTAAAGTGAATGCAACTTTTCAGAAGTGAAAATCTTGGTGATGGCAAATTTACAATCTTTGGGACCGGGTTCTGCCCACTTCCTTCATGAAGTGGTCATATAGGAGGCGTGGTAACCTCAGGGGTAAGTAGCCCATTGACCGTTACCCTATACTCTCCTAACGCCCCTAAATTCAGTATTTGGCACCAGGAAATCCGATCTTACCGACCAAAAGAAGACCTAAAAGCTGCAAAAGGCAAGAACTGTGGAAGAAGCAGCATACTTGGCATCAAACCTGCCGGCTTGTCTGCTATTCCCGATGATTGCATCAAAGTCGACTCATCCTGTAAGCTGCTATGCCTCCAAAATACTGGGAGGACTGCTAGCCCTTCTGCCAAGACTAAAACTCCTGTGGAGCAGCAGAGCTGCTTCCCTGGATCCTTCAGGCACTTAAAGAGACCAGAGAGGACTCTGGACCGGCACAAACTGACACTAGAAAGCACCTCACCCATGCTGCCTGTCCCGAGCTGAAGTGGGTCAGCTGTGCCAGCGTGGTCCCCCTGCCCTTCAGAGACAAAGCCCACTTTGGACCTGCTGACTTTGAACTTCACGCTGCAGCCTCTGTTTGCGGGCCCCCTCTACTGCGAGTGCTTCTGGTGACGCAAATCTGACACCTGACGACACCTCTGCATCCGTCGTCCCTGGCCTGTGGAGAAGAGGAACAAAGGTGTCTCTATGTCCCCAAGCATTAGGAGACCTCAGTCCCCCCCTTCCCCTCTTGTAGTTAAGACCGACTGGCTTCCCAATACAAGCTGCAACCTCTTTTCCACCAGACCGATCGCCATAGGATAACATTAGGCACCCAGCGCTGAAAAGCACCTCTGCACTCTGCTGCCCCAGAGCTGCCTGTGGACCTTGTTCCATACTCACCTTAAGTCCTGGAGATTGGTCACTTAAGTCGCTGTACTGTACTTAAATACTGTACTTGGTTAGCCTTCCAAAGCATAACATTGCAGATTCTGAAAAATGCACTGTGTGGAGTTTTTAAATGCAGAAGTATTTCTGTTAAACAACGTACTGACCTGATTGTATTGATTCTGGTGCCTAAACATATATAACAATATGTTTTACCCCCTAAAGAGTGCGTGGGATTGTTAGAGCAAGCCCCTGTCCACTAGTAAGGGAATACCTGAACTCTTAGCACAGTATACCTCTTTTTAGTATACCATATAAAGAGCCAGCTTCCTACAGAAGCCAAAATTGATGATCACCTTGAAATTTTGCAGACTGGTACACAAATGAGTGTTGGAGGTTCTAGCGAAGATTCCTGGGCAGACTTAAAACCTGATCTGTGTACTTTATTTTGATGAGTGCTGGACATGGAGACCGAGCGCTACAAAAGATTGTGAGGACATGTTCCCATGTTCCATAATGTCCCAGAATCATCAAGGTGATTGTGTTGTTGGTAGTAACACTGTGATGGTGAGCCTTTTTAAGATGGAATGGAGAGAAGCTCTTTGGATCTATAAATAGAGGCAAAATGATGATGGCTAAAGAGAGGTTCCTTTCCTCTCCTGACCTTAGCCCTGAGATGCTGACAAAAAAAGGGGCTTAAAGACGATAAAGCATAGAGCAAGGAACAGCAGCTGGAAGCCCAGTAGTACTAGGTAAGGCAACCCCAGGTGAGTAAAACTCATAGCCCGCAGTGCGCGCCTCGTGGCGGTTCCTGCGACCTGAGAACTGCAGAACAATTGGAAGTGCAGAGATTTTCAGATGCCCAGGAGGTTTTTACTATCAGCCTCACAGCTCGTCCCTCTATTCGCAATCCAATAAAGAGTGGTCTCAGTTTTAGTTTTTTTGTTACTTATCTTCTTAGTATTTTATAGGTATTTCAAAGAGGGTTGTGAATACGACTTCAACGCCATGAGACCTCTGGGCTATTTCATTGATCAAATTGAACTTTTCATCACAAAGAGCTTGTGATGTCAAGCAGGTATGTAGGAATCATGAATAATCTGTTTAGGCAAGGGTTAGTCAGGTTGATTGTACGTCACGTTTTAGGTTTTGCAGCCAAAAGGCCAACTGTTCAGACTTATCAGTGTTCCAGAAATGTCTAAAGCAGCTGCATATATAGATCCCTTCACATGTTCTACAATTTTATTAATAGGACGGAATCTAGAGTGTATTCTAATATAGGCACAGTGAATCTCAAAAACGCTCTGGATAAGGACTGGTTCTTTGGTGACCTCTTTTTGACTTGTTTAGACTACTTTGTGGTGTATCCATTCCTATGAATAACTGTAGTCCATGCCCAGTGCTAAAGAAGGGAAAGTGCCTAGCCCGTAAAAATAATTCTTCAGCATTAAATCTTCAATGCATTCAGGTGCAGCCGCCTTTGCTAGGCGCAAGCTTTCTATGCTGTCTTTTTCGTTCTCCAAAAATTAATGGTATGGCTTTTGGGGAATTGAGGTCTTAGTAGCCTTTTTTAAGGCTCTCCGAATTTCTCTGGTTTGAAGCATCGACTCAATAGAGCACCTTATTTTTAGCGGGAAGATACCCGTGCTTGAGAACATATGAAAAGTGCTGCATCTATTTTTTTTTTAATCTCTATCTACTATCAACCCAAGACTTCAGCTACCATGATAGGCTAATAGAAATGATGCTACACTTGTGCTCATGTTTTTTTGCGGTTTTATTTTTATATCCACGCCCGCTACTCTGTAACCAGTCTGTATATTATTTGTTTCTTTAGTTTCACATTCCCAATCCGATTAATACTCTGTCTAGTATTTTCTGAGTCGTTTTACAGATGTCTGATTTTTTTTTTTTTTGTTGATTTTAATTTTTTTTTTTTTTACCCGAAATTGAAACTGTTGATTTGTAGGATGTCTGTAATGAGTAATAGAACTGTTGAATCACAAACCAGTGAGGATATTTTATGATGCCTTATGTGATAATATGTTCTTTTTGTTTTGCAGAGCTGACTTTGGGGGAACTACTTCATGATAAGCTGTAAGTTAAACCATAATATACTTCTGTGAGCCAAATCTATATTGTTTTGAGGTAAATCTGTATTGTTACTTTGCCTACAGAAGCATAGGAATATTAAAATTACACTAACCCAGGTTCAAATCTGTATTTTAATGCATCTACTCCTTCCATTCTCCTGCTGAAGTCTTCACATTTCCAGTGGTATTTATTCTGCTTAAGAAATACTGTACCGGTATGCTAGGATTACTGGGTGGGGGGGACAAGATGCCAGTTTGGTGTCCAAACCAGCATTAACAAAAGTGAGTGAAAGGGATTTTTGTGTTCCTTGGGAAGGGCATGAATCGCGATTCAGTTGTAAAACAAATGCCTTGTTCATTGCCTCCTGACTGTTCTCCCAGTTCTAATCAGGGGTACTTTGTTTTTGCTCCTATTTATGCAAGCATTCTCATCAGCTGAGTATTCGTCTCCATGTTTGATGGTACTGAAACTTAGTGTTCTGATCTCTGTCATAAAATGTGAGCCAGGAAAGTATTTGGATTTGCACCAGTCTTCGTATCAAATTTGAATAAATTCCTGACCCAGCTCTTGGTGCAGCTTTTAAAGTATCCCAGGTGCTGTGTGACCTGTGATGACAAATTATATTTATCACGGTGTATATGCTCATAATAGGAGCACAGTGATAAGGAAGAGCGATAAGGCGGTCATTCCTTTATTTCTCATCAATAATCTAAATACCCAGCTCAAATTTTTCTTGTCCCTGTTATACTTCCCTCCAACTGTGAAAGTTGTTTGTGATTAGCATGAGCCCAGCTGCCATAGAGTTAGCAATGATTAAATAACAAGTAGGAAGTTTAGCTAATGAAAACCTTTGTTTCTTACGTTACTTTACATTTAGAAGATAAGGTACCAGTCCTCAGTGTTGGTCCACCTTTCATTAGGCAATGACTGGGATGCGGAAGAGGAACGAACTGCCAATCCAAACAATATCTGTCATGTGACTTGCTCCAAAATTTGTGGCATATAATTAGCCCTTCTCTGGCATGTGATCATCCTGCTAGTGCTTGATCAGCCCCTTATCCCACTTGCTCAGCCTTTGCAGTGAGAACAGGCGTGTTAGCTACCATGCCAGATTGATTGACTGAACCAACCTTGCTTCCTCAATCCAATGTGTCTTCGTCCATTGTCAGTTATGCATCTCCTTAAATGTATTCTGCCCCTCCACATCCTTATTGCTCTTTCCCCACTGCCAGGCCTTTTCCTGTGGTTTTTATGGTGTTACTTGGTTACCCATTTTGGGAACTATCTTTTACCAATGATGTTTTAGGGCCACCAGTACAATTGCATTACAACTTTAGGATGTTCATGGTCCATGGCTAGCTAACTCCAGCATTCAAGGCGTATTCTAGGAGGTGCTGGAGGTAAAAAAAAATGAGCGACAGTTGGTAACAGTAAATAACAGAATCAACCCTGTTTTTAGCCCAAGTGAACTCTTCACCTCATGGATATGCTACTTTAAGGGTACAATTGGAAAGCCGAAAGTAGCAAATTACATAATTTTCTTGAGATTTCAAACACTTCAGCTAATCCTGCAGGGTGGTGCTTTGGGTTTTCTGATTTTTTTCCACTATAGTCACAGGTTAGAACAGTTTAGGTGTGAATGAGAATTGTCTCCAAGCCAACAGCCTGATAATGTCTCTGTTTCTCTGCAGCAGTTAGCAGCACATGCAGAGGGGTTTCACCAGAAGAGGGATACCGACCCTTAACTAAAGGAGAAGTATTTCCTCACTGAGAAAAAATGATTTTGTGGAGGGAGTATATATCCAGTAGAGCCATTATGTACAAAATAGCATTTTGCAGGAAGACTGTGAAAATTTGCACACACACCATATGTAAACTATCTGCAGGTAACAGACCATAGTTATGTACTCCCCGGGCATTTAGAAAGACTTCTGGTAAAAAGATCTATTGACCTGGATCAGAATCGCACCACCACTGTTGGCCTCCTCATTGACCGGGATGAGAGGACAAAAGTCTCCTTCGCTCAGATTGGGGGTTCAGTTTGTTTGACCCCTTGCCATCACAGCTAGTCGTGGACTGAAAGCAAAAAAACGCTCTTGCTAAATTGTTGAATTCAGCCCACACCACAGGAGGCCACTAATATAATGTGTCAATAGTGGCTTAGGGCCAGATGTACAACCATTCACTTTAGTGAGTCATAAATTGCGTCGAATTGCGACTTGCTAAAGGGAATGTACAACAGTGTGACCCCATTGGGAATGGTTAGCACTCACAGGGATGGTGACCTGCTGGGGTCAGCAGACCACCAGATCTTTGACTGCTTTTTAAATAAAGCAGTTTTTTTTAATGCAGCCCGTTTTCCTTAAAGGAAAACAGGATACATTTAAAAAAGAAAAATGAAACTTTTCAGTTTTTAAGGGCAGTCAGTGGTCCCTGGGATCACTGCCTGCTCTTAAAAAATATTTTCGCACACACCAAGGCGAAGGGGTCCACTGGGGACCCCTTCCAGTTTGCGAGTTGTTTACCACCTACTTGAAGTAGGTGGTAAACTGCAAGTGTTTTGCAACTGCAAATGTGGCCGCAAAACAATAGTACATGGCATTGAGACTCGCTATTAGGAAGGCATGCCCCTTCCTAATAGCGAGAGTCGCACTGACTCGCAAAATAGCGTTTGTACATTCCTGGACACTTTTTTGCGATCGCAAATGGGCCGATCTCCTATTTGCGACTGCAAAAAAGGGTCGTATATCTGGCGCTTAGTTTGGTCCTCCCAGCTCTGAAAGCAGTCCCCTGTCCTGCAGCCAACTGGTGAAAAGCCTCAATGGCAGAAAATCAAATCTGGTCCTGATCTAGACTCTACTGACCACACCATAAGTGCAGATTGGCATGTTCACTATACTAAGAAGAGTGGCACAACATTTCCAATCTATGTAGAAGATTCTTTTCCCATCAGCCTGTAGGATGTAGAAGTAGAACATGTTAGAATAAACATGCATTCTGACAGACATGAGGCCACAAAGTTCCTAGGTTATTGGCAGCTGTTTTTAAGACACACTCCCAAATCACTCTGAGATATATGCATTTAGATGGAACCTGCAAGCAGTTTGATGTAGTAACGGGGATCCCCCGCTGCACATTTAGGTACCCATTTAAAATTAAAAAAAATATTTTTATTAGCCATTTACATGAATTACAACAGTTATCAATGACCGAGGTGGACATCTATCACGTGCTTGAGTACATTATATACCAGATTATTAAAGTCTTTATAACGAATGCAAGTGGTTTGACAATTAATATATGTGCTACTAGGTACATCAACATGTCATACTGTCGGAGCGCGCTCCTCTGGGTGTGTTTATGATATCAACATGGCAACATCTGCACATTTAGGTACCCATATCTCTTCCGTCAGTCTCACAATAAGATCTAACCTGTAACAGCTGCACGAATATTGAAATAAGAGTCACATTGAGGCGTCTGTCCCTCAACTTACATTTATTTTTATATATATATATATATACACAATTTCATACAAGGGTAAAGGGGATTTTTTTTTATAAATGCAGTGTAAGGAATTGGATTATTCTTTGAGGTGGGTGTCTACCCACCTCAAGGAATAATCACAACACTTGTGAAGCCCTCAAAATCACTAAATTAACCGTATTTCAACCCCTTGGTAGTTATGTCAGAGTCAAAAATATTTTATTCGATTAGTTAAAATCATAAAAGTATACTACAACACACATAAACACATATCAACACATATAAGGCATATAAAGCATATCAAAACATATAAAGAAATGTATAAAGAAATATAAAGATGGGGATGGCATTTCATTCATATTTAAACAATACGGTTCAGGGATGTGGTATACATATAAAAGCATTTTAAAAGACATTAAAAAGAACGATTATGACGGGGAAATCGGGGTCAGGTGTTACTTTTTCATTTTCCTTTTTACTTTTTACTTTTTTCATTTTACTTTTTAAAGTAAATTCAAACCCCTTGATTCAACATCACATTTATATTCTATAAGTAATTCATTCATTGGCAATTTCAGAAAACAATTAAAAAACTATATGGTGCAAGTTATTTATACAAATCTACAGACATGGGTTGTGTAATATACTACACCTAAATTTACGTGATTCAATCAATATTTATGGAATTCATTGATCTGAGACGTTTAGCTCTCATGGCTGCCACCAAAAAGCTTGCCACCCCATACATTTGGTAGTTATGGCACAGAGTGCACAAGCTTAACTTAGGGCAATGTGTAATATATGTATGCAGTGCCAAAACAGTAATAAAGTCAAAATACAAAACAAAAAAAATCCCAAACCAAATAGGAAAAATTGAGTAAAACCTAATAGACAAAGTTTACATAAAAATCACAAAAATCCAATAGGGAACGAGAGATAAGATGTTATGTTTTTAAGTAGGAATTGTGCCAAGAAGCACAAAGTGCCAGTGATAGTCAATGGTCGCAGCAGACCACGACTTAGGTGAAAATTTGGCACTGACCTTGATGGATTGTGGATCAAGTACGCCAACCAGGTTCATTCTGGTCAAACATTTTACCTCCTGACATCCTTTACATTCCAATCCACCACACTTTTGAAGTCTTCAGTGTCAGGAACTGGCCAACAGCGCAGGGTCCTGCCCACGTCCAGTTTCCACTGATCAGCTGAGCATTTTCAGGAAAGCCTTTTGTAGATTTTTGTATCCCTTATGACCCTAGGAATCCACTTCTTTGTTATGGGTTCAAGAGAGATCAAGTCCACTCCTTCAGTGCTTCACTCGGATCACAGACAACAGGTCTAGTCCTCTCCTCTTCTGTTTTAACTTGGGTCCAGAAAGTGTTTGGCAGTGTGTGCATGAAGGTGCCTTATTTATGCCCGGCACTAGCTAATGGGTGGGAATTTATTTTATTTTGAAGGTTTTATATAGAGTGAACATGACCCTTACGGGTATCAGAGCGCTTTACAAGGGTAGAAAGATGAACAAAAGAACACTGTATGTCATAAATATGTCCTGCTATGCAAATAACCATTATGAGAGTTATATACATTGTTCATGTGAATCTACTCATGAGTAGAGATGTTACTTCTTTCTTGAAAGAGGCAGTAGAGGGATTCAGTCTGGTTTCTGGGGGCAGTGCATTCCATATCCTAGGAGCAATTCCAGAGAAGGCACAATTGTATGTTTTCTTTTTGGCAAATCGTTGTGGTTCCCCAAAAAGATTGCTGGAACTTCTGGAGGATCTGTTGCCACATGAAAGCACCAGTTTCTGGGCCAGACAACTTGGAGTATTGTGATGGAGGGCTTTGTGAGTCATGCAAGCTATTTTTTGTTGAATTGGTGCTTCAAATGGTAGCCAGTTAGGAGCTCTACGGTCGGGGGAAATGTGGCATTTTCTTCTGGAGCCCATGATGAGCCTGGCTGCTGAATTGATTGAGGCCCTTAGAGGGGCAGTTGTAGATCTGGGAAGTCCACAAAGAGTTGCACTTCCATAGTCTAGTCTTGGGATTACTGGTGCTTGAACTGCCAGTTTGAAGTAATTTGTGGGAAGAAAGTTTTTTTTATAACTCTTTTTATTGATGACAAGTTTACACAGAGCAAACACTTTACAAACATAAAAACAACCAAGGGTGCATAGTTTTTGGTAACTTTTTCCACAGACCACGGATTATAGCCATTCCATGACAGTGATATATTCAGCCAACTTACACTTTGTCCCAAATATGTGACCTCTTGTTGGGACACCCTCTAGATTCATGCACTGTCCTCTCTGTCAACATGCACCAATCATGTCCCTTTCCCATGCTACAAGTGACGGTTGTTCCCGCGCTCTCCACAGTCTTGCAATGTTACGTTTAGCAATTATCATTCCAAGTGCCACCCATATTCTCTCTTTTGTATTTAAATCAGTAGGCCCCCATTTTTTATACTATAGTCAATTTTATTACCCCTCACTTCCGCCATACACTTTGTCAACTCAGACCAATACGTCTGAATATATTGACATTCCCAGAGTATATGTACGAAGATGCCCTCTTGCCCACATCTTCTCATACATCCTGCTTCGGTTCTAAAGCCCATCTTTACCATCGCAAGATAAGTTCTGTGGACTACTTTCAGGTCTCAGTCTAGAAGAGATAGCAATCTCTCTGGGGGAAGCAAGTGCGTCAAGCCATTTCTCATCCTCCAGTCCTGCCACGTCGTGTTCCCACCTAGCTCGGAGCCGGAGGAGGGGGTCAGACATATTATTAATTAGTTTCTTTTAAGTCAAGGAAATTGATTTTTCCGGCATGTACTTGTCTAAAACTCTGTCTTCTAACTGGGAGGATTCTGGTGGCATCTCCCCTTTGCAATCATCGCTTGTAGTGCATGCTGTATTTATCTGAAGTGATTTGTGTTTGAGAGTTTGTACTCCGTTTGTAGTTGGGTAAAAGTGACTACCCATCCCGCCATCCACAGATCCCCAACCCTAGAAATGCCGATTAAGTCCCATCGGTCGAAGCCCTTGGTATGTCTGAGATTGCCAAGCAATTCTGTGTCCCAGAGTGGGGTGGCCTGTTTGAATTTACCCTCCCAATCAAGACTCTTCGTAGCCACCCGCCACACCTGGACCGCATGCATTGTGGGGCCTGACAGGTTCAGTTTGTTGGGGGAAGGAAGGGTTTTAATTTTCGCAGAGGCTTCTGGCCCTGTCCTAACCAATGGAATAAATGTTCCTGGGGCAAACACTTCCCACTTTCTGCATTTTTAAGATGGTGAAAGTCTTCAGCCACATTAAACATGAGCTCTTAGTGCTTGGTGTGTGTGTGTGGGAAGTGTACTATGGTATTCCTAGTGTCCTGCCACATCTAAAACAAAAATGCAGTTTGAAGCAGCCACTCTACCCCCAATAAACCCAGAGACAGAAGTCTGTTATAACAAAAAAAGGTCTTCCAGAAACTAGCAATGGATACACAAGAATTGTCCTTGCATCCTGTTCCTTCCTTCCTTTCAAGTGTGCCTGTATACAAGGGACTTATAAGTAAGTTAAATATACCAATTAGGAACATGCAATTAGTTTAAAGGAGGAGCACAGGCCTCTACTACTGGTTAGCATGGGTGAAGTGCATGGAGTTATAAAGAAAGCACAGATTTATGGTCCAGCAAAAGGCGAAGCTTGTGCGGTGACCAGGCAGAAAAGGTGGATTTCCAATATGCAGCAGTTGCTCCTCACACAGGAACCAGGCTAAGTCTAACATGAAATCCAGATGAAAGGGCCAGGTGGAATTTATGTCAGTTATACCTGGCATTGTGCACATCTCGTGGTCCCTCTGAGTTCTTTTTCACCGTTATTTGCTGCCTTAGAACTGACTTGAATGACTGATATAAAGAAGAGGCATTAAACACTCTCCCTGGTCATTGGAGAAGTGTGGCTCAATGATTAGAGTGGCAGACCCTAATGCAGAGGTCTAGCCCGGACCAGGGTTCAATTCCCCGCCTCGGTGGGTCTTGGGCTCAAAGTTACACGGACCTGATAATTCTCGCCTTGGTGCCTATTCCAATCATGGAGTCTCACTCTGCAACTCTGGGCAATAGCTTGCTTAATCTCCACAACGGCCCCCACAACGCTAAGGATGCCTGGCCTCCACCTTGGGGGTGCCCAGGAGTGGACGCCTCACAGGGAAAGCCAGGATGGGTTCCACAGCGGTATTCGTGCAAGCGCCTTGAGACCCTTGCGGGTGAGTAGAGCGCTATACAAGTATCAATTTACATTTACATTGATGAAGGCAGAGGTTCTCTAATTTTCTGAAATCCTTTGAGCACTGTGGGAACGTCTCTTGCATGCTTTTGCACCCATTGCCCTTCCTCTACTGATCTTAATACTCCCTAACCAAGACAATTATTTTCTCCCTTCCATGCCTGTCCGAACTTAACCCATTGAACTTTGTAGATAAGCACAATCTTTGTTCCTTACAATGGAGACAGGCAGTGGCCTTTCACAAGGAAAGGCATGTTAAGACTGGGGATTGCCATGATGTTCCCCTGAAACATGGACACTGAAAAATATTCCACAATATAAACGATGTGATTACCTTGTGTATTTGACACAGCAGTTACACACTTTGGTGAAATACTCAGCAGCAACATTGTATCATTTGTGCCCGTGCTCGCTCACACCCATACCATCTCCCACTTCTAAACATTGGCTGCCACCAAAACTGTCTCTTCTCTTTGCCCCCCCCTTTTTCCACTTAAGTTTTGTGGTCTCTCTCGTGTGCCTCTGCCCTCTATTAATTTTGCAAAGAACATAAAAGGCCTGTCCGTTGGCTCACCGTTGTTCAGTACTCTTTAAATCCAAAGACATCTTAATTTGTTTCTTGTTACCTGGCAATGTATTTTCTATAAAACCTTTATCAGTGCATTTGTCTTTCTCTTTGTTTTCCTGTTTTTAGGTTTGGCCTCTTTGAAGCCATGTCTGCTATAGAAATGATGGATCCCAAGATGGATGCTGGTATGATAGGAAATCAGGTTAATCGAAAGGTTCTTAATTTCGAACAAGCAATTCAGGTGGGCCCCTGTTTATTCTTTCATTTAAAAGAAAATGTGTTTGTATTAATAGATTTTGCAATCAGGAAAATCTCATGTTGATTTACACGTTTGACATATCGGTTAAGGTGAGTTTGTGAAAACACATTTGGATTAGAAACTAATGTGGGCGGGCTCTATCAAGGGCTACTGCATTAATTGCAATTAGAATGCTTAAAACCATTTAACATATCGGGGTTTATGCAGTGTCTGAGCTCGATGCCTACTTTTGCAGTGAATGCCATGCTGCAAGAAACCTATTCTCTATTTCATTTGTCATTTAATAGTTGGCTGAGATTTGACCTGTTAGTTGCTGAATTTGTGTCTTTTTCAAAAGGCATTTTGTTTATTTGGTACTTCTACTGCATGTAACTTCTATTCCATAAAAAAAAAAAATGTCACTACCTTTCTGAAAACAACATTTGACAGTGCCATGTCTTCCATCTGACAACCTGTTGGGCTACTGCCCATAAGGAGAATCGCAACAAGTCTGCAGTATTTTCTGAGTAATACTCTTTCCTATGTTTTGCTTTAGAATATGATCATGCAGCGGAGCACTGGGGTTTGAATGTATGAGCAGGGAAACTGTGTGTAGTCTGATAGCATTTTTATCTCACCGTTTCTTGGCCAGTGTTTAGCATTGCTACATTCATCAAGAAGAAACCTAATTTCAAGTATCCTCTGTTAATGTCGGGAATAGTGGTTACAGTTCTTCTCATTTACGTGTGTTGTTGCCATACGTGGGCCAAGGCCAAATCGCTAATGCCCTTTTTTTAGTGATGGAGTCATAGTAGACAGCCGTACTGATTCCTGACAAATGTCAGCAGTGAATCATTTTACTAGAGAGCTAATTAGGACCATAAAAGATCTCTTTGATTATTCTCAGCCCCTATGTCTGACTCTTCATCTCAGACTCTATATCCTTTTATTTTGAAGAGAAGATTTTTAGGATCTAATAGTCCTTGGATCATGAGACTACTTTGTCCTCTCCCTCTGGTAAAGCAATGAGCACAGCAGCAGCTCCTCCTGCTACCGTCACACATTTCCAACCGGATAATCTCTCAAAATTGGTTTACTAGGTCAAATCAGGATCTCCTAGCAGCCACTGTCCTGCATACATGTTCTAACTGCTTAGTAATTTTGTTGACTGAGGTACTTGAGCTTTGCCACTCCTTACTTCTTAAAAAGCTGCTATGGTAGTTACTTACTGAAGAAACCGTACACAGATCCTGCGGAATTAACTAATTACCCTTGGTTATGCTTATTCCGTATTCTGACAAAGTCATCAAAAGTTAGGATAGTTCAGATTTCAAATTTCTGTGAATATAACATCGTCCTGAACATCACTGAAGCTTGTTACTGCTCTTTTCATGTCTCAGAGCTGGCTCTCCTGGCAGCAGTTGACAGACTTCGCAGACTGTTGGAACAAAAGAAGTGTAGCACTCATCGGTGTAGATTTTGAGTGCTGCTTGTGACACAGTGTACCACACTTTTCAATTAGGATTGGTGACCAGGCTCTGATGGCTGTCCACCTGCCTTAACAATTATTGTGAATCCTTTTTATTTCAACTTGAAGAATCTTGTCAGTGGAGTTCTGCGGGGCTCTTCTTCAAACCCTTCCTCATTTAATATTTACATGACTCCAATGGCTGATGTAATGCACACAATTAATTCAATATTATGTCCATTTTTTAGGTCTCGACTGGCGTACACTGCGCAGCAGTGTCGCGCAGCTCGAGAAATTTTGTTTTCCAATACTGGGGTTGAACCCGCCTCTCTCTTCCATTGGCTAGCTCCATAAATGGAGGCTAGCCATTGGAAGAGAATAATGGCAATCGTTCTCGGAGCAGATTCGTGGGCGTTTCTGTGTTTTTTAAGCCCCGCCCCCTTTGTCCGCTGCCCCCCCCAACCCCTCCCGTCTTCAAATACTCCTTTCTTTAACAAACTCTAAAATATAAGTACCGCGGTGCAAAAACAGGATGGATAATTCACTCACCCCGATTACATTTCTAAAAATATGTTTCAAAACTGACCCGGGCGTTATTTACCGATATCATTTGTAAGAACAAGTTATCACGTTCTGAATATGAACAAGTTCCTTGCATCGTCAAAAAACAGACCGAGCCCTGGATTTGAAAAATCTTCGTGCGCTGCACGGATTAAGTGCGTGGCAGCAGAGCTGTGCGCACAAGCGTGAATCCAGGACGGGTTTTCCGACAGGCCGAGCCTCGTCAGGAACCTCCTGCAGCCTATCCCTGCCCTGCCAGAGCCGAGGACACGCAGCCACTGCGAGGCTGGAGGGCAGCGGCATACGCAGCGTCTCTGTGGTAACTGCGCGGAGCTCCAGGTAACACTGGCGGCGGTGAGTTCAGTGCACCGCAGAAGAAACACCGCTCCCCTCACCGCCCGCAGCCGGCAGGGCACAAGGCTTCCTCGCCCCTCCAAGGTAAGGGAACGACATGATGTGCAATGTGCATGTTTCAACAAAATAAACTGCTCAAAATGTGTGCCTGAAGTAGCGGTGAGCAGACATTAGGTGCAATGTAGTTTGTCCTGGAAATCGAATATGTAGTGTTAGTTCGGTGTGTCCCTGCCCTGCAGCCACAGGCATTCAGTAGTTTGTAGTCTGCGGCTCGCGTGTTCGTATCACGAAGTGTGTGAATGCGTCTTTTGGGGCTATTGCATAGTGTGGTGTTAAGTTACGTAATATGTGCCAAATTACAAAGACAAGTGAAATCATTCATTTTATGGTGCTCGCCGTGCACGTGATTTATTTTATATATTTACTATCACTTCGTTGAGCTTTTGGCGATTTAGTACAACGGGTATGAGGTGTTATGCGACCTCTGAGGAGCTCACCGTGCAAGTTTCAGGTGGACTGTATGAAGTATTTTCCCTGTAAAGGCATACAATAGCCCTGTCCCTCGTTCCTGCCTAAGGATTATTTAAAGGACCTCAGTTCGAGGACATAAATGCCCCATAAAGAGTGTTTGTTCTCAGAGCAGTGTCTGTGTGTGACTCTGTGTGTGTGTGTGTGTTTGTGGCTCTGTGTGTGTGGCTCTGTGTGTGTGGCTCTGTGTGTGTGTGTGTGGCTCTGTGTGTGTGTGTGTGGCTCTGTGTGTGTGTGTGGCTCTGTGTCTGTGTGTGGCTCTGTGTCTGTGTGTGTGTGTGGCTCTGTGTCTGTGTGTGGTTCTGTGTCTGTGTGTGTGTGTGGCTCTGTGTCTGTGTGTCTGTGTGTGTGTGGCTCTGTGTGTGGCTCTGTGTGTGTGTGTGTGTGTGTGTGTGTGTGTGGGGGGGGGGGGGGGCTCTCTGTGTGTGTGTGTGTGTGTGGCTCTGTGTGTGTGGCTGTGTGTGTGTGGGTGCAAATGCAATAGGTCTCGCATTTGCGAGAGATTAAGCTATTGGCATTGTAAATGACAATGCCATTTATTTATCTGTTTTCAAAACCAACACATAAATAAAAATATTGTCATTTACAATGCCAATAGCTCTAACTTTTGCAAAGGCGAGACCGTTGCATTGTAAATGCTTGTTTTATTAGTGCAAAGCCCTCCCATTATTACTTACTCATTCTCGCTGTTTTGTGGTTCAAGCTCTTATTTCGTCTTGCATTGATTACTGCAGTTCTCTACTTTTTCACATGTCTAAGTAAGCCATATCACACCTTCAGCTGATTCAGAACTCTGCAACTTGAGTTCTGTTGAAATTACCCTCCCATTTGAGGAATTTGCATTATCCTCTGTACAACAGCAACAGCCTTTAAACAACTTTTATTGTGCCACTGAACTTTCTACAAAACCGGTCTGAAATTTATTAACCCCTTCCATGCTGATGACGAACTCCAGCCGTCATGCACTACGGTGCTCGTGTGCTGATGACGGCTGGGGTTCGTCACTGCCCGCCCCTGTTCGTGTTGTTTACAGCACACCAGGGGAATCGCGGCCGCATGGAAGGGGTTAAATCACAAAATATATCTTATGCTCCTTCACTGACTCTACGCTGGTCCAGTAATTTACTTATTCAAAGTTGTTGAGTTCCACACATCAGATTTGGCGGCACCACTTTCTCCTTTATTATGCTCAAGTTATGGAATTCTCTCCCTTTTCTCTGTATTCTGAAACTAACCTCCTGAAACTTTACAAGGCACTCCATAACTAGGTCATCAACCGGGCCATGGCAAATTAAGTATTTTACACTAGCTACTTCCTCAGCAGGGGAACCCTTATGAGTAACTGTATGTGTTCTATAAATGTTCATTCATTCACAGTGCCATTGTCTGATCCATGGATATGCCTATTTGAGGGTTTAAAATTGAAAATCATGATAGTCTTTCAAATATGTCTCTACAGCTTGAAGGCCATTTAAGTTATCTATTGACGTTATGGTGAGTTCTTGGAAATCAACTTGTTTGTGGATGGCTACAAATCTGAGTTTGCAGTTCCTTTCTATCTTTTGTTAGTGTTGGGCTAAGCGGTTGTTCACCAATAGAGGGGATCTCCATTTTTGTAGAGTAACTTTAGTGAAATAGCGGGTGAAAATAGGTTTTAAGTTTTGAGTTGGTTATACGTCATGTATGTTTCTTGGAACATGGCAATATCTGTATAAAGTGTCTTAAATTTCTGTAGGAGCAGTTTCCACTTGATTATAACATTCGTGCTGGCTAGAATAATTGTCAATAATCGTAGGTCAGGCATTGTAATTTGAAGTCACAATCTGTACCTTTCCTTTGTTTAACGTTTTGTCCGGTCTGTGCTTGAAGCCCTGTTCTTGAATCGTGTCAAGCTTGATTCTCTTGTCTTCTCTTCTACCTTCTACAACAAATCTTCAGCTCTGGTGGTCTTTGTGTTTCCCATGCTCTTAATCATGCATATTGTTCTAGTTTATCAGACTGTTCTCTAGATTTTCTGCAAAGTCTAATAGCCTGGCTTTTTCAAAGTCTAATAGCCTGGCTGAAGTTACTGCATCTTATAAGGCTACCTGAATGTTGGCTACATGTATCTGGGCACCCATCCCATTTCTCATTTGCTCAAGATATTCATGCCTGTGTGGTAATGGAGAGCGCTTCTACTGTACCTTCCCACACCTTTGTAGTAAGGAACTCTTCAAGTCTGCCAGATCAAGGACTCTTTCACCTCTCCCGGGGTAGCTTTTCTCACATCTCCATATGTTTTGCTGATGGGACATTCACCAATTTTGGCTACATCTTCTATCCGATCAGCACTTAGTCTTATCCTACTGGCAGGTTCTACCTATGAATTCTTCTGAAAGCCTCATCTGTGGAACCACTGAGTGTTTTTACCTATTGCTCACAATCTGGGCCGATCTGATGCAGGAAAGTGGCAGTGCCTAGTTTTGCTTTTTAATGTGGGTCTCACAGTAATCACTTTCCTCTGTCTTGCTTCAGGTTTACTCCTGCTATGTTTCTTATTTTAACATATATGCCATTAAACATTACATTTTTTCTAAAAAGTTTTCATTCTCTCAATGAAAAAAAACCTTAATTTATGCTAAAAAGCCTTAACTTAGCTGGAATCATTCTCCCCATGTTGTGTCATTCCCACTATAATAAAGGAGTATTTTGCAAATGAATGATAAAAGTGGTCAGCCTGTCTCAAAACACGTAATTGTAGTTCGAATTTTACTCTTCAAAAGTTGTCGTTTTTGTAATTTATTCCTTTTTTCTATTTTTAGGACGGCACCATTAAAATTAAGGACTTGAGCCTTCCTGAGCTTATTGGAATAATGGACACCTGTTTTTGTTGTTTGGTAAGACACTAAGTACTTAACAATAACTATGTGTGTGTGACTTCAAATGAAACCAAGGAGTACAATGACTAATCTGTGTTTTGAACAAGGTGTGGTCTTTTTGTGCCAGTAGAGCTAAAAGTGAAAGACGTTCACTGCAGTGGTCCTATTATTCGCTAAGCATTTAATGGCCATTGGAAGGACATGATCATGACCTCTTATATCCTGACAACCACAGACAGCAGTAAAATATCGAAAGAGTACTGAGGAATAAAATTGAGGAAAGCTGGAGTTGGTGAGACTTCATACTCTTCAAGATTTCTTTCTATAATCACATACCCTCGACTTCATGCTGCCTTGAATGTTGATAATCTTGATTAATACGGCAGCTGCCTTATAGCTTGGCATGTAGATGAGATGGAATAGTGTAAGGATTTTTATTGTACTTTCGTACACCAACCTGTTTACCAGTGCGAGATTCTGTTATTTTTTTCGTGTCAAAGATTTGTAGCCCCCGACATTCAACGATAATAAGTTTCTATCAGTGTTGCAGACACCTTCCATCAAAAGTTTTCTAGAAGTAGTTAACATTTTTAACTACTTAGGATTGCTTTCCTCATGGTTCTATGCATCCCTCTGGCATCAGTCCTGTAATCTTTCCAGCCTACACACATTTTTGCTGATTGACAGCAGTCTGCTGTAAATCCATGGATTGTTGCAGCACCACTGTCTTGTCCATTATCACAATCTCCAACAATGGCACCATTTCATCACCTGCCTCTTTTGCCTTCAGTATCTCCTCAGTCTGTCAATTGACTTCAGAAGTCCTAGGCCCACAGGACTAGCCAGTAGTGACAAGTGCCAGCACTACTGCCTGCATTTCTCCTGATGTTGGTTCTGGAACCACAACCATTGTTTGCAATAGCATTCCCAGGTCGGGACCCTGCCTGCAATTAGAATACATTTGTGGAAAAGAATTTGTCCCAGTACAGATGTTTCATTCAAAGATTGAAAAATGCCTGTATCCTTTGGTCCTAAAAACTCAAATTATATCCCTACCGGATATGGCACAGTTTCACTCGTCCCTCCAAACTGCTATATCTTAAATTATCTATTTCTCTCCAGAGCCATAATCCCTGCATTGGATACAACTCTTGGAATAAGCTAGTTCCCCTTTAAAAGCTTTCAAAACACATTGTACCAGTCGTTGACTGCGACTCCTTTTAACCCAGCTTTGTGTGAAGCTTTGGAGACTGGCTGAGCAGAAGGTTTACTTTGGATTTACATGTTACTTTTTTTGGAATGTGCTTGCATTTCTGCCTTTCATGGATAACTATTCAGAAAAGGGGGTGGTGATGAACAGAGTGTCTGAATTAAGCAGACCACTCTTACCCAGTCCAAAGATCAGGGCTTGATCCATCACCGTTATTTATCTCACTGCCCCATCCCAGCTCAGAACCTGGCTATATGCAAATCAGTCTGTCCCTGGCCCAGTGCATCATGGGAACAGGGCAGACTAAACTACCAAGCCAATTCTTCACCAGAAAGGAGACAAGCTACCGGGGACCGGTTTCTGGCATTTCAGCCATCTTCGGCCCGGCTTGCTTGAATCCTGATGGAGCAGTGAGAAAGGGACTCATGTCTGAGTATACCCTGCCACACCTATAGTGGCCAAAAACGATTCAGAAAAGGGGGTGGCCGGGCCGAAGACGGCTGAAATGCCAGAAACCGGTCCCCGGTAGCTTGTTTCCTTCCCAGTATAAGAATTGGCTTGGTAGTTTGGTCTGCCCTGTTCCCATGATGCACTGGGCCAGGGTCAGACTAATTTGCATATAGCCAAGTTCTGAGCTGGGATGGTGCAGTGAGCTAAAAAACGGTGATGGATCAAGCCCTGATCTTTGGACTGGGTAAGAGTGGTCTGCTTAATTCAGACACTCTGTTCACCACCACCCCCTTTTCTGAATCATTTCATGGATAACTGGCACTTTATACGTGCAAAAGGACGGGAGAAACTTTGAGAAGATATTAAGAAAGGCAAAGTATGAATTTCTACGGACTTGCAGGAAGTCTTAGACTGTGGGAAAAAGTGTGGCATAAGCAGCTGCTACTTAACACCAGACATGGCTACCTCTCACCACATGTTTAATTGCAAGGTTCTTTATCATTTCACATCTTACTCTTTGCAAAAGAAAATGTATAATTGCTAAACCCATATATAAGCCCCTATCATGTAAATTCTGCTTGTGCTATAAAATACTAAAAACTATAAAATTTTCACCAGATGGATACAGATCAACTCAAAGTTATGAACAGTATGAAAAAGTGGCTAGCTTGGAGTCTTTTTAGTGGCCAGAGAAGAAAGTAAAATAAACATTGATCAGAGTCTGCTAACAGCTTCAATCAATCAGGGGGTTTATAGAGCACGCTACTCACCCGTGAGGGTTCAAGGCGCTGCTGGGGGCTCAACACAGAGAAAACGGAGGTCCTCATCCTGAGACCCTCGACCTCTGTCTGGGACAACACATGGTAGCCCTCCGGAGTCCTCCCACCCCCACCGACCATGCTCAGAACCTCGGCTTCATCCTCGACTTCTCCCTCACCATGACCGCCAGATCAACGCCGTCGCCCCCACCAGCTTCAACAGCCTCCACATCCTCCGGAAAACCTTCAAATGGATCCCCTCGAACACAGAAAAAACGTCACCCACGCACTCAAAACCAGCAGACTGGACTACGGAAACGCCCTCTACGCGGGTGTCAACAGGGCCCTCCTACACAAGCTCCAAACCATCCAGAATGCAGCCCCCAGGCTCGTCCTCGGGACCCCTGGGCAAAAGCACATGGCTCAACACCTTTGAGACCTACACTGGCTCCCTGTCGAGAAGAGAATAACCTTCAAGCTCTCACCCACCCCTACAAATCTCTCCACAACATCGGACCCAAATACCTCAACGAGAGAGTCTGCTTCCACGCATCAAACAGAAATCTCTGATCTGCCGACCTGGCCCTAGCAGAGACCCCCTGCATCCGCAGAAGCTGAGCAAGAGGAAGAGCAAGGTCTTGAGGTCCTTCCTGAAGGCATGCAGGTTAGGGTAGTGTCTGATGGTGACTGGAAGCTCGTTCCAGGTCTTGGCTGCGATGTAGGCAGTCCTGTATGCGTTCACCATCTTCAGATTATTTATTTTTAATGCCATTAGGTCTGCTAGACAGAGGAGCTGTGAAGACAACACAACAAAGTTACCCATTCGTTGAAAGAAATTCTAGGGAAAAAGAGAGCATGAACACAGAACAACAATGAGCTTTGAGGGATACCCCCTTTAAGTTCTCCCCCAAGTTTCTCCACAAATGAACCCAGAAGAAACATCTGCAGCCTCTGCCTTGCGAAGGAACACAGCACCAAGATGTAAAATACCTGCACAGAGTTCCAAATGGAAAATCTTGAAGGTAAGAGAAACAATGTTGGGCAGATTTCCCCATGGCGGAGGCAGAATAGAGACAACCTTTACTTAAAGACCTCAGCCGGCCCAGCGCCAAAGAAAAAAAAATGAAGAAACCAAGCTGACTCAAGTAGGGATCAGACATCGATAAAAGTCTGGTAGTCGCAAGGAAGGCTTCAAGGGAAGCAGACCCTAAGAAGCGTCATAGCATAGCAACCCAGTCAAAGGGCCCAGGCTTGAAGTCCAATAAAGTCTCCTTGGCGTCAAAGCACTTCGCAACAGAGACAGAAAAACTCATACCTGTCCAAATACAGGGACAGCGATGTAGGCAAACTTTGTGAACCCTCATTGACGCCAGGAGGCTATCAGAAAAGGATAGGGGGAGCAAAAGGACAAGGAGCGACTGACTCCTAAAAATAAAACTATGCCAACAGAGTTCTCAGGGTTGAACACAAGAAGTGACATCTTGATGCCGAAATTGCGGGACTCCGTCAGAGAAAAAAGGGTTTAGATGAAGCATGGAAGGGCTTTCGGATCCCAGCAAAATTATAGGAAATCAAATTCCGGACAAGAAGAGCAGACTAATTTCAATTCTCCCACCATGGCAGAGCCCTACGAAGAGGAACATGAGGGGTTCTTTTAATGAGGACGAGGAGAACACAACCATGCTCGAGGACCTAGACCCACAAGAGGAAAACTAGCAAGAACTTCATGCCAGGGGTGACTCCTGCTTTATTGTGGAGGAGCATCGCCCCACTGAAAAATAAAATGTTAAAAAAAAGTAACTTTAGTATCATTTTATTTTTCATTACTTAAAGCTGAGGTTAGGGCGGGAGCGGAACCATCCTGCGAGCATCATGCTACAGGGAGGAGTGTTGGGCACTTGTAGTGCACATGTCTGTTTGGCCTGCCGTCTCACGCCGGCCTAACAGACAGGCACACTCCTGTTTCTCCAACCCAGCTGTGTTGCAAAAGGTGGGTTAGAGAAAAGCTCCAGGCTACCTGGCTTCAACGAGCGTCAAGCCAGCCCGCTCAGACCAATCACTGAGCATATCTCATACTGGCGGGTGCATGAGCTGGTAATTTAAATCAAATATACATACATATTTCCCCCTAAACCCCCAGTCGTCCCTCCACCCCCCCTCACCATCCCAAAATTGGATCAGCCGCCACTGCTTGATGCTGAATCTCCAGAGGAAGATGTGCGCTTAAATTCTTCAAGGTCTTTGCTGCTGAAACAACCCGAGGGTGTATAACACGCTTGTGCATAGAGCTGTGGACAGCTTTTCGGGTGCATTTAAAAGAGAAACGGGCCAAATAGTTTTTGTTCCACGAAGCACTCATGCCTTCTTAGAAAGAGGAACCACCACCTGCTGATTCTCGACCAAAGGAGGGAGGCATTTTGAGAATCAGCCACTTCGAAGTGGGTGACCCCTCGAGTGGGGGAAGAAATACAGACACTCCTCTCTAGATCCCATCTTCATCAAGGGGAATGCATCTACAGACTCAATCAGTCACCTCAGCGAGGAAAAGAGGATGTGAACCACATCAGCGGGACCTTCACCCAAAAAAGAAAGTAAGCGGATAGAGATAAAGATGAAACGCGCATGTGGGCCACCCAATGGAGCATTGCCAACATCAATGTACTCCTTAACCACTATGGTCAGCAGCACTGGAAAGAAATGGAGCACATCATGCAGCACCTTCCTAAGAAGTACAAGAGGGCAATTGTGCAGGAGGGGGAAAACTGGCACCTGCCACAATTCAGCCCACGATGAAATGGACGTGACTAGCAGGCAGATGTGAACATGAACAACCCAGAGAAGGTACACCTCTACTGCAAAAAAACAAGATAATGAATGGATTACTTGAATTAATCTCAGCCACAGGTGATGGCTTTGGGCCAAATTACATACCACTGTTTTTCAGCCCCTGTGCCATTCTAGACTGAAACCCGCCTTATTGCAATCCGTCTTGGTCCTGCTCCAATTGGAAAAGTCCAGCCTGAATTTCCAGGCCAGGTTCCCTCCAAATGGGAGCAGAAGGAACACTAGACTGGTTTCAACTTACGTAGGTCTCATGCATGAGTTACAGCTGGAGTCCTGTAGCACAGTGGCCACGTGAACCACGTCAGGGCATACTTGACCCACTTAGGCAGTCTATTGCAAAAACAACTAGATGATAGAAGGAAAGCTTAAATTAATCTCCGACACTAGCGCAAAGCCTCTGTGCTGCATGCCAGACCATAGTTGTATGCACATTGTGCCATTCCAGACCGAGATCTGCCTTTAGTAAATCAGTCTCTGTTCTGCTGTCCTGCTCCAGTATGAACAGTGTAGCCCAAACTGACAATCCAGGTACCCTCTAGGTGGTAACACAAGCAATCCAGACCAGTTCGACCTGCTTAGTTAGCCATAGCTTGGGTGGGCACAGGACCCACATCGGACATACCCATCCCACTTTGGGTGTCTTCTACAAAAACAAAGTGATAGAAGGAATGGTTAAATTAATCTCAGCCACTGGCGATTGCTCTTAGGGCCAGCGGTGAACGTAGCACTATAGCAGAATTAAGCAAGACAATGAAACAACAAAGGCAATGGGGGCCCTCCAGTTTTTGGGTTCCATAAAAAGGGGGGCTATAAGACTCTGAGAGGCCATAGAGCTTTGGAGGGTTTCAGCACATAATCCTACAACTAGCCGTTAGCAAGCCATCAACTCCACAAGGCACATCAGAACAATGGCAATACCCTCCACAACAGTCCTTTAATGGGCGAGGCAAGGTAAATGGACAAACCCCAAAGACCTCTGGCCAGCAGCAAAGTGACTTGCATCGCACGCACCCCCAGCATTTAAAACCAGGAAGTGGCAGGATAGGAGGATTCTTCTGCACATTTGGTCAGTCACCCCGGCCATAGGGATACTGAATTTATTAGAGCATGGAAATTGTACCGAGTTGCTCAAAAAGTTGCCAAAATATCACCAAGGGCAAAGACACTCCAAAGTGGTATTATTCCACCTACAGCACGAAGTAAAGGAGCTCCAACAAAAGTGAGTTATAGAAAGAGTCCTGAAGACTGAACTCAAAACAAGGGTCTACTCTGGTTTCTTCCTTGTACCAAGGCCAAACTAGACCTTAAGACCAATATTAGACCTCTGACAACTAAACAAGGGAGCCAGCCTTTCAAAACCAAAGGAGGGAGGCATTTTGAGAATCAGTCACTTCGAAGTGGGTGACCCCTCAAGTGGAGGAAGAAATACTGACACTCCTCACTAGATCCCATCTTCATCAAGGGGAATGCCTCTACAGACTCAATCAGTCACCACAGCGAGGACAAATTAAAGTGCTACAAGAGGTTATACCTTTCCTAAATGGAGGGGACTACCTGGCCATCATAGATCAGAAGGAGGATTACCTACTGCAACAATTATTCACAACTACAAGAAGTACCTCCGGTTCAAGTTAAACAAGTTCCATTGTCACTCTATTCACAGTGTTACTGTTTGGCATAAAATCTGCAAAGAGGGCCTTCAAAAAATGCCACTCACTGAGCTGCTTCCATGTTGGCGGGTGCAGGAGCAGGTAAGTTTAAAAAAAAATATATATTTTCCCCCACCCCCGTCTTCCCCTCCGAGTTGCCTTACCGCCTCAAAATTGGATCAGCCGCCACCGCTCAACGCTGAATCTCCAAAGGGAGATATGCTCTTAAATTCTTCAAGGCCTTTGCTGCTGAAACAACCCGGGGGTGTATAACACACTTGTGCATACCTAAGGAGACAATGGATACTTGCTTACCCCTACCTAGACAAATGGCTAGTAATGGTGAGCTTGCAACGCCAATGTCAAGAGATCATTTTCCTTGTAATTATACCACTGCACAAACCGAAGTTAACAGTAAACTTAGACAAGTCCTCTCTGGTTCCAGAGATAGTGTTCTTGGGGGTGACCCTAGATTCACAAATACAAAACTCTTGGCATTGAGACTGAAACTCGCCTTTACCAGAAGAGACGGTCTTTAGCATTGTGAATGATAATGAAACTAATGGGAACAGTGACATCCTGAATACCACATGCCAGACTGCACATGTATCAAATGCAGGAATGATAGCAGAATACATGGTTACAAGCCACAGGGAGTTCCGATAGTGTAATTATGATAGAGAGAATTCAGAAAGATACAAAATGGTGGAACACATCACATAAGTGTGGGGAGACCTTTCAAATTCCCAGCTTTAACAGGGACCTTCTCCACAGATGCATCCCATATAGGATGGAGAGCACATATGGAATGTATCAACGTCAGGAAACTGTGGATCCCAATGGAGGCAGTTCAGCGCGTAAATGTGTTAGAGCTCAAGACTGTGTTCTTGGCACTGAAGGCTTTCCATGCACAGATAAATGGAAAAACAGTACTAGTCCAAATGGACATTGTGACCACAATGTTCTACCTAAGCAACTAGGGAAGAATACGATCTTACCTATTGTCCAAGCTGCCCCAGGACATAGGGAAGTGGCCTTCTAAAGGAGAACAACAGGGAGATGGCCATCCAAAGGAGAACCATAGTGGCAGCACACCTGACGTGCATACAAAGTGTACAGGCAGGCAAGCTAAACAGACAGGCAAACGCATCCAGTGAATTAGAGACAAAGCAGCAAGTGCTAAATACAATTTTCCGCTATTGTCGCATACCTGACAAAGACCTATTCACAACCCCTGAAAATGTAAAATGCCAAGACTTTGCGTCTAGGTACCAACATAACCAAACCCAAGAGAATGCCCTTTTGAAAGACTGGTCTGGATGATTGTGTGCACTTTTCTCCCAATATCGTTGATTTCAATGGTAATAAACAAATGCAAACACTCAACCATGATGCTAATCCTAATTGCTCTGCAGTGGGCGAGACAATTGTTCTTGGACCTGGTGGAGATCTCTTGGGGAGAAAAAATAAGCCTCCTCGCAGTTCAGCACCTATTTGTGGTATGGGATGGCGTACCGGTCACCCAGAACTGACCAGCTTCAAACTGGTGGTCTCGTTCAGGAGTGCTCGAAATTTGAATCCCTCAACCTCCCACAAAGAACTATGGAGTTCATCAGGCAGGCCAGGAGACGAAGTACACGGAGGAGCGATATCGCAAAATGGAAGAGATATATCCATTACTGCATGAAAGAGGGGCTCATGAACAATAGCACTGAGGACATCACTGTTGTTGCATACTTAACTCACTTGCTAGATGAAGATATAACCTATGCATCACTCCAGGTGACACTAGAGGGCTCAGCGCAAAACGCTTCTTTATCACACACGTTCTAAAAGCATTCCTTGATGTCGAATCCCACACCCATGTGGAATCTAAACATAGTACTAACTCAGCTAATGGAAGAGCCAACCATGCCACCAAATGGTGCTGGACAACAACACCCACAAAAAAGGAGAACGAACAAACACAATTCTGGGCCAAACCACTTGATAGCAAAATAATGCTCAGCATGTTAATCGAGAAAATTCTTCAAGCTGCAAAACTACTTCTACATGCTGAGTAGGTGAGGTTCATTGCGAACAATCAGTTTGGCCCGATCGCAGCTGAAGCAGTTTTGGATAGATTATATTCTTGATGTTTTGAATTTGGCACACTCATTTTGGCATTTCTGACATATGTAGGGCCAAGAAGGCTATTCTCAAAACTACATGAAATGTACTTCACTCAGTAAGTTCTAAATGATAGCGTTACATCACCCTTTGTCATGTGACCTTTCCTTCGGTCCCTCAGCTTTTCCTTGGCTATATTGTATTCCCGTAGGCTGAGAAAAGGAATTAAGAGAAGCTGTGTTGGGGGAATGGAGATGGATCCAAGGAGTGGGCAAAATAATCCTCACTTGGGCATCTAAGATTAAACAGCTAAATTCTGAAGGTGCTGTAGGATCTACACTCATGCTGTCCAGTGTTTATACATAATATCCCAGCTGTATGAATGAAGAGCCTAAGGAACTGAGAGTGTATTAGTTACTGTGGTGAGAAACATCTTTATTTAGCAATATTCCAACTTTGGGAAAACCATATCTTTTTATAATTCAGACTCGCATAGTCCATGCATTCCTTTCATTGTGGCTAGTGTGATAGGAAACACGCACTCTTCCACCTTTACATGATAGTCTTAAAAAATTAAGGGTCTCTCTCTCTCATATCTTATGTCTTAGCAATGCAGTTACAGTGCTTCTCTTTTTTTTTTAAAGGGCATTTTTAGAGGGAAAAAATATTTATATCCGGTTGTTTTCCTTTCATAGATCACCTGGTTGGAAGGTCACTCCCTTGCACAGACTGTGTTTACTTGCCTGTACGTGCACAACCCTGATCTCATTGATGATCCTACGATGAAAGCTTTTGCTTTGGGAATCCTGAAAGTGTGTGATATAGCCAGAGAAAAAGTAAACAAAGCGGCTGTTTTTGAAGAGGTAATCTTACATGTTCAACACATTACATGTTGAGGTGATAATTATGAAATGATTAATTCTGTTAATCGCACAGATGAATTCTAAGGGGTAAATGCATGTTTACAAATATTACATTTGTAAATATATTTACTCATTTGTACAGTTTAAATTTCCTTTGTACAGTATCCAATTGCACTTTATGAACATACATCTCTGGATTCACACTAAAGTGTGAAATTAATGCATCTTTGATCAATTTCAGCTCATGAAAGATTTGTTGTGGCAACAATGATCATTATTATTATTATTGAATATGAGATGATGCGTAAAGTATTCCACTTTATCACCACAAGAACCAAATTGTGAGTTTTGTGCTCAGCCGTGCTTAAAACATGGTGGTGGTATCGGGTAAAGAACATAACATTAACAAGAAATAGAAGAAGACACAAGAACTGATGACAGGGAAAAGGGGAAGTAGAGTGAATCTTCCTTTTTGCCACCCATATTATAAATATTACAGAAAGAAAATCAAAACAAAAAATCACTCATATTTTGTAAATCCTTTATATACATGTAATATTTATATAGAGTGAACCTATCCAGTGGCAACAAGGCCTTTAAAGGCACAAAAACAGAAAGATTACAAAGTGTTTTCATGGGTGGAGGGGGTTGCTGGATTCAGAGGTGGGAATAGGGTTATGGTTTTGTGATGTAGTATTCTTTCAAGTGGTGTCTTTTCAGCTGTTTCCTTAACTGAAGGAGGTCTGGGTGGTCCTGATGGAAACAGGAATGCTAAGCCATTTCTTGGATGCATAGATATAGAATACCTGTTTCCTAGGTTTCTTTTTTGTACTTCTTTGTCTCCAATCTGGTGGTGTCATGTCTGAAGGCTTAAAAGAGGATTTTGAGAGGTGAATATTGTGGGGTGTTGCATTGTGGGGAGGATTATGTGAAAGCAAGCTTGCTGCTGACTATGTGCCGTCAGATCCTCTGTACCTACTAAATAAGTTGTTAGCATTGCACCTTTCTATGGGGTGTAGGGTTTAAGTATCTGACTGAGTTGGCGCAGTGCTTGATTCTCGTGAAGAACATTCTGCTCCCTGCATAACTGAGGGTGTGTGGTCGGTGGTTCATCTTCCATTGCCTTTCCTGTCTGTGGGTGGTGAGTTTTTTGTTGGTGATTTCATTGGGATACCATGGTGCAGATGATTTCAGTTTGTGTTTCCATATTTTTTGGAGTGTGAATACTTATGTGGTTTTCCATGAAAGAGTTGACATTTGTGAGAACCATATTGACCATGGACATTGGGGTGAGATCTAAATTCAAGCTACAGTGTTTCGATGGAGAATTCCGCAAGCAGTCTGAAGGTGTGCTGATCTATGTTGGGTAGACACTGGTGTGTTGGTTGGATCTGAAGTCCGATGATAGGAATAGTTGGGTTTCAATGCCTGGTTGGTGATGTCTAGCAGATTAGCTCATTGTTGTGATCTTTGCAGTAGGTTGGTTAAGTGGCATGCTGTACTAAGTTGAGAGTGTCTCTAATTTTCTTTGTACTTGAGTGCTCTGTAAGGTTGACGTCAAGAGAAGGGTGATGTGGTTATGGCTGCATTGGTTGGATGTGGTGAGTTGCAGGGCTGATAATTTGTCTATGAAGACTTTGTTTTGGCCATGTGGTGAAAGATGGCAGACTGGTTTGCGGAAAGCTGAAGATTTAATGTGAGGATCTCCATGGAGTCAGGTGTTGCATGTTTGCAGAGCATGCAGTCACAGGAAGGTTTGGAGATGATGGGGAGGCCTTCCTGTTTCTTATGTGCACAGTCTGTACACAGTGTGCATGTAGTCTGTGCAACCAAGTGTTGCTAGGATACATGAGGATGAGCCAATCGTTTGTAATAAAAAGTGCTTCAGGGTTGCGATGTAGGATAAGGTCTGTGATGTCAGACTCTTGGCATACTGTAGAATGTCCTTTGATGAATTGGAGCGGGTATTTAATAATTTATAGTCTCGCCTACGCAGCGCGCATGTGCTGCATAGGAAAAAGACCTTTAGCCATCGATGCAGTTTGTGTCCCAAAAACGTGCACGCGTTGCTTTCAATGGCAACGCGTGCACATTTGCCGATTCCCTTGCGGGAGTGAGCTTTGGCACCATATGTTTGTAATTAACTTGCAAATACATGGAGCCCCTGGCTCGCTCCCGCAAGGGAAACGCTTTCTGTGCTCCCCTCAACCCTCCCACTTTTAGCGTGAGGCGTGCTCTTGTTGGATTTGTGATGGTTAATGGGATCTGTATAGGCTGGATGTATATGCCGTACAGAGTGGTGAGAACATATATGTGGTCTGTGTCTAGGTATAATGGTGGGATTGAGGAATGTAGGATACTGGGTGAAGCAAATCATTCAGTATTACCGTACAGTTTTCTTGCTGGAATTTCTTTGGAGCAGGGATTCTGAACTAGGCTCTTGTCTGGCCCAAACATGTGTTACTCTTGTCTTGTAGTGTAGTTCCTAGTTTCCCACTAGGCCCTGCGCATTGGAATAACATAAACAGTAGTATCGACGTGGAACTGCGGATATTCCAGGCCTCCACTGACTATGCTAAACTTAATTGGGTGTGTTACCAACTAGCTCAGAGGTCACTGGAAACTTTCTTCTCTGCATGGGAAGTGATCAGCTTCCCTGGTACAGACAAGAAGGGATTCAGTTTTCCAACAACCGTGCAACATGACAACTTTGCTCCTCAGATCAAGAGTCAATCTCTAGGGTCGTGTGAAACAATAGACAGGAATTTCACTCAGTCAGTTTAGTGCAGTTTACTTTCACGATATGTAGAGAATAGAGAGATGGGCGTTTGTCAATAAAGGGTTAACATTTATTGAACAGTCTTTCTTCTCGTACAAGAGAAATGTATTGCCACAATTGCAAGACTTGTTATGATAAAAAGTACGTACAGTAAGATAAGTATTGCGAAATAGAACTGTAAAAGCATTGATATGGTTTCTTAGCCATACAATGGTTTAAAAGTAATAAAACATTTATACAGTCATATATACATTAGGCTAAAATACTCAACTGGTGCTTCTAACTATGCCTACCCCAGTGTGCCTGACCTAAGCCTAACACGTGGAAGGGGAGTAAGTAAGTAGCTTTAAGTTAAGTTGGTTTTGCCAAGGTTTGCTTCAAGAATTCTCATCTAAGGGTTTAGTCAACACCATACCTCTGAATAGAATGATGGAGGTTTGGTATCTCCTTCAGGGGAAGCTCGATATCCCTGTCACCCGCAAGGGTAGACCGGAAACGCCGGAGCTGGATTTCTCTGCACGAGAAAGGCAGCGGCTCTTCTTCAGCGCGTCGAGAGGAGGAGGCGGGGGACAGCGTCCGCGGGCAGCTGGAATCTGCTAGGCTCTTCGGAGAGGGACGGCTGTTCAGCTCCTAAGCATACCACACCATCGTTCGCGCTTTAGCAGCGATAATGGTATCAGTAGCTTCACCACCACAGGGACAGCAGGCTGCAGCGACAGGGTGCTAGCTTCACCAACACGGGGTCTTGCAGACAGCTAGCAACAGTACAACAGCTCATTGCTTAAGGCAACGTTGGTAGTATTTATACCTGACAAGTGCCGGTTTTGACTTAAGTTTGCTGGACATAAGACGTCAATTAAAGATGTCACTAGGAAGTGATAGCTATCAGTTGCTTATTAGAGTTCTATTACTAATCAAAACAAAGCAAGGGGGATTTCCCAGTTTGCTGAGTTTTTATCTTGTTGAAGAACTCGGAGTGTTAATCTAGGAATATCAGATAGTGACTTCTGCTCTGTCATTGCACTAATTGGTTGTAAAGGAAGTGGCAGAGAGAGATATCCTTGAACGTGGCTCTGTTCGTGTGAGGTCAGAGATGACTTTCTGAATATCGCACTTGAACGGTTATGCCAATATAGGGAATAAATGTATTTATAGCCGAATAGGGGCATAAGGTCACAGTATCGATCAGGAACCTAGATAAACACGCAACACCCACTCCACGTTTTCATGTCCATCAAATTACTAAAACTAGAGCAATTAGATGCATGTGTAACATTGCCCACCCCAAAATACATAAATGCATTCGAAATAGGCGTATATTGCAATACGTGAAATTTAGGTACCGTACGTTTTTTGAAGCATAGAATCATTCAAAAACTATTGCATATGAAATCAATGAACGATTATGCAGAAGAATTACACATGAAGTATCTCTGACAGAAGAAGGGCAAGATAAATCATCACATATAAATGCATTGCAAAAATGTGTGCTAGAGGCTAATGTAAGTTGTTATGTCTCTAGGTGTGTGTAAAAAATAGAAGTACGAACTTCTGTTCTTTAAGAATAGATTTTACCTCAAGCAAAGAATTGTTCGTGCCAAAAAAGGGTCAATATTTGAAAAATATCCAATTCAAAAGGAATTAATGCTTGAACGGGGAAATAGAGTTCCAACGCTGTTAGCAGTTTTTGTTGATTAAAACTGAAGGCCGAATTCAGAGTTCATGGGAACGCTGTGTGTCGGAAAGCTTCTCAAAGTTATTGTTTCTGTATGGGTGGGAACATCATATCAGACAGGCTCTCAAAGAATTGGTCTACAAATTCAGGTGACAGTTCAACCAAATTAGATAGCGCTGTAACTTGGCAGGTGTGAGAATGATTGCTGTCATCGAAGGCAGGATCAGCAATGCTCACTGAACGTTGTACCTGGATGATGTTGCTTTTGTCACTCGCTCCACTGTTACCACTTGGCTGTAGCACAGGAGTCTCCACGAATGCCGTCATCAGGATTGGTAGCCGCTGGGGACAACACAATGCGTGAGCCGTTATTGGACTGAGCAAAGTATCGACGTCCATTGGTACTGCTGATGGAAGTGAAAGACAGATGTCCAACACGCATTCATCGCCGCAAAGCATACATCGTAGCACAGGTAAAATGCAATTTTGCCATACAGGTCTGAATGAAAGGAACCAGGTCATGTTTAGATCTCTCAGCCTGGCCAATCCAAGGACGTTAGTTATCCTGTCCCGGTAGCGCATTGCTAGGATTGTCTCTTCCATTCCCATGGGAGCTATGTCTGAGCTGAGGCTTGCCATAACGAAGTAGGAGGGTCAAAAATAAAATCCCTGCTACAAGTCCCAAAAACAATGGTATGCCGCCAAAAACAGAGTGCACAAAATTAGGAACGATTCCCAGAATTGCTTGAAAAGGTGTTAGCAGTCCCGTAAAGACTGTCTTGAATATGCCTGGGATGCTTGTGGCACTAGACATGTTAAGGAGTTGGCTTAGCATTTGTACGAAATGCACGGGGCAATTTGTTGATAAAAGTTCATGAACTTCAGTAGCTGTCCTTGCAACTAGAAGATCATACGTCTCTTTTGATGACGTTATAGGCACTGTTGTCTGTAAAAGTACAGATTTCATTTTGCTTAAGGTATCAATTCGTATAGAATAGAGATTCAGACGAGGCCAGATGGGAGTCACTGTGTCTGCAGGCCCACTCGGGAACAATGCTTGCATACAGCATTTGACCATGGACGTTACTTTCACTAGATCACTTTTCCCTGGCACAAGGCCACAACATCTGTGATCCGTTCTAAAAATGTAACTCCCGTTTGAAAGTTGCATAAAAAAGGGCTCTATCTGAGTTGCAGGTGTGACTAGCTGGTGGCATGAAAGGTTGTTTGAATTTCCATCACATGCTCCGTGTAAATTAATACCCTGACACAAAAGTATACCGCTTAGTGAATGTTTACAGTTCTCACCACTAAGAAATACATTTTTGTCGCTGTCACTATAGCAAGAATGAGTGTATGGTAATTTCTATTCTGATTTTACATATCCTTTACCCAATTGTTCATACTGGCCAGCAGGTATGTACTCAAGGCACTTTTTAAATCGGAAAGTTGTTATCGGAATTGTGATAATTCCGTGTATTATCCATTCAATGACAGGACTCTCTGACATTGTCAATGGTAATCTCTCGAGTTTTTCGATGCTCAGGATTGTATAGTCTGCTCCTTTCTGTGCCAAACTGATCTGTTTATCAGTAAGGTTAAAACTGGAAAATAATGACGTTGTGTTGATTAAACGCCAAGGCACATAGCCTGAACGAAGATTTTGCAGCGTCCAGCCTATTTCTATAATAGAACGTAATTGAGATTGGCCATGTTGTAACATTAGCAAGTCTCTATCTATCACATCAAAGGCAGAGGATACAATATTGTCCAATGAATATATTCTGGAAGACAGAGTCATTAACCCATTGTCTACTACAGAAAGTGATTTCTCCAAATTAATACGATCAATTTCTCGTATTTTCTCAGCAGTTTCAATTTGTTGGACTTTCCAAGCCTCGTTGTAAGCAGCATAGATACTGGTCGCTATGAAACGCTTTTGACGCTGTTTGCGTGGTCCAAGAATGAAATCGCGCAAATCAGCACCATCTTTTAGTAAAGACAAGTGTTGCTTAATTTCAGCCAGTGTGGATGTTGTTAGCCATTCAAGGCAGAGTTTCCCTACACTGTATGTTGTTATTATCCCTGGATGTTGTCTCTGGGAATATCTCGAGTCTAATCTGGTCATTTTTAACCCCTGTGTTTTGTTCAGGAATCTATTTTGACAGCTGTTTGTGTCAGTAGGCCAGATTAACCACTTTTTCCAATCAGGATGTGTTCTGTTGAAATGTAAAATTTGTGTTACGTCTAACTCAATATCTGTTGTTGTATTTTCAGGTATTGGCTTTGGTATAGACTATAGACGGTGTTTTAAGGTCTTTGATCTTAGCTAGGCCAAGACAGGATGTTTGGTGTATTGTGTCATTTAAAAACAACATTTGTTCTGGTATCATGCAGGTTCTAAATAGTGCTTCAATGCCTTGTACCTGCCAATCTTTTGTACCCCAAATCGTTTTCGTTTCAATATTATTTTTCCAATAATCAAAACCAAATGTCATCATTTTGTCATAAAATGCTTCTGAATATATCAATTTAGAATTTGTCAGCATTGTTTTCATTCCTGTTTTATCTAACAGTTTGTAATAAAACGTTTCTGCATCACTGGTGTTAAACCCTGAGAAGTATTTGAATTTCTCAAAAAATGCTTTAGAACTGCTTTTAGGTGGTGTAGCACAATGTTCCCATTGATTATACATAAAAACATTTCTAGGCTGTGCAGATTTATGCAAGTAATGATCCCCATAGTGGGTGTAACAGAATAACTGCTCATAACTAGATGAACCTTGTAAATAATCATGATCTGTGAATCTAGCTGACATTACTAAATCAGACATGTCATTAATACTGTTAAAGTCCCAATCATCAGAGAATGTACTAGGTTTTACAAAGTCACTTAAGGAAACCTTTAGTTGATGAGGATACTTCAGGATTTCGACCGGACCATAGATCTCATAGTCTGTTTTCTCCCATACTACCCCACCAGGTATCGGAATTGCTGTGACATTTACTGTTGACAGTTCTCTTTTCTTCACGTGGGATGATCTGTGTGGTTTCAGGACTAGGTTGATGTTCTGACTTGCTGTGTCCATTGTAATATATTTTCCCTCAATGAATTTTCCCAAACACAGTACCATGATGAGCCAAAGCAGGAGGAAAAATACACCTAGACCGAACCAGAACTCTAGCCAAGGGGAAATAAGGTAGATTTCCTTCAGCTGATGAAAGAGTTCTGTTGCTTTTTCTTTAAAAGTCTTTTTTGTTTCTGGCATCACTTCGGGGTCGTTTTGATCTTCAGAGAAGTTGTCGAAGTTGATGAAATAACCAGAGGCAGTTCTGTCAATTGATGGGATTGTTCTTTCAATCTGTCTCTCGGTAGCACTTTCTGATGCCACATTAGTGTAGACTGGTGTTGTTTCTTGACGAAGTGTTTCAATCTGTGTTTCAAGAGGCACGAGTTCCATGGCTTTTTTGCATAGTCCTTCATTGTGCACTGCTGTCTGATCGAATGTGATTCGTCTTTCAGTTTGAACCTCTTGGATTGTTGCAAGTTTGGGTATTCTGTTGTTTCTTGGGAGTCCACTGGGCCTACTGTTGATTATAGGCCACATGCTTGTGGTTTTACCAGATCGATAGACACGACTCTGTTCTCCTTTTTACCAGCAAGGGGCGGTAGTACAACTGATCTTGTTCCGGTGACTGCTAAGACAGGTACTGCTTTTCTGTAAGAAGGCCCAAATTCCTTCTTAACCGCGATCTTTTCTCTGACTAGATCCCCAATCTTTGGAATCCAGACAGGCCTTGCTGGGGCTGTTGCTGGTGGTGCCTCGTCAGTGGTAGATGGCTGTTGCTTCAACTTTATGTTGCTTAAGGATTTTCTTGTTTCGTTCAGTTCCTGTAAAACAGCCAAACGATCCTTTACATCAAAGTGCGTTGTTTCTTCTTGTACCACTGACATCTGACTATCGAGGTCCTGAATACGCATTCTAATTCCGAACAATAGTTCGTATGGGCTGAAACCTTTTAGAGAATTTCTTGGCATGTTGTTAAGACTAGTCTGGACACTTATTAAATGTTTGACCCACCCAGCGCCTGAGCCTAATACCTTCGCTGTTATAGATTGCTTTATGTCCCGGTTTTTATTTTCTACCACACTATTCCCTTCGGGGTGCGACGGACAAGAATACCGCAACCCAATTCCCATGCTAGCCATGGCCTCCCTATAAGCTCGGGAGCTGAAAGCAGGACCATGGTCAGAATGGAACGTGGTAATTGCGTATGTGCCGATAAAGACTCGCAAATCTTTTATAACCGTTCTAGCGTCAGCCGAGCGCTGGAGGCCTAATTTTTTAAGTGTTTTTCGTCTTAATGGTGTACACTGGGACGCGCTTCTCTTCTTTGATTGCGCAGATAGACCGCCTTATGCTGTCCAGAAGGGATCCTGAAACTACACTGGCCTGTTCATTACTGCGATCTCTGTTGCAGTTTTCACAATTTTGAGCAAAACATTGAATATCTATACTCATTCCTGGCCACCAGTACTCTGATTGTAATTCTTTCAGAGAAACCTTAATTGTTTGGTGTCTCAGACCCAACCCCATGTGTGCTTCCAGTAAGAGGAAGCCCCTCCTGCTCCTGTTTGGAATTACTCTGTCCCCCACTCCAGGGATTCGAGCAAAAGGAACGGAGTTTGCATCTATTACGTATGCATAATTGAGTGGATAGTTTACGGGTAGTGCTGCACAGTCGCCTTTTACGGTCGTTTTTACTGCCAGCATTGTTTCCCCGTCAATGTATTTATCTGTACGCTTTTTTGTGGCTACGGAAGCCGGTTTAGTTACTTCCGCTATGGCTGTATTAGCCAATGAATTCCCTGCAACGTGAACGCCATCACGTTGAAGACTCTGTGCGTGAATCACGTGAGTCTTTTGTAGTTCTTTACTTAAAAGAGCTACCTTGTTCCAGAGCAATTTATGCTTTATTGTGGCACCTGTGTCATCTTTGTAGTCGTTTTCAATCCAACTCTGCAGCTCATTGTTGTAAGAGTTGACGCAAAAAAGGAGAATCGCACACGATAAGTGTCGGGAATTAACGTTCTGCATTTTCAAGCGCCATCTTTAAAGATCTGATTTCAGTTCTCTGAACCGAACAGTTTCTCACAGATTCAGTTTTTGTTACTTTCGGTCTGAATTTACCGCACAGCCAACGACCTTTAATGATCGCACACGCTGCATTGTAGGATTTGCTCTCTACGTTGAAATGCTGTACAAAGCTATCTGTATAGATTATACAGGCATATTGTGGGAGAGGTAGAATTTCGATTGGCAGAGGATATTCTTCTTCATATTCTAAATCATTCAGTTCTTCGAATTGCGGGGCGAAATAGTATTTCACATCTTCCGCTCCTAGAGAATCTATGCACTGTATCCATTTTGGATCCAGTGACACTGTAGGCAGGTTTACTGGGCTGAATAGCGCCTCGAAGGCGGATTCCGCTGTAAGGATATTAATCCGTTTGCCGTGTGCTAGTTCTCTTTCATTTGCGAATGCGATTTGCACTGCGTTCACAGTTCTTTCTGTGTGACTGAATGTTTTTACAGCTTGTGTGTACAAGTGAGATTTAATTGAAATTGGTACCTTTTCTCCCTCATTAGAGGTCAGGTACGTGAATCCGCATCTTCCTGGGATGACTCGGATTACAAGATCACGTGTGTTGTCACGTGTATCTAATTTTGTTTTTGCTAACATGTCTGTTTGCAGTGATCTCAAAATTTCTGTGTGTTTTTGAGTCCAATTGATTTGTTTAAAATCAGGTTTAATTAGTGCGTAGAGAGGTTTAACCCTTTCTGCGTAATTTAGTATGTAAGTTCTTCCGAAATTCAGAAAACCTAGAATGGATTGTAAATTCTTCAGCGTTTTTGGAGCTTGGAGTACAGCGCACTTCTCTAAGAAGTTGTCCGCTAGGCTTTTCCCTTCACTTGATAATTCGTACCCTAAAAATAGTACTGTCAGATGGGCAATTCGGGACTTTTTAAAGTTGAATTTGTAACCCTCTGCTGCGAACCCAAGTATAATGGTGTTCACTCTTTTCAAGTGAGTATCCAAGTCATCGTCTGTGAGATAAATATCATCTACGTAAGATAATGCTTCATCATCATAGATTTGTAGTAACTCTGTTACCCTAGCTGAGAATAGTCCTGGGCTGTTCTTGAACCCCTGTGGGAGTCCACAGAATTTTTTCTGCGACCCAAATGCAGAGAAAGCGGTCAAATATCTGCTTTCTGGTGCAATGTTTTGACAAAAGAAACCATTAGAAATGTCTAATGTCGTTTTATATTTTTTCCTAACTATATTATTCATTAGGGCTGCACTATGCGAGTTTTGTACTGCAAAAGTTTTGCAACATGTATTAAGATGTCTGTAGTCCAAAACTAGACGATATGAATTGGCTTGGAGACAGGAAACAAAGGATTGTTCATTTGAGAGGTGCATGTTTCAATCACCCCCTGGTATTCAAGTTGATCTAAAATCTCCCTGACTCGTTAGGTTTTGCCTCGCCAAAAAGATGCGCTCTGCGCATCTTTTTTGCGCAGCAAAAACCTAATGAGAACTGTAGTGTGGCTTTGGGTCGGCCCTCGTCATTCATTGGCTGGCTCCATAAATGGAGCCTAGCCATTGGATGAGGGGCCTGTCCGTCAATGCCGGACCAGACACGGGGGCGTTCCCGAGATTCTTTGGCTTTTGGCTACGTCAGCCGAAAGCCTCTTCTCGGGAACGCCCCCGAATCTGGTCCGGGATTGAGGGCACCCGCCGGGAAAGGGCATGAAGGTCAAACCAAGCTGCAGGGAGGTATCGCCGGCAGCCCGTCATCCGAGGAGATGGTTGGCTGCAGGGAAAGTAGGAGGCATGAAGATTATACCGAGTGCAGAGTGGTGCTTCAGAGTGGAGCTTCAGAGTGGAGCGCCAGAGTGGAGCTTCAGAGTGGAGCTTCAGAGTGCAGAGTGGAGCTTCAGAGTGGAGCTTCAGAGTGGAGCTTCAGAGTGGAGCTTCAGAGTGGAGCTTCAGAGTGCAGAGTGGAGCTTCAGAGTGGAGCTTCAGAGTGCAGAGTGGAGCTTCAGAGTGGAGCTTCAAAGTGGAGCTTCAGAGTGGAGCTTCAGAGTGCAGAGTGGAGCTTCAGAGTGGAGCTTCAGAGTGGAGCTTCAGAGTGGAGCTTCAGAGTGGAGCTTCAGAGTGGAGCTTCAGAGTGGAGCTTCAGAGTGGAGCTTCAGAGTGGAGTTTCAGAGTGCGGAGTGGAGCTTCAGAGTGCAGAGTGGAGCTTCAGAGTGCAGAGTGGAGCTTTAGAGTGGAGCTTCAGAGTGCAGAGTGGAGCTTCAGAGTGGAGCTTCAGAGTGCAGAGTGGAGCTTCAGAGTGGAGCTTCAGAGTGCAGAGTGGAGCTTCAGAGTGGAGCTTCAGAGTGCAGAGTGGAGCTTCAGAGTGCAGAGTGGAGCTTCAGAGTGGAGCTTCAGAGTGCAGAGTGGAGCTTCAGAGTGCAGATTCAGAGTGGAGCTTCAGAGTGCAGAGTGGAGCTTCAGAGTGGAGCTTCAGAGTGCAGAGTGGAGCTTCAGAGTGGAGCTTCAGAGTGGAGCTTCAGAGTGGAGCTTCAGAGTGGAGCTTCAGAGTGGAGCTTCAGAGTGGAGCTTCAGAGTGGAGAGTGGAGCTTCAGAGTGCAGAGTGGAGCTTCAGAGTGGAGCTTCAGAGTGGAGCTTCAGAGTGGAGCTTCAGAGTGGAGAGTGGAGCTTCAGAGTGGAGCTTCAGAGTGGAGCTTCAGAGTGCAGAGTGGAGCTTCAGAGTGCAGAGTGGAGCTTCAGAGTGCAGAGTGGAGCTTCAGAGTGGAGCTTCAGAGTGGAGCTTCAGAGTGGAGCTTCAGAGTGGAGCTTCAGAGTGCAGAGTGGAGCTTCAGAGTGGAGCTTCAGAGTGCAGAGTGGAGCTTCAGAGTGGAGCTTCAGAGTGCAGAGTGGAGCTGCAGAGTGGAGCTTCAGAGTGGAGCTTCAGAGTGGAGCTTCAGAGTGGAGAGTGGAGCTTCAGAGTGGAGCTTCAGAGTGGAGCTTCAGAGTGGAGAGTGGAGCTTCAGAGTGGAGCTTCAGAGTGGAGAGTGGAGCTTCAGAGTGGAGAGTGGAGCTTCAGAGTGGAGCTTCAGAGTGCAGAGTGGAGCTTCAGAGTGGAGCTTCAGAGTGCAGAGTGGAGCTTCAGAGTGGAGCTTCAGAGTGCAGAGTGGAGCTTCAGAGTGGAGCTTCAGAGTGCAGAGTGGAGCTTCAGAGTGCAGAGTGGAGCTTCAGAGTGCAGAGTGGAGCTTCAGAGTGGAGCTTCAGAGTGCAGAGTGGAGCTTCAGAGTGGAGCTTCAGAGTGGAGCTTCAGAGTGGAGCTTCAGAGTGCAGAGTGGAGCTTCAGAGTGGAGCTTCAGAGTGCAGAGTGGAGCTTCAGAGTGCAGAGTGGAGCTTCAGAGTGGAGCTTCAGAGTGGAGCTTCAGAGTGGAGCTTCAGAGTGGAGCTTCAGAGTGGAGCTTCAGAGTGGAGAGTGGAGCTTCAGAGTGGAGCTTCAGAGTGGAGAGTGGAGCTTCAGAGTGGAGCTTCAGAGTGGAGCTTCAGAGTGGAGAGTGGAGCTTCAGAGTGGAGCTTCAGAGTGGAGAGTGGAGCTTCAGAGTGGAGCTTCAGAGTGGAGAGTGGAGCTTCAGAGTGGAGAGTGGAGCTTCAGAGTGGAGCTTCAGAGTGGAGAGTGGAGCTTCAGAGTGGAGCTTCAGAGTGGAGAGTGGAGCTTCAGAGTGGAGCTTCAGAGTGCAGAGTGGAGCTTCAGAGTGGAGCTTCAGAGTGCAGAGTGGAGCTTCAGAGTGGAGCTTCAGAGTGGAGCTTCAGAGTGGAGCTTCAGAGTGGAGCTTCAGAGTGGAGCTTCAGAGTGGAGCTTCAGAGTGGAGCTTCAGAGTGCAGAGTGGAGCTTCAGAGTGGAGCTTCAGAGTGCAGAGTGGAGCTTCAGAGTGGAGCTTCAGAGTGGAGCTTCAGAGTGGAGCTTCAGAGTGGAGCTTCAGAGTGGAGCTTCAGAGTGGAGCTTCAGAGTGGAGCTTCAGAGTGGAGCTTCAGAGTGGAGCTTCAGAGTGGAGAGTGGAGCTTCAGAGTGGAGCTTCAGAGTGGAGAGTGGAGCTTCAGAGTGGAGCTTCAGAGTGGAGCTTCAGAGTGGAGAGTGGAGCTTCAGAGTGGAGCTTCAGAGTGGAGCTTCAGAGTGGAGAGTGGAGCTTCAGAGTGGAGCTTCAGAGTGGAGCTTCAGAGTGGAGAGTGGAGCTTCAGAGTGGAGCTTCAGAGTGGAGAGTGGAGCTTCAGAGTGGAGAGTGGAGCTTCAGAGTGGAGCTTCAGAGTGGAGAGTGGAGCTTCAGAGTGGAGCTTCAGAGTGGAGAGTGGAGCTTCAGAGTGGAGCTTCAGAGTGCAGAGTGGAGCTTCAGAGTGGAGCTTCAGAGTGCAGAGTGGAGCTTCAGAGTGGAGCTTCAGAGTGGAGCTTCAGAGTGGAGCTTCAGAGTGGAGCTTCAGAGTGGAGCTTCAGAGTGGAGCTTCAGAGTGGAGCTTCAGAGTGGAGCGTGGAGCTTCAGAGTGGAGCTTCAGAGTGGAGCTTCAGAGTGGAGAGTGGAGCTTCAGAGTGGAGCTTCAGAGTGGAGAGTGGAGCTTCAGAGTGGAGCTTCAGAGTGGAGAGTGGAGCTTCAGAGTGGAGCTTCAGAGTGGAGAGTGGAGCTTCAGAGTGGAGCTTCAGAGTGCAGAGTGGAGCTTCAGAGTGGAGCTTCAGAGTGCAGAGTGGAGCTTCAGAGTGGAGCTTCAGAGTGGAGCTTCAGAGTGGAGCTTCAGAGTGGAGCTTCAGAGTGGAGCTTCAGAGTGGAGCTTCAGAGTGGCGCTTCAGAGTGGAGCTTTAGAGTGGAGCTTCAGAGTGCAGAGTGGAGCTTCAGAGTGCAGAGTGGAGCTTCAGAGTGCAGAGTGGAGCTTCAGAGTGGAGCTTCAGAGTGCAGAGTGGAGCTTCAGAGTGCAGAGTGGAGCTTCAGAGTGGAGCTTCAGAGTGCAGAGTGGAGCTTCAGAGTGCAGAGTGGAGCTTCAGAGTGGAGAGTGGAGCTTCAGAGTGGAGCTTCAGAGTGCAGAGTGGAGCTTCAGAGTGGAGCTTCAGAGTGCAGAGTGGAGCTTCAGAGTGCAGAGTGGAGCTTCAGAGTGGAGCTTCAGAGTGCAGAGTGGAGCTTCAGAGTGGAGCTTCAGAGTGCAGAGTGGAGCTTCAGAGTGCAGAGTGGAGCTTCAGAGTGGAGCTTCAGAGTGGAGCTTCAGAGTGGAGCTTCAGAGTGGAGCTTCAGAGTGGAGCTTCAGAGTGGAGCTTCAGAGTGGAGCTTCAGAGTGGAGCTTCAGAGTGGAGCTTCAGAGTGGAGCTTCAGAGTGCAGAGTGGAGCTTCAGAGTGCAGAGTGGAGCTTCAGAGTGGAGCTTCAGAGTGGAGCTTCAGAGTGGAGCTTCAGAGTGGAGCTTCAGAGTGGAGCTTCAGAGTGGAGCTTCAGAGTGGAGCTTCAGAGTGGAGCTTCAGAGTGGAGCTTCAGAGTGGAGCTTCAGAGTGGAGCTTCAGAGTGGAGCTTCAGAGTGCAGAGTGGAGCTTCAGAGTGGAGCTTCAGAGTGCAGAGTGGAGCTTCAGAGTGGAGCTTCAGAGTGCAGAGTGGAGCTTCAGAGTGGAGCTTCAGAGTGCAGAGTGGAGCTTCAGAGTGGAGCTTCAGAGTGCAGAGTGGAGCTTCAGAGTGGAGCTTCAGAGTGGAGCTTCAGAGTGGAGCTTCAGAGTGGAGCTTCAGAGTGGAGCTTCAGAGTGGAGCTTCAGAGTGGAGCTTCAGAGTGGAGCTTCAGAGTGGAGCTTCAGAGTGCAGAGTGGAGCTTCAGAGTGGAGCTTCAGAGTGCAGAGTGGAGCTTCAGAGTGGAGCTTCAGAGTGCAGAGTGGAGCTTCAGAGTGGAGCTTCAGAGTGCAGAGTGGAGCTTCAGAGTGGAGCTTCAGAGTGGAGCTTCAGAGTGGAGCTTCAGAGTGGAGCTTCAGAGTGCAGAGTGGAGCTTCAGAGTGGAGCTTCAGAGTGCAGAGTGGAGCTTCAGAGTGGAGCTTCAGAGTGCAGAGTGGAGCTTCAGAGTGGAGCTTCAGAGTGGAGCTTCAGAGTGGAGCTTCAGAGTGGAGCTTCAGAGTGGAGCTTCAGAGTGGAGCTTCAGAGTGGAGCTTCAGAGTGGAGCTTCAGAGTGGAGCTTCAGAGTGGAGCTTCAGAGTGGAGCTTCAGAGTGGAGCTTCAGAGTGGAGCTTCAGAGTGGAGCTTCAGAGTGGAGCTTCAGAGTGGAGCTTCAGAGTGGAGCTTCAGAGTGGAGCTTCAGAGTGGAGCTTCAGAGTGGAGCTTCAGAGTGCAGAGTGGAGCTTCAGAGTGCAGAGTGGAGCTTCAGAGTGGAGCTTCAGAGTGCAGAGTGGAGCTTCAGAGTGGAGCCTCAGAGTGCAGAGTGGAGCTTCAGAGTGCAGAGTGGAGCTTCAGAGTGGAGAGTGGAGCTTCAGAGTGGAGCTTCAGAGTGGAGAGTGGAGCTTCAGAGTGGAGCTTCAGAGTGGAGAGTGGAGCTTCAGAGTGGAGCTTCAGAGTGGAGAGTGGAGCTTCAGAGTGGAGCTTCAGAGTGCAGAGTGGAGCTTCAGAGTGGAGCTTCAGAGTGCAGAGTGGAGCTTCAGATTGGAGCTTCAGAGTGCAGAGTGGAGCTTCAGAGTGGAACTTCAGAGTGCAGAGTGGAGCTTCAGAGTGGAGCTTCAGAGTGGAGCTTCAGAGTGGAGCTTCAGAGTGGAGCTTCAGAGTGGAGCTTCAGAGTGGAGCTTCAGAGTGGAGCTTCAGAGTGGAGCTTCAGAGTGGAGCTTCAGAGTGGAGCTTCAGAGTGGAGCTTCAGGGTGGAGCTTCAGGGTGGAGCTTCAGAGTGGAGCTTCAGAGTGCAGAGTGGAGCTTCAGAGTGCAGAGTGGAGCTTCAGAGTGGAGAGTGGAGCTTCAGAGTGGAGCTTCAGAGTGCAGAGTGGAGCTTCAGAGTGCAGAGTGGAGCTTCAGAGTGCAGAGTGGAGCTTCAGAGTGCAGAGTGGAGCTTCAGAGTGGAGCTTCAGAGTGCAGAGTGGAGCTTCAGAGTGGAGCTTCAGAGTGCAGAGTGGAGCTTCAGAGTGGAGCTTCAGAGTGCAGAGTGGAGCTTCAGAGTGGAGCTTCAGAGTGGAACTTCAGAGTGGAGCTTCAGAGTGGAGCTTCAGAGTGGAGCTTCAGAGTGGAGCTTCAGAGTGGAGCTTCAGGGTGGAGCTTCAGGGTGGAGCTTCAGAGTGGAGCTTCAGGGTGGAGCTTCAGAGTGCAGAGTGGAGATTCAGAGTGCAGAGTGGAGATTCAGAGTGGAGCTTCAGAGTGCAGAGTGGAGATTCAGAGTGGAGCTTCAGAGTGCAGAGTGGAGATTCAGAGTGCAGATTCAGAGTGCAGAGTGCAGATTCAGAGTGGAGCTTCAGAGTGCAGAGCGCAGATTCAGAGTGGAGCTTCAGAGTTCAGATTCAGAGTGGAGCTTCAGAGTTCAGATTCAGAGTGGAGCTTCAGAGTGCAGATTCAGAGTGGAGCTTCAGAGTGCAGAGTGGAGCTTCAGAGTGGAGCTTCAGAGTGCAGAGTGGAGCTTCAGAGTGCAGAGTGGAGCTTCAGAGTGCAGAGTGGAGCTTCAGAGTGCAGAGTGGAGCTTCAGAGTGCAGAGTGGAGCTTCAGAGTGGAGCTTCAGAGTGGAGCTTCAGAGTGGAGCTTCAGAGTGGAGCTTCAGAGTGGAGCTTCAGAATGCAGAGTGGAGCTTCAGAATGCAGAGTGGAGCTTCAGAATGCAGAGTGGAGCTTCAGAGTGTCAAGAGCAATGCCAATAGCTCTAACTTTAACAAAGGCAAAACCATTGCATTGTAAATGCTTGTTTAGCTTCTTGCTTTATGGGATACTGCCGTTGGGCAGTTGGTTCACTTTTTAGTTGGATTTTGTGAGGAGTTGAGTCCTCATCCCATCCTACATGATTTTTATATAATGCAGGTGCCTGGGCCACTGCCCATTTCCTTGCATATGTATATTTTTTGTGAATCGGAATGTGATTTGAGAAGGCAGGCATAATCACTTCTTCGCCACGAGGGCACTCCCTGACAAACTCTGGGGGCCAATCTTTTTCAGCTAACAGAATATCATAGCCTTTTGAGAGCTTATCCCAAAATAGACCCTTAATTTTCCTAGTCTTATCACCCTCCATACGCAATGTAATTTCGTATATTTTATGGGGCTCGCTAAGTCTGGTGTCAGCAGTTTCAACCTGAATGTACTCATTCGTGTCCACTGTCTTCAGATGACTCATCAAGATCTTGCGCGCTATACTGATCTCTGCTGCACTGTCCAACATTGTCAATGCCCACTCCCCGTTTTTCAACTGTGTCCTAAGTATTCTCGGCATGGTTGATTACTCTAATACTGGCTACCTTCTTTTTCTGAAATTGAGATTTCTTATTTTGAGCAGGTTCCTTGTCTTTGGACTTGGTGTGCTCTCCTGGGTCTGACCGTCCTCTTCTTTCCGAATTCTGTGGAAAAGATCGAGAGGGACGTGTATCAATACTTTGATATCTATCAGGTTTTTTTAGATTATCCCTATTTCTAAGGTTATATCTTTTCTCAGAGGGCTCCCTCTGGGGAGACTGGCGTTCTCGAGTCGGAGTTCTTTCCCTCCGTCGAGGAGACCTTCCTCTGGACTGGAAAACTTTTTCCTTGGGAGTGGATTGTTTATTTCCATCCCAGCTCTTTTTAGGAGTGTTTAAATTATTTTTAATAAATAATTTTTCAGGATTTTCGAGCAGTTGGGGTTTTACTGGTTTCCCACCCAAGCTGTCTCTACCTAATTCTTCATAGCATTTTTCTATGATTTTTGCAAGCTCAACAGGATCTTTTATATCCGTTTCCTTCAACTTCTGGCGGATCGCCACAGATGCTGCTTCTCCTTTAATGTTGGCTAATAATATAGCCGAGACCTGCTTGAAGTCTTTCAGTAATTTCATACCTAGATTTAAAGCGGGCTCTGGACCGTATTCATTTTGAATCTGTTTTAGCATTTCTGGTATTACTGCCATAGACGGAACACCGTGTGTTTTTGTGTAAATGGAAGCAAAGACTGTACCCAAAGTGTCACAGTCCTCCACGTGTGGTGCGATTCCCATAGGAAGGCAGATGGTCAAGATTCTGTGTTTCTCAATAGGGGTAGTATCCGGAAATACTGCCTCTATTTGAGTGATTTTCTGTGCTAACCAGAAAGGAATTTGTTCCCGTTTTACGGGTGTTTTACCAAGACATGACTGTATGTTCTGTGGTGTAATTTTATTTGTGTTCCCCTGATGAGGGGTCAGCTGTGGTGTATTAACAGCTGGTTGGACTGTTGCAGTCCGCATTACATATTGGACTAATTGCCTATGTATTTTTATAAGTGTTTTTAGCTGTACTAACAGCTCTTCTTTTGACATTTTTAAAATGTCAGGATGTGGTGTGTAGCTGGCTAGAACCGGCCACGTTGCTCCTGGTCTACCTAGTGGACCGAGCCTAGTTATGTGATCATTGTGTTTTAGGGCGCCATTAAACCAAGCAGGTGCTCTTGAAATTTAAGTGGAATTTCAATCTCCTCGAAAGGAGCGTACTCTTCCGGAGGTTTCTCTATTTTGTAATAGTGAAACTCTTTTGTTCTAGCGTTTACCGCTGGAAAGTTTATCCATGAATAGAATACCTCTGTCTGCCGATACTCGTGAGCCTCTATCACGAAAATTACTGTACCACCTTGAGGTGTCAGTCCGTTTTCTATAAGTTTTAAAGTTATAGATCTTCTTAAGTGGACCGGGATGATAATAGCATCCGGGTCTGTCTGTTCGGGACCTTGCTGAGTCGCATCTACTGCGGCCCCAGTGGTTCCGTTTTCTCCTGGCATTGTATAAATGCAAGGTTTGCAGAGTAGGTTTCCAAGGAGACAAAGATTAGGTGCACAATATTTTGGAACACTGTATCCTTCAACGTTGAATAAACCAGAGCTTTACATAGGAATCTCTTCCTACTAAGGTCGGGCGGATTTTAACCTTTCACCCACTCCAGACGTCTATTGGAGTATTTACGGGAGAAAGGGGTCTGTGTGAAATATGCACGACTGAGTTACTCTAACGTCTTGCGTTAGTTTATCGCCTTACCAAACGTTGGGCGCCATGTAGTGTAGTTCCTAGTTTCCCACTAGGCCCTGCGCATTGGAATAACATAAACAGTAGTATCGACGTGGAACTGCGGATATTCCAGGCCTCCACTGACTATGCTAAACTTAATTGGGTGTGTTACCAACTAGCTCAGAGGTCACTGGAAACTTTCTTCTCTGCATGGGAAGTGATCAGCTTCCCTGGCACAGACAAGAAGGGATTCAGTTTTCCAACAACCGTGCAACATGACAACTTTGCTCCTCAGATCAAGAGTCAATCTCTAGGGTCGTGTGAAACAATAGACAGGTATTTCACTCAGTCAGTTTAGTGCAGTTTACTTTCACGATATGTAGAGAATAGAGAGACGGGCGTTTGTCAATAAAGGGTTAACATTTATTGAACAGTCTTTCTTCTCGTACAAGAGAAATGTATTGCCACAATTGCAAGACTTGTTATGATAAAAAGTACGTACAGTAAGATAAGTATTGCGAAATAGAACTGTGAAAGCATTGATATGGTTTCTTAGCCATACAATGGTTTAAAAGTAATAAAACATATATACAGTCATATATACATTAGGCTAAAATACTCAACTGGTGCTTCTAACTAAGCCTACCCCAGTGTGCCTGACCTAAGCCTAACACGTGAAAGGGGAGTAAGTAAGTAGCTTTAAGTTAAGTTGGTTTTGCCAAGGTTTGCTTCAAGAATTCTCATCTAAGGGTTTAGTCAACACCATACCTCTGAATAGAATGATGGAGGTTTGGTATCTCCTTCAGGGGAAGCTCGATATCCCTGTCACCCGCAAGGGTAGACCGGAAACGCCGGAGCTGGATTTCTCTGCACGAGAAAGGCAGCGGCTCTTCTTCAGCGCGTCGAGAGGAGGAGGCGGGGGACAGCGTCCGCGGGCAGCTGGAATCTGCTAGGCTCTTCGGAGAGGGACGGCTGTTCAGCTCCTAAGCATACCACACCATCGTTCGCGCTTTAGCAGCGATAATGGTATCAGTAGCTTCACCACCACAGGGACAGCAGGCTGCAGCGACAGGGTGCTAGCTTCACCAACACGGGGTCTTGCAGACAGCTAGCAACAGTACAGCAGCTCATTGCTTAAGGCAACGTTGGTAGTATTTATACCTGACAGGTGCCGGGTTTGACGCAAGTTTGCTGGACATAAGACGTCAATTAAAGATGTCACTAGGAAGTGATAGCTATCAGTTGCTCATTAGAGTTCTATTACTAATCAAAACAAAGCAAGGGGGATTTCCCAGTTTGCTGAGTTTTTATCTTGTTGTAGAACTCGGAGTGTTAATCTAGGAATATCAGATAGTGACTTCTGCTCTGTCATTGCACTAATTGGTTGCAAAGGAAGTGGCAGAGAGAGATATCCTTGAACGTGGCTCTGTTCGTGTGAGGTCAGAGATGACTTTCTGAATATCGCACTTGAACGGTTATGCCAATATAGGGAATAAATGGATTTCTAGCCCAATAGGGGCATAAGGTCACAGTATCGATCAGGAACCTAGATAAACACGCAACAGTCTCAGTCCACCCTTTACCATATACACCTGGCTGCTTGGACGACCTAGGACTGAGAGAAGCAAATGCTGGCTGCTCATTTACAAGATGCATGTTAGGAACGAGGTCACTTGACCAGCTGCCACCTTTCTGTGGCTGCTGGCATATTGATGCAGTGTGGCAGTGCTGAACGGATTTTCTAAACTCTTCAGTTCCAGTCTCCCCCCCCCCCCCCAACTGCTTTCAACCCATCCTGAGCCCATTTAATTGAGGCAATTTGTGCTTATGTTTTTTCTTTCAGCAGAAATCCTGGCCAAATTCCGTCCTTTTCCCCAAAATGTTGGGAATTCTAAATATTTCCCGGGTATGTAGTTTCCGCAGAGTGAACCGAGAAAATAGACAAAAAGTGGCAACTATTTTTTAACAATTGGAAATAAGTGTATTTTTTTATTTAACCAGTAAATTATTTGATGAGGTTTCTTTTCATAGATCACCCACGCCCCAGCTTTCAGAAACAGAGTTGTTAAAAAATAATTTTTGCCTCCACAATTTTTGCAATTTTGCAAGTTGTGGTCAAGATTTCCTTTCTTTGTGGTTTCTAAGTGCTTGTAGTTTGTGGTGGAAACCAGTGTGAAACCCATGGATCAACCTGGATCACCCTGGAAAGCTATGCAGTTCTGAAAAGTGATGAAATTCTAAACAAGTGTCCAATTGCATAGATCGCTCATAGTTTCCAAGGGAAACTAATCTCTAAAATAATTCCCATAATAATTGATTTTTCATAATTTTTTTGTAACCATGCATGAATTCATAAATCTTATGAATAAAAGATGAGTATAAAAGAAAGAATCTGAGTTTGAGAATAGGGGTATTTGTACTACTCTGAATTCAGGATTACCCATATTATCAGGTGATTCTGTAGGCTTTTTTCAAAATGCATTCTTTTCTATGCAGAGGCTTGCGTTCAGAAGCCAAGAAAGTAATGGAATTCGATAACAAATAAACTGCTCCTATTTTGAGTTTCTACTCATTTTCCAATAATAACTCTCACTTGTGTGAATTATCCAGTCCCCTGCCCCAAGAACATTCTCATAATGCATACTGTAAACATCAAGGGTTTTCCTTAGAATGTTTGTCGTTCTGTGGGTAGCTGCAGGATTTTGTCTGCCGTCAGCCAGCCCACAGGGAAACCTTCCAACTTCAGACATGTCCGGCTGAGTCCATGGTAGTGTGGCTTGCATGGATCCCACTAACAATTCCTTCACAGAACGTCTTGAAAAACATCAGACTGTAACTGAAATCACAAAATTTCCTCCCCTTTGTGAGTTGAATCTGTAGAGATTGACAAAAGTCTTATCATCCTTTGTTCCAACACTACTTCTGTTAAAAACAGTACCTCTCTTCTGTGGGTGAGCCATTAGTACTGGACAGGAACTGATCAAACCTTGGTGAAGTCAAATTAACATGACATGGTTGCAGTTCTGGTCAATTCTTATGAAGTGAGTAATGCCCACCCACACATGAGGTATAATTTCTTTTCAGTACACATTTTGTAAAGCAGCACAGTAAGACTTTTGCCATTGGCTGGAAGTGCCCAAGATTTCTATTACAAAAAGTATAGGGAAAATGTTGGCTTTTAACACACCTTGACTTTCGCAGGGCATTCTAGGAAAGAAAATGTGCTTAAATATATGTAAACTCTACCCCCTTTAATTTCCCTAGGTTTTCAGAAATGCAGAAATGTTAGCCACTATTCTGCCCCTTCTTTCAGGTCTTTGCAGACCTGGGTGAGGGTGGTGATCACAGGGGATGTGACTTTTTCTCCTTATTACATAGCGACTGTATCATATGAGTAGGTAATGTCAAATCTTGTTATTCGTGCTAACTGCTTTCCCCCAATGAGAGCCAAACAGAAGATTCAATTACAAATTAATCCCTAGTTAAATTTTTTCCTTTCTGTCTACAGTACATTTAAACATTCTCTGCTTTAACTTTAGCATTTAGTACATAAAACATGTTATTGCTTTGAAGTGCTTTAACTGCTGGAGATCTGTTTATTTCCCCTGCCTGTGGTTCACCACCATAAAGTGCTAAGTGCTAAAAATTAGGGGTGGGGAGAACTCACGGGCTTTCACTCTGCGCAATTCCATGGCGTTCTGCCAACAGGCGGAAAATATGCATGTCACGCTGCAATTTAGCTGCACTAAAACACCTGGGCGAATGGCACCATGCGCTGTGTAAGAGCACCCAGCCATTGAAGTTAATTGTACTGCCTTTCGGATAGAAAATCTACTTGAATGCCAGCAAAACACTTGAGAAGCAGTCCTCAGTCTGCGACCGCCTGCATTCGAAAATGGCACTAAGGGGTGCCACACCTCGCACGAGGCTCGAATTTCGGAGCCTATTAGGAAAAGATTCCGCAATTTTCCCTCTAATTATTTTTCTCTTAGTACTGCAACAGAATGTTGGTGAGTGTGTTTTATACACCTGCATGTGGAAGCTTGGCACTGAGCAGGCAGGCATAACTTACGTGGCAATGTGTAAAGAATTTGTGCAGAACACACGCACACAATGAATACACCACAAAGAAACTTCACACAGGTTTAGAAAAATAGGGAATATTTATTTGAGTAAAACAAGACCAAAGTGACAAAAATCCAATCGGTAGAAGTCAAGATATGAATTTTTAAATAATAAATGTAAAAATAGTGTTTAGAAATCAATAGGGTTAAACGATTCCTTGAGGTCGCAAGGGACCAGGGTAAATCCAAAGTTCAGGCCAACCACGATGAAGGGCAGGCCGGCTTCCAGACTCGCGCAGGTCCCGCTTAAAAAGTACCTTGGATGGAGCAAAGCACCGGCACTGAGGGCACAATGTGTTGTTTATCCATGCAGTCAGGCCGCTGTGTTGTGGTCAAGCTCTGTTGGGATGCAGGCAATGCTTCCTCGTACGGCGCGCTGGCTGTAGTACAGCTGTCATTGAACAACGCGGCGTCCAAGGGAGATGCGTCGGTTTCGATCGTTTCTCAGGTGACGATGCTTACGTTTTGTAGCTAAACTGCTGCAGAACCCGCTTCCGAGGCAAAGGACTGGAGGGGGCACTTCAGGCAAGGGTTGGACTCCTAGATGGCAGAGTCCAGCAGTACCAGCAGAATTGTACTTAGTATTTTGTATCCCTGAGACTTCAGAAAACAGGAGGCAAGCCAACAAGTCCTTGGAGTCACTGGGTTCAAGTAAGATGGGTCCAGCCTTTGTCCTCAGCAGGGCAGAGATCAGCAGGCAGGAGGACAGCTAAGGAAAGCAGAGAAGCCATTCCTCAGAACAGTTAATCAATGCATAGTGGCAGTCCTTACAGCATAGCAGTCATTACTCCAGCTAAGTACTTCCCAACTCCAGTAGTGTACTGATTTGATATTGTCTGAGCCTCAGTAGTTATCCCCAAATGTGCCTTTGAAGTGGGGTTGACTTCAAAGCAGATCTTTGAAGTGCCCAGGTCCTATTTCATTTCGGCCCTGTCTGCCATGTTATCTGTGGGTGGTAAGCAGTCCTTTCTGTGGGGACAGGACACAGCTTATTCAGATATGTGAGCTCCTGCTCCCTCTTCCTGCCCAGGAAGGCTATCCGATTGCAGATGAGTCCTGTGTCACACCCACACTTCCTGTGTATGTGGCTGTCTAGAGCGAATGCACAAAATGTAGCTTTCACCCAGCCCAGACGTGTATTGGAGACAGGCTGCAAGCACACACAACAAAGTTAAGAGCAGAGAAATGTCCACTTTCTAAAAGGGGCATTCTAAAATAATGTCAAAGCAAACTTTACCACTAAAGAGGCTTTATCATTACCATTACCATTTCAAAGATATGAAACCTGATTCAACTACTCCTTTTTTATCAGGAATTACAGCTTAAAAGTGTTTTAAAGAATTCCCAACGCTAGCATATGAGAGTACGCCTCACAGTAGTGAAAAACTAATTTAGCTGTTTGTCACTACCAATACATGTAAAATTTAAAAGTACATGTCCTATCCTTTACTTACACAGCACACTGCCCTTAGGGCAACCTACGGCCTACTTTAGGGGTGATGTATATGTAATAAAAGGGGAGTTTAAGGCTTGGCAAGGGGTTTAAAATGCCAAGTCAAAGTAGGCGTAAATTGCACGCACAGGCCTTGCAATGGCAGGCCTGAGGCAAGTTTGAAAGGCTACTTGTGTGAGTGGCACAACCAGTCCTGCTAGCAGCATTTAGATTACAGGCCCTGGATATATGGTATATCTCTTTACAAGGGACTTACATGTAAACTTAATATGACAGTCTGGTATATACCAACGTCCTCATGTTTATGGGGAGAAGCACATGCACTTTAGAAGTGGTAAAGTGCTGAGGGTCCGAAGCCCAACAAAAAGATTCATCAAGAATTTGGGGGAAGACCACCCCCATGATGACAGGTCTAGCAGTATTTATATCCTATTTCACACTTCAGCATTGTTTAAATGCACCTGGGCAGTGTACACAGTATGCGTCTCCTCTATGTCATGAGGCATGCTTTGATATATTTTTGCGGCTTCCTCAGCCCCTACTGTCATTGCCACATGGCCTGCTGTCACACAAATCACTTTCAGCCACATGTAATTCAGACAAGGTGCAGGTACCAGCACTCTGTGCATCCCTAAAGACATTTACTGACACAATGCACACACATAAATATGCATAATTTTTTCATTGCGATAGTTTATAAATGTCCTCATTGCCTAAAGATAGCATGCGCTGTATGGAGAATTGGAGGGAAAAAATAGTAGATAAATATAATATACACATACAAGTAAACTGCTAACACAATATGGAACTACAAAGACTTGCCGATATTCACACTTCCACACATACACATGTTTTATAATTGATTTGTGTTATCATAAATCATGCATTCCCCTCTTCACTACACTGTGTGATCTGGGGCAAGCCAAGTTGCCTCCCTGGGCCTCAGTTACCATATCATCTAAAGTACGAGCTTCTAGAAATAGACTATCATGAGTATGAGAAGCAATATAAATTGACATACAAATGTAGATAATTATATAACTGGTGAAGTTCAGTGGTCTTGTTATTTTAAAATTTTATATTTTAACAGACATTTTGACCTAACTGTAACTAAAATGCCCCTCAAGCCTTTGGTTTTCTTAAATAAGCTTAAATAAACTTTATTTAAAACATAAAATCGATGGAATATGATTCCTGTGCACGGAAGGGAAGACGTGACATTGTACAGACAAACACCATCAGATAGAGGCCTCTAGCCTCAGATTCCTTATGTTTGAATTTCCCAGGTGTCAGACTGGATCTGTAAATTTTTTGTGAGCAGTGCCCCTGGATACTAGGTATGTTGCATGGATTAGCTCTGCGTGTGGTCATCCGTGCTGGAAGCGACGTCTGCATCACCTAAATAGGCTCCAACTCGGTGCGCTGACGTCAGTTCTTTTCGCGCCAGTTAGTGCCGAGCCAGAGAAAGAACTACCCCTCTTTTTTAGATGTTTGCTGGGTCTGTTTTGGAGGAAATTCTTCCTCCTTGTAGGTCGTGGGATATGTTTGAGGAAGAAAGGTTTTAAACCATGTGGTGCCTGTCATCGCGCCATGTCAGTTACTATCAGTTAGTTGTCTTTGATGTCTCAAGTGCGACCATGACTCCAAGATGTGCTCGGACTGCTTGGCCATGGCACCGAAGGCTTTGAGGGAGAAGTCCCTGAAGCTGCTAGCGGTTCGGCTTGCAACACTTAGGAGATCCCCATCGAGAGACGGGTCGCAGGATTGCTAAAGGATCCCCAAGTCGTCGTCTTCCCATTCTTGGGCCACTCGGTATGAAGCACAAGAAGCAGAAGCGTACTTAGACTTCCCATTGGCCGATGCGACAATGGAGCATTGACTTTCGAGTCATGATTCTTCGAAATCGTTGCCTGGGCCAACTCCGAGCCTCCCACCTTTTCCAGGAGCCCGGAGTGACCCCCTCTCAAAGTTCAAGAACGTTACAAGGCCATGCACCGAGTATTTGAGCGTCCCGACCCCTCCGGTCTGCCTTGGGACCCCATGGGGTCAGAGGGGACCCCATTGGTTTCTGCGCTGACTTCTTCGTCCTTGGCTCAGGTCATTCCCCCATGGATCCGGTCATGAATTTGGACTGGTGCTGGTCGTACCACCGCACCCTCCCGACTCCCCCAGCACTCACCTGTGGCACCAGCCCTATTCTGATACCAAACGAGCTGGAGCCACTCCGACAAGCGCAGACAGGACTCGTGCATCATACGTCGCAGCCTGAGCCATTTTCTGAAGGGCCGAGCTTGAGTGAGAGTGGATCTCGAGTTGCCCTTGATGGAATCAAGACTAACATCTTGAGAAGTTTTGCAGCCGGGAGCTTCCTCTTCAGAACCCTTGCTCCCTTTTAATGAAGCACTGACGGATGTCCTACTGGGAACATGGACTAAGCCCAGTACAGGGGCTCCTGTAAATAGTTCAATTGCTGGCTGCCACTGCCCCACAACTGGAGACTCACATTTCCTTTCTCGACACCCTTGGGGTAGTCCAAGCCAATTTGTCCCTTGGCGCATTCCCTGCCACACAGACTGACAGGGAATCCAAGAGTCTGAACAGCTTGGGGAAGAAGATGTGTTCTTCACCAGCCTTGCATTGCGGCTCATAAACACTGCACGCTCTGTGGGACACTGTTGCGCAGGTGCTGCCCCAGGTCCTGGAGGAGACCCGGACTGTGCTCTCTCCCAAGCAGTAAAAGACATGAGAGATGCAGCAAAGTTTACCATTAGATGTGGTTTGGATATGACCGACTTGATGGGCATGGCGGTTTTGACGATGGTGGCCCGTCAACACTCACCCTGGCTGAGAACATCTGGCTTTTCAGGGCATGTCCAGGCTTCCCTCACGGACATGCCCTTTTATGGCAAACCTCTCTTCGGAGACAAGGCAGACTCGGCGCTACAGCCAAGTCCTTGGGCCTCTCAGTTGCCCCGTCAACCTCAGTCTGCCTTTCGCCCCTTTTGTGGCTATGGAAGGGGTTTTCAATCGCGCCAACCCTACACCAGGCACCGCCCCATGCAAGCTGCCCAGTCTTTGCGGGGGCGAGGACTCTGTTCATATCTACCCCATACATCAGGTAGCTAGAGGTCTGCCACAACCATCAATCCCCTTGCAGCTGCAGCATGTAAGCCCACCTAATCATGCCTTACAGGATCATGGGCGACCAGTTGGTGGCAGAATCAGCCATCATCTCCACCACTGGCAGTCCATAACATCGAACAGATGGGTGTTACAAATTATTCGAAGGGGCTACTCCCTTCGATTCCTGGCCTCCCGCTTTGCCTCCCATTCACGATGGGCTGACCTTTGTCAGTACAATATTGTTGGACTTGAAGGATGCTTATTTTCTCATCCCCATCATATGTACCGATTGGCACTACCTGCAGGTTACGGTAGGCTACACGCATTTTCAGTTCACCATGATCCATTATGGCCTTACCTGCACCCCTTGGGTGTTCACCAAGGTGATGGCCGTGGTCACAGCTCATCGATATAGATTAGGGGGGTCAGTCTCCCCACCCCCATCTCGATGACTGGCTGCTAAAGGCTGACTCGTCCCAGGCTGTCGTCTCCCACCTCCATGCTACGATGAACGTTCTGCATTTGCTGGGGTTTACTATCAACATGCTGAAGTCACACCTGACTCCCACTCAGATTCTCCCTTTCATCAGAGCTGTCCTGGACACAGTGCAGCTTTGAGCGTATTCTCCGGAACGGTTAGTCCAGGATATTCAGACTAAGATACTGACGTTTCAGCCTCTATCCTAGGTTTCGGTGAGACTCACTCTGTGGCCGATGGGCCTCATGCCCTCCTGAATCCTGCTGGTGATGCATGCCAGATGGTATATACCTGCTCTGCAGTGGGACCTGAAGTTGCAGTGGGCGCATCAGCAGGGGAATCTCTCCGACATGGTCCAGATCTTGGAAGGAACTGCAAAAGACCTACGGGGGTGACTAAAAAACCGCAAATGGATCTGAGACAGACCACTCTCTCTTCCCCAACCAGATCTCACAGTAGTAACAGATGCATCACTCCTGGGATGGGGCGGCCACCTGGTAGAGGTGGAGATCAAAGGACTCTGGTCTATAGCGGAGCCCATATTCCACATAAACATGCTGGAGCTCCGAGTGACCCGGCTGCCGTTAAGTCTTCCTACCCTCCATCAAGGAAAGGCCGGTGCAAGTGTTTACAGACCACACCACTGCCATGTGGTACTGCAACAAATAGGGTTGGGTGGGGTCGTGGACCCTTTGCTGAGTGACCCTGTGTCTCAGGAAATGGCTGAACCCTGGTGGTTCAACACCTGGCTGGTTCCCTGAACGCCAGATCGGACAAACTCAATCAACGATGCCTAGCAGATCAAGAATGGCGTCTCCATGCAGAGGTGGCGCAATGTCTCTTTCAGCAGTGGGGCAAGCCTTGCTTAGTTCTATTCGCCTCCGCCAAGGACATGCAATGTCAGCAGTTTTGCACGCTGGAGTTTTCAAGGCAGCTCTCGCTCTGAGGTGCTTTTTGTCTCGAGTGGAGCTCAGGCCTGCTTTCCGCCCATACCACTTCTGCCCAGCATTCTCAAGAAGATCAGGAATAACCGGAACCAAGTCATCCTTGTGACCCCGGACTTGACAAGGAGAGTCAGTTATCCCAAGCTTCTCAGTAAGAGCCTACATCCTCCGATCAGGCTGCCTCTTCGGAACGATCTCCAGTTGCAGCAGCAGGGGCTGGTCCTTGACCCGAAATGGTCAACTATAGGCCTTCTTGCGTGGAGATTGAGCGGCGAAAGTTGACTGCTTTCGACCTTTCTCCTCAAGTCTGCAATGTTATTTTGGCAGCCAGGTGTCCCTCCAAGACGATGTACGCCTGCTGGTGGAACAGATTTGTATTATATTGTGCAGAAAAGTCTATTTATCCTCTTTCTGCTTCTCTTTCTGATGTCCTTATTTTTCAGTTGGTTCTGAATTTGTGTGAAGTCAGAGTATCCTTCAGAAAAAATTAGTTAATTTTAAACATATTGACTATTTGCAAAAGTGGTTCATCCGCTAGTCATTCTTTCCCCTCTAGCGGTTTGAGCAGGCCATGGTGTAATCCCTATAACAGCATGGATAAAACAAACACGACATGCATGAGATGTAAAAAAAAAATAGGCTGTTATGCCAGCATTTGTAAATATGTTAATAAAAAAAAACCAAGCCAGATCTGAATCTGGAAATTACTATAATTGAGAAATATATGAGGATAATTTCTATGTATTAAGTGTAAATCAAGGTAAGATGCAGAGTGTGAATGACAAGAATACTAAAATGATGGAATATTATGGCTATAGCAGAAAACTGATATAAGGTCCTAAATGTACAATGTCAATCGATAAGGTCTAAATTGAGGTGTTGGTGGCTTCAGGAGCAAGATATAATGTATTGTTACAACAAAATAGAAAAGATGATTGATTTTTAGAAAAGAGAAAACAAGTAAAAGAATTAAATAAGTTCACAAGGCTATGGAGTAGAAAGGATTGTAATTCAAGGGTTATTGTGATGGAAATTGCATTTAAGGGCAGGAAAGTTAATAGCCGAGTACATTTGCAAAAAACAGATGCTCCTATTTTAGGTTAGATTCACCGGGCAGCATTAACAATGTAATTGAGACAAGGTGCCAAAGAAGAAAAAATGATAGTCAAATCCACTGCAGAAATTGTTTATTTTTGGGCGGGGGGAGGTGGAGCTGAAGAGGGGCAGACAAATATAGATATCTGTATTCACAGACTGATTAGGTAAACTGAAAACCTTTCAGTACAAAACCATGCTACAAAGTGGTGCTCTACCAAAAGTAAACTAAGTCAGAAAACATATGTTATCTGTCGAGAGAACAGGTTAAAATTAAGATCCAGAAATTGCACGACAGTTTGTATCATAAAAGAGATAGAAACCTCATATTGGCTGGCACCTATACCAGTGGTACTTAAACCAGATCAGTCTGCTAGATTGTGTGTAGAACTGCAAGATTTAAAGAATGCCATCTGCATAGATGGACATCCCCTTCCAATCATTAGTGAAGCAGTAACCACGATGGGGAAGCCTAATGGTTTTTCACAACAGATTGTTGGCCTATGACCAAACTAAGCTGCATCCTTTAGCGTGGCACTTGACTTCATTTATTATGCTGTTTGGGTTTACCAATACAATCGAATGTTATTCGGTTTGGCTTTCACATCAGCTGTTTTTCAGAGATTGTTGCAAGGCTTATTTGGTGATATGGTAGGCATATGCCATGTTCAAGATGATATTCTGGTTCATGCGCATACTGAAGGGGAACAAGAAGACCGGTTCCCAGGTTTCAGACATTTTACAGGAAAAGGACTTGAAGGTTATATCAGAAAAATGCAAGATTATGGTGGCCAGTGAGATGTGGTTAGCTAATGTCGTTGATCGAAAAGTAATAAGTCCAAAAGTTAGGTTTATTGATACCATTTTGATTACCTGATCCCATTTTGATTACCTCCGACTTGCAGCAAGCAAGACCGTGAGTGGCGTTTGCATTAATAATGTCCAGATAGAACTACTGCAATAGTTTGCATGCAGGTGCCAACAAACTATTCAGAAATTGCAGGTGGTACAACATGTGACTGCCAAGGTTGTTTTGAAACTGCCTTGACGTTCATCGGCCTCAGTGGCTCTCAAAGCCAGTGCATAAGAGGGTTCTTTTTAAAATTCTTCTGTTCACAATCTGAGCCCACAGAGCGCTTGGGCCAAAATATCTAAATCCCATATTCACCCACTACACCACCAATTGGACCTTGAGGTCTTCATCTTCCAATTTTCTAAGCCCCCTACTTTTAGACTCAAAACCTGGGGAGGCTGATCCTTTGCTGTTTTAGGGACCAAGGCTTGGAATCCACTACGAAGTGGCTTGAGATTCATTGGATCTGAATCCATTTTTAGAACACAGCTGAAGACATGGATCTTCGCTGCCTCAAATTCACTGTTGCTCGCTCTTTCTGTGATTCTTCCTCTTCCCTTTCTCTCTGGTCATTTACGTGTCATGAATCCTTGCTTATACCACTCAGCGCCAGGGTGCTCCTGCGGGAGGGACAGTTTGCGCTTTATAAATTCAATATTCATTCAGAATGCTCTGGTGCCATCTAACAAATACTATTTAAAACAAAATGTCAGAGTAATTGAATTCTATTTCGCATTTATCATTGTAATTTGTCATGTACAACAAGATTAAAACAATGCAGGCATTATTGAAGAAAGATAAAAATATTTGTACGGGTGAGTGAGCGTCAAAGGGAGTTACAAAATGTCTAAAAGGAGATTAAAATTCTCCACCAATAGCTATGTTTGATTTGAAATGCAAACCCATGCTTTCTGCTGGCGCAGGTGTCTATGGATTGAGGGCTGTTTTGAGTTAGATGCAAATTGTGGAGGTTATTATAGCTCTCATGTCTTGCTCAATAAATAAAACCGAGATTCATTGTTCAAAATTGAGAGGGAGGCAATTGCAATTTTTGGGGCAGCAAGACATTTTAGATTATATGTGGGAATTACAGCTCAAAATTTGGATCATGGGCCTTTGGTACATTCATTGACTATATGAGAGGTACAGATTTTGCATTGGTAAAAGTTGCTAAATTGTTAGCAAATCTTTGAACAATACAATTTTTGGGTGGAATATCTTGCAAGGAGGAACGAACAATATGCAGAATGTTAAGAATTAGAATAAATGAGGAATGTGAAATAGGTACAAAGTTGGAAAAAACAAGGATAGATAGCAGTCAGATTTATGGAAGTAAAGGCGATTTAGGATGTATGGAATAAAAGAGTAAAAGATTGAGTTGAGAACCACTACTAAGTAGATCGGGGAACGTGGGCTTTTATGCTATGAAGGATTTCAGCACATCAGTTGCCTCAAAGATTCATTGAGTCAACCTATGTGGGTGTAAAAAAGGAAATACATGGATTCCTGCCAAAATCTTGTGGAATATGCTTTTTGTGTTAGCTCATTAGGGCATACGGATCATTGTAGAACAAAGAGAATAACCAGAAAGTTGTTATGGTGGCCAAGTACGGACAGTGAGATAAAAAGGATAGTAATGGAACGTTAAGTTTGTAGCAGTAGTGATACAATTCACAGAACATGTTCACCACTATTGCAGCTGGTATCGTTTCGATATCATGGGCAAATGTTGAGATACATTTTATTGGCTCTGTGGACTTGTTGGGAATACAAAGTGGACTTGCGGTAGTTATAATTGACTATTTTTCAAAATGGTTTAAAGTGGAATTGGTGAATGAGATACTGAGCCTCAAAATCAGGTTAGTAGAAAGGGGTCCTTAGTATCCAGAACAATGTCAGATAATGGCAGTCAGTTTTGTTCCCCTGAAATGGGAAAGTATTTGAAAGGTCAACATATCAGACACAGAAGAACCCAAGAGCCAGCAGGTTAGTGGAAAGGGTAAATTAGGTCAGTACAAAAAAGTATTCAGTTGGCAGTGACACATCGAAACATTGTATAGATTTCATAAATCAATTATTGTAGTCTCAGAACAACTAACACAATGACGGGTCGTTCGACTATTGAATTATTGAGAGGAAGAAAGCAGAGGATCTAATTAGCAATAGGAGGAGACGGAATAAATGATTGTATGGACTGGAAAGAAACTGAGATTATTATCAAACGAAAACTTAATATGTATTAAAAACAAATTGTCAAAAAGTGAAGCGTGAAGAAAATGAATGTTAGTGATGGTGAAGATTAAGAATCCACTAAACATTAGCAAAGGGGGAAACAATGTATTGCGAACCAAACAAATTTGACTATAGGTAGGAATTTATTTAGGACGAGTGAATGGTGTGGAAAAGAGGCTGTATTGTAGTGTTTGATGTCGGGGGGGGGGGGGGGGGGAATAAAACAGCTCATGTTGGCTGGCTGAAAAAGTGAAGAAGGAAGTACTTAGAATATTTTTTTGAATGTCAGGAACAAGATTACACGTCCCAGGAAAGTTTAAAGATTATCTGATGTAGCCCACACAAAAGATGATCATGTGTACCTGTAGAACCAGTCACCACAACAAATTAAATTACCACTTGGCGGTACTAAAAATAAGCAACATATTGTATATTGATGTTAGTTATTGGAAGTGGTTATACATACCACATGAGGAATTTAGACTTGCAATAGCAAATGTAGTTCTAAATACTGTTTGGGGAAGGGATTTGTTTGGAATGTTCATGCAGGCCTATTCTGTTATGCATGGCTCGCATAGAGAGCCATTAGCGTGAGTAACTCAATTCTAAATCCAATAATTTGCTGTTGTGACTTGGGAACAGAGGGGAACAAAACCTGTTACACACTGTTGCAATATCATAAAGGAATTCTAGGCTTCTGCGGGTCCCCTGTCAGAGCAGCACTGGAATCCTTGGAGCACAGCTTCTGGAGGAGAGGGAAGACGCGTGAAGTGGTAGGGGTGGGTGGCAGTAGTCCAGGTATTTATTGTTTTTTTAAAACAATTTTTATCGACAGATTGCACATATATTGCAGCACTCCGCTCTCTGAAGTAAACTGCACATTAAATACAAAGCATCAAGAAATTGGCAATCCATACATCATTTTGGAAGCAAATGATTCATCAAACTGAAGAACTTTCCCCCCCCTAGCCCCCTCCACAACTCCCCCCACCCGGATCTCGCCCACCCCGATTGCACGTCATCGTCTCACAGGTCCTCCAATGTAAACCACTGTCCAATATAACATGTACACCCTCCATATGGCTTTCCTATCCCACCTCCTGATCCAGTTCCCGGTCTACGGGCGGCTCCAGACAAAAGCCCCTATATTCTGCCCATCTTTTCCATATCTTGTAGTGTTTTCGTGGGCATCCACGAGCTACGAAAATCGGCTGTTCCAGCCCCATACAGAAATCCAGGCCCTTCTTCTACACCAGGACTCAGGGAGGCCGGGGGTCTTTCCATGCCTTGGCCACATCCCTTTTGGCCAAAGTAAGCCCCAGTAGTAGAAGATGCCTTTTGTATATATTGCCCCCCACCCCGTCTAGTACATGCAGCAATCCTAGTTGCGGTGTGTGTGGTAGCTCCCACCCCAGGGCCTCCGTCAGGCAATCCCACACCCCTCTCCAAAACCTTGCTAACGAAACACAGCTCCACACCGTATGTATCCGTGTCCCCTCTTCTCTGTCACATCGGAGACAATCTGGGGGAGCGATAAGGCCTGCTCGCCACAACCTTTCCCTCGTAAAGTAGACTTGGATTAGTCGTAACCGCATTGCTGTGGCAGCCCCCTGGGAGCCGCCAGCGCCTCACACCAGTCCTCTTCCTCAAGTGCCCCTATATCCCTCTCCCACGATTCCCGGAGTTTCGACAGTGTAGTGGAGCAGTGTATGACTAGTGTGCGATAGATATGAGAAATCTTTTTGTCCTGTAAATCCCCCGTAAAGACCTTGGCTTCCATAGGGCTAAACTCCGGCAGAGAATCGAGACCCTCAAGACTCGGTGCAATGGCATGCCGGAACTGCAAATACTTAAAGAATTGGGACCGGTGTAAATCGTATTCCTCACACAGGTCTTGGAGGGACATAAGTATTGTACCTGACATTACATCCCCCAGAGACGATATACCAATATCGTCCCAGCCCCTGAAGCCCCGGAGAGGCACCAGAGCAGGCAGGCGGCCATTGTGCCACAGCGGGGTCTCTCGTGTCAGCCTGCCCCACCATCCCATGCGATGCAAGGCTTGCCTACAAATTTGAAAAACTACCTGAGTGGCCGGCGGCAGTCCTCTTCGGAACTGCGCCGTGGATAGGACCATACGTAAAGTATTGGAGCCCATGAGGTGACGCTCCAGGGTATACGCTGGGTCTCCCCTATCTCCATACCACCACTCATTCAGTACAAGGAGATGAGAGGCCTGATAGTATGACAGGATATCGGAGGTTGCCAAACCCCTGTCGTAAGTAGACAGAAAACAGGTGCGTAGCGCCACCTGCACCGCTCCCCTGGCCCACAGAAACTGTCCCAGTGCCGAGTTCACTTGCCGAAACCACTGGGTGGAGATCAGGTACGGGTGGTTTTGCAGCTGGTAGAGGAGTCGGGGAAGGGCCACCATTTTAAAAATGGCCGACCTGCCGTAAATAGTAAGGGGCATTCGGGACCACGTCCGCATCTCCGCCCGAACCCTGTCCCATACCGGGACTAAGTTGCGCTCCCAGTAGATCGCAGGACTCGCTGAGAGGAACACCCCCAAGTACTTGATTCCCCCCACTGCTACTTGCAGTGTGGACGCCCAGTCTCCACCATCCGAGCTCCCGCCCAGTACCCATAGGATCGGTTTACGAGGGTTCAGATATAACCCAGAGGTTTCGCCAAATATCTGCATGATTTCGAGGAGGCGCGACCCCGACCTGTCAAGTTGTGTGAGAAAAAATAGGACGTCATCAGCATAGAGAGCAATCTTATCAGTCGGGCCCCGTTCCCACACAAAACCGTGAAGCTGCGCGTCCATTCGCACCCAAGCCACTAAAGGTTCCATGGCCAGGGCAAACAGATATGGCGAGAGGGGGCCTCCCTGATGCGTGCCACGCCCGATGGGAGAATTTGGAAGATATGGCCCCTGCGACCCTGACCGATGCCGTCAAATCTGTGTATAAAAGTTTTAGATAGGATAGGAAGTTGGGCCCTAGGTTGAGTCGAGGCAAAAGCGCAAATAGATAAACCCAGCTCAGGGAATCAAAGGCTCTGTCTATATCCGCCAAAAGGAGCGCCGCCTGGACCCCAGTGCCCTGTATTGCTGCCACCGCTACATGAGCCCTGCGTATTTTGTGCCTAGTCTCCCTATCCATATTTACAACAATGGGTGGTGAGGGACAGAGTCTCTGAATTAAGCAGAAAGCTCTCACCCAGTCAAGAGATCAGGGCTAGATCCAACACCGTTTTTTAGCTCACTGCACCATCCCAGTTTCAGAACCTGGCTGTATGCAAATTAGTCTGTTCCTGTCCCAGTGCATGATGGGAACAGGGCAAACCAAACTACAAAAGCCAATTCTTACACTGGGAAGGAAACAAGCTCCCGGGGACCGGTTTCTGGCATTACAGCCGTCTTCGGCCCGGTTTGCTTGAATCCTGATGGTGCAATGAGCAAGGGTCTCACATCTGAGAATACCCTTCCACGCTTAGGGTGGACAAAAATATTTACAACAAGGGGTGGTGAGGGACAGAGTCTCTGAATTAAGCAGAAAGCTCTCACCCAGTCAAGAGATCAGGGCTAGATCCAACACCGTTTTTTAGCTCACTGCACCATCCCAGTTTCAGAACCTGGCTGTATGCAAATTAGTCTGTTCCTGTCCCAGTGCATGATGGGAACAGGGCAAACCAAACTACAAAAGCCAATTCTTACACTGGGAAGGAAACAAGCTCCCGGGGACCGGTTTCTGGCATTACAGCCGTCTTCGGCCCGGTTTGCTTGAATCCTGATGGTGCAATGAGCAAGGGTCTCACATCTGAGAATACCCTTCCACGCTTAGGGTGGGCAAAAATATTTACAACAAGGGGTGGTGAGGGACAGAGTCTCTGAATTAAGCAGAAAGCTCTCACCCAGTCAAGAGATCAGGGCTAGATCCAACACCGTTTTTTAGCTCACTGCACCATCCCAGTTTCAGAACCTGGCTGTATGCAAATTAGTCTGTTCCTGTCCCAGTGCATGATGGGAACAGGGCAAACCAAACTACAAAAGCCAATTCTTACACTGGGAAGGAAACAAGCTCCCGGGGACCGGTTTCTGGCATTACAGCCGTCTTCGGCCCGGTTTGCTTGAATCCTGATGGTGCAATGAGCAAGGGTCTCACATCTGAAAATACCCTTCCACGCTTAGGGTGGACAAAAATATTTACAACAAGGGGTGGTGAGGGACAGAGTCTCTGAATTAAGCAGAACGCTCTCACCCAGTCAAGAGATCAGGGCTAGATCCAACACCGTTTTTTAGCTCACTGCACCATCCCAGTTTCAGAACCTGGCTGTATGCAAATTAGTCTGTTCCTGTCCCAGTGTATGATGGGAACAGGGCAAACCAAACTACAAAAGCCAATTCTTACACTGGGAAGGAAACAAGCTCCCGGGGACCGGTTTCTGGCATTACAGCCGTCTTCGGCCCGGTTTGCTTGAATCCTGATGGTGCAATGAGCAAGGGTCAAGCAAGCCGGGCCGAAGAAGGCTGAAATGCCAGAAACCGGTCCCCGGTAGCTTGTCTCCTTTCTGGTGAAGAATTGGCTTGGTAGTTTAGTCTGCCCTGTTCCCATGATGCACTGGGCCAGGGACAGACTGATTTGCATATAGCCAGGTTCTGAGCTGGGATGGGGCAGTGAGATAAATAACGGTGATGGATCAAGCCCTGATCTTTGGACTGGGTAAGAGTGGTCTGTTTAACTCAGACACTCTGTTCATCACCACCCCTTTTCTAAATCGTTTTTGGCCACTATAGGTGTGGCAGGGTATACTCAGACATGAGTCCCTTTCTCACTGCTCCATCAGGATTCAAGCAAGCCGGGCCGAAGAAGGCTGAAATGCCAGAAACTGGTCCCCGGTAGCTTGTCTCCTTTCTGGTGAAGAATTGGCTTGGTAGTTTAGTCTGCTCTGTTCCCATGATGCACTGGGCCAGGGACAGACTGATTTGCATATAGCCAGGTTCTGAGCTGGGATGGGGCAGTGAGATAAATAACGGTGATGGATCAAGCCCTGATCTTTGGACTGGGTAAGAGTGGTCTGTTTAACTCAGACACTCTGTTCATCACCACCCCTTTTCTAAATCGTCGCCCTATCCGGCATGAATCCGGCTTGGTCTGGATGCACTAACCCCGCAATATGGGGTAGGAGACGATTGGCCAATGCTTTAACCAAAATCTTAGCTTCAACATTGAGGAGGGAGTTGGGGCGGTATGAAGCATGTTGTTCCGGAGGCCTGCCTGATTTCTGAAAGACCACTACCTCAGCATGGCGCCAATCTGCGGGGAGGCTACCCCTCTCCCTCGCCTCTTCCAGTGCAGCTCTATAGTGTGTACCTAACTGCAGGTGACCCTTCTTATAGAATTCACTAGGGAACCCGTTGGGCCAGGGGGCTTTCCCGGTGTTAAGTTCCCCAAGGGCCTGTCCCAGCTCCTCTGCAGTTAAAGGAAGCTCCAAATGATCTCGCACTTCATCTGTCACAGTCCGCGGTGGCAAATCCGCAATAAAGTTGTCCACCATATCTGCCGGTATGCACTCACGCGCGGTGTATTGGGTCGCGTAGTACGCCGCGAAACTCTCGGCTAATACTCTAGGGTCTGTAATTGGATCCCCTGCCACATCTAGGAGCCCTGGCAGGGTCTGCGCCTGGAAAGCGTTCTGGCAGAGACGGTGGAGCATCGTCCCCGACTTGTCTCCCATTTGATGGATTCTGCTGCGTGTCGCCAACCACACTTGCCGCGCCTCGTCTAACAGTATCGACGCATAGGATTGCTGCGCTAGGAGAAGCTGCCCCACCGCCTGACTGTCCCCACCCACACTACACCTGTGCTCCAGGGCCTCTACCTCTGCCGCAGCTCTGACCAAGGCCTCCCTAGGCCTCCGGCGCGCCGCTGCACACCATGTAATGTCTACCCCCCGCAACGTGGGCTTCATGGCCTCCCACAGTGTCTCGGCTTCAGAGACCGATCCAGCATTTTCTTCCCAATAGTGTGCTATGGCGTCCCGTATGTGCTTCTGGTATTCCTCATTCTGTAGGTGCCATGTGGAGAGGCGCCAGTGAAACCGCTGCAGCCCCCTATCTAGGACAAATTCGACTGCAACTGGGGAGTGATCCGAGAGCCCCCTAGATATCACATCCGCCGACTCCACCCTACCTATTGCTGAGCGAGGTACAAAGATATAATCCAGTCTAGGAAAGGATTTATGGACCGCTGACAGGTAGGTGTACTCCCGCCCACATGCATGCAAATAACGCCATGTGTCTACCGTCCAGGCCCCCCACTAAATCTCCCAGTTTTGTGGTCCCACCAGCTATCTGACCTCCACCAGGCCGACACCTATCTACCTGCATATCCATGACATCATTCCAGTTCCCCCCAACTACTGCTGGTGACTCGGGAATATCAGCCCAAACTGTAAACAGCTTTTCTACCAACGACCATTGCAACGGGGGCGGGGCATACACACTACCCAGCACTAGGGACTCCTCTCCTACCAGACCCCTGATAAATATGTACCTATCCTGTGCACATAGGAGAGCCTTCGGTGAACTAAGATGGCCACCCCCGGAGATCCTCTGACAAAACCGGCATGATATACCTGTAGATAGCCAAAGCGCTGTAAGCAGTGTTTTGTTACCTAGTAGGTGGGTTTTCTGCAATAGGAGAACATCGGCGCGCTCTCTTTTCGCCTGGCGAAAACAGCACCCCTTTTAACTTTGTCCAGCATGCCCCGTACATTCCAACTCAGGACCCTAAGAGATGCTCTGCGGCCTAAAGACCTAGACTCTTCACTCGCCATTCAAACCATGGAGGGAAGTGGCCCAATAACAGGCCACGAAGGTAAAGACAATGGGACCGTGGAGACTCTTTGACTGTTGTGCGAGCAAACCACTCAAACCTTCCCTATAACATACTGAACCTCCCCCCCCCCCCCCCCCCCCCCAACCCTCCCATACCTCAAAAACACTGAAGTACCTGTCGCGATATAGACAGCTCCTGACCCCAAACGGGAGCCCGGAGATCGGTCACACCAATGGATCCCCGTCAACCTACCCATAAACCCAAACTCCCCCCACCCCCAACTAGCCCTGAGCAATGGGGGACTAGGTCCCGCCTCACCTTCTTCTCCCCCCATACATTAGATATATCACCAGCCCCCAAATGAGGGCACACCACAGTGATGCCCGAGGCAAACCAGGTATAACTGATCACAGTGACATCTGATAATCCCCTGTCCGTCTCTCAGTAATCAAGGATCTACTATCTGGGGATCAGGCGCGTCTCCAGTGTCCTCTGCGGCTCCCGCTGAGTCTGTCCGTCTTCCGGATCTGAAACCCCAGTTCCTACGCCCTCCCGGCCCGAAGTCATGCATGAGCGGGCCTCATTCTGCAGGGAGCCGTAGTTAATAACCGGCGGGGTATGCACTCTTACTTTCACCGTCTCGTCAGTCCATTGAAAGACCTCTTCTGGAGTTTAAAAAAAATGAGTGCGAGACTGAAATACCACCCGCAGCCGAGCAGGATAGAGCAGCACATAAAGGGGGTTTGAGATCCTGGAGTCTCACCTTTGCTGCTGTAAATGATTGTCGCTGCTGCTGCACAAGTCTCGTATAGTCCGGAAATATAAGGATCCGTTGATTGTCATACATAAGCGGCTCCTTCGCCCTCGCCTGCTGCAATATAACATCTTGATCGTGATAGTTCAGGAGCTTAGCAATCGCAGGACGAGGACGAGGACGGGACCCAACAGGCGGCTTCTGGACCAACGCTCTGTGCGCCCGTTCTATCACAAAGCATCTCGATAGGGAGTCCGAGAGGAGCCAGCTCTCCAACCACTGGGCCAAGAATTTTTCCATGCCGCCCTTCTCGCAGCCCTCCGGCAGGCCCACAAAGAGCAAGTTGTTCCACTGGGTCCGTCCTTCTGCATCCTCCGCCCGGAGTGGCAGGTTTTTCTGGATGCTTTCCATGCTCGCAACCTTACGTTTCAGGGCCGCCATGTCATCCTCCCCCCCTGAAATCCTGGTTTCAGCCTCAGTGATGCGGGCCACAGCGTTACGCAAGTCTTGTCGCAGAAGGGTAACATCTGCTTCCACAGCCCCTATTTTCGCATCTAACATGTCTCTAGACTGAGTTATGGTTGCCATCAGCGCTGCGTTATCTGGCCCCGGGTTGGGTTGGCCCCGTGCCGCCCCGGCTCCTCCACCTGACCCCATGAATTTGTCCATGGGCCCATGTTTAGAGGTGGTACTACCACCACCGCCTCCACTCATAATCATGGGCAGCAGGTCAAGGCCTCTTCTGTGTGCACAACCCCACCAATCACCAGTGCTCTATTCCAGGTACGAGCCGACCTCCTCGCAGCAGCCCGCCGGCACCCAGCTATCGGGCGGCCGTACCTCTTCACCCTCCAAGGCGTTGTATCATATGCTCTGGTCCTGCAAGGCCTCCAGTGGGGCTCCCACGATCGCCCCGGTGCAGAGGAGATCGCCCCTCGTTGCGCCCGGCCCCCCGGGGTAATCACGACCGTCCTCTACTCCACCAGCCGGCCTCAATTGCGTCAGTCTACAGGACCCCCCCCCCGCCTGGAGTATGGAGTATGTTTCGGTGGAGAGGCCCCCAGTCCGATGTGAAGTGCCCCCTCCGGGTCGACGAATCAGGGTGTGGGGCCCCCCCATGAAAGCTCAGGCTGGTCGCGGGTCGTTGGGCTCACCACCCTTCCAGGGGGGGGGGGGGGTGGGGGGGGAGGGGAATGTTGGCGAGTTCTGGATCTCCCCCCCCAGCCCGCCCCCCGTCACCGCCACGGCCCGATCTGACCGCCGATGTAGTAGCCACCCGTTCCTCCAAACCTGCTGCCTGCCTGATCCCAACCCCAGCCACTGCCAAGTAGGAACCAGAATGCGGGTTGCTGGGCCCACCACACACCGTGAGAGGGGCTCCTCGCCCGCCCTTCAGCACCACCGCGGTCAGAACCGACCGCCGTAGCAGCCACTGCCTGCCACTAGATACTGCTCTCGCCATACACCCCAGAGGAGGAGGAAAGGAAACACTCCTCAATACTTGTGGTCCTGAGGGGCCCGCTGCTGCCAGGAGAAGTCGCCACACACGCCAGCACCCAGGTCCGCTCCCCGGGGGAGACACCAAAATTGAGGCCGCGGCTTCACAGTGCTGGCCAGGCCGCACCACTTCGTCTTCCCCCAAGGTCAGCTCTGCAGCTCTCAGTTCCCGCCACTCCTGGTCTGCCAGCAGTGCCCGGGGCTGATCCAATAGGCCCGTAGAGCAAGGGCACCCAACAGGGACCAGCACCACTCGTCCCTCACCGCTTGCACTGATCCGCCTCTGCGGTCCACTAAACTCGAGGTCCCCGGCTGCACCTCGCGGCGTAGGCCTCACAGCACCGGATCGCGTTCTCCGGCCCCCGTTTGTGCTCCACCGGCCAGGACTACACACAGGACCTGTCGCTGGCTTCCGTACTCGTTCTACACCTCCGGGGCACATTGGGCTGAGGGGAACCAGGATGAATCGGCGGATATATTCTCGGCGGGACGGAGCTCTCTTAGGCTGCGTCCGCCATGTCGGCTCTCTCGGCCACGCCCCTAGGTATTTATTGTTTTAAAGAAAACTTTTTGGGATGGGTGAGAGGCCATGTTATGTACGTGGAAACAGTGGCAGGTGATTTGAGGGCCCATATGTCACTTAAGATAATCCCCCCCCGAATAATGCACATATCTCCCAATTATCAGTGCTGCCAACTGGCCGCAGGATGACAGGTTGACACAGTGCAAAACGAACCAATGTACATGTTTACCCCGGCTCAGATGTGTGCCAATATTATTGTTTTACGTCTAATTGTGTTTTGTGACGTACAACCTAGTTTAAGATTGGTGCTCTATCATGCATCTGCTTATAGTGTCCTCCATTCATTTGTTGTACTAGAGTGTGTTTTGCCCAAATGTGCTTTTGGTGTCCAGACGCAATGTGTGTTATTGAAAAGAAACCCTTTCCCTTATTTTTGTTTTCAAATTTTTGTAGGAGGATTTTCAGTCCATGACATATGGTTTTAAGATGGCTAACAGCGTGACTGATCTTCGAGTAACAGGTAAAGAAATAATCCTAAATTAGATTCTTAGTTTGAAGCTATAATGTTTTGTTAAGTTAGTAATGGAAATCTTATATGGTGTTTTAGGTATGCTGAAAGATGTAGAAGAAGATATGCAAAGGAGAGTTAAGGTACTCATTATTTTTCTTCTTCTTGATCGTATGATTTTATTATATTCCTCTGAAGACTCCTTTGCCTTGTCACCATAACATCCTAATGTCGGCCTTTCCTGCTCTATATTTTCTCACGTTTTGTGTATTGATTGATCCTGTATTACGTACACAGGTTTAGTATTTCATTGTAATCATCATGCTCTAATTTTGTGGCTAATCTGTTGCATGTGAAGTGCCTTTTTAGGTCGAGGACCGTAAGGCTGCGCTTGCGCAGTCTCCGGGAGGAGATTTCATGTTTTGGAGTATGGGGGCTTGAACCCGCCTCTCTCCTCCATTGGCTGGCTTCCTAAACGGAGGTCAGCCATTGGATGAGAGGGGCATCACCCAGTTCAAGCCATGTCTCTTTCGGATTCGGGGGTGTGTTTTTTCGCGTTTTTTCGACTGTGACGTCATCCGTCACTCAGAAAGGCAAAAACACGCCCCCGAATCCCAAAATTTTCGGAGTTGCGGCCTCCATTTTTAGGTTTTACCTGGCGAAAGCTGCGCTCTGCGCAGCTTTTTCGCGCAGGCGAAAACCTAATGAGAACTGTAGTGTGGTTTGGGATCGGCCCTCGTCATTTATTGGCTGGCTCCATAAATGGAGCCTAGCCATTGGACGAGGGGCCTGTCCGTCAATGCCGGACCAGATTCGGGGGCGTTCCCGAGATTCTTTGGCTTTTGCCGACGTCACGCGACGTCAGCCAAAAGCCGGGAACGCCCCCGAATCTGGTCCGGCATTGCCGGCACCTCCCTTGCTGCTCGGGACGGGTCTCCTTATTATGCCCAGGTCTGGAGGTGAGTGACCTTCCCCCTCCCTCCCTTCCTCCCCCCCCCCCCCCCCCCCCTCCCTCCCTGCTCGATCCCCGCCCGGGGGTTTCTTCAGCCGGCCGGCCAATCCTAGCGCGGCCGGCCGGAAGTGCCCGCCCCCCGCCGCCCGGGGGAAGAAGGAAGACGGCGGCCCAGAAGAAGTATGGCGGCCCACGCGGGGCTCCCGTGGCCTGCCTGGAGGGAGCCCCGGAAGAAGCGGAGGACGTTGCCGGTCTCCCATGCTGAAGAGGGAGACCGGAGAAGTCAACAGATTGCCGCCGTCGCAAGGAGCCCCCGCCAGGACGGCGGCCCAGGACAAGAAGTATGGCGGTAAATGCTCCACTGGGGCACATTTGGAATGCATGCACCGGGCGGGGGGTGGGGGTTCTGCCACAACAGCTCCGATCAGCTCCATTATGCATGCAATCCGCCCCCTTTTATTTCTTTTTTTTAATATCAAAACGAGTGTTTTAGTTGATCCGCAAAGGGAAGTTTATTTGAGATGCCCTCATTAGAGTCGTGTACATACATATGTTTAGTCAACATCGGGGTAAGCTGAGAGGACAGGAGCCCCCATAAAACTGAAGGGGTGGGTGTCCGGGCTTCAGACGAGGAAGGGCGCACCTGATCCCGCGGGCACAGCCACGTTTGGTGCTCCCTGTTGGCACTTGGCGTCACTTATGTTTCCTTCTGTGCCCTCCACTGTGCTTTTGGGAAGGCAGTTTAGCTTCTTCCCTGAGGTGGTTAGGTGTTTAATTATTTCGATAATTGCTAAACGTTAAAAACACGCATTTACGGCTAAATTAAAGCTATTGCTTGCTAAACTCTTACTGTCAATACGCGGACCGGAGAGCGCGGTGAGCACAGAGCAGGCAGAGCGGGGCAGTGTTGCTGAAGATTGCACGCGCTCGTGCTGCATGGCGCACCCATGAGCAAGAGAGCATGGATGGGCAGACAGCAGACAGATCCAGGAGTGGTGCTGAAGCTTGCACGGGATCGTGCTGCTGTGACACATACAAAGGCAGGAGAGCACGGGTGGGCATAGAGCGGGCAGATCAGGGCAGTGTTGCTGAAGCTTGCACAGACTCATGCTGCTGTGATGCATTCATAGACGGGGGAGGAAGACGGGTAGGCAGAGAGCAGGGCAGGCAGCGCCAGGTATTGGTACTGAAGCTTGCACGGGCAGGTGATGTTGTGACGTATTTATGGGCAAGTGAGAATGGGTGGGCAGAGAGCAGGGCAGTGGTGCTGAAGGTTGCATGGGCTCATGCTGCTCTGCCCGCCTGGTGGAAGACACTTGTTGCTGTGTATGACTGACGCCTCCTGCAGCTTGCGCGAGCCCCCGCGCCCCCCCTCCTGCTTTAATGATGCATCTCTGACCGGCGTGCATCAACAGATCCCCCCCACCTGCTGCACTGGAGGCCAGGGAGGTGGGCTGACACTGCATCTTCGGCACGCGCTGCTCTTGTGTGCACCTATCTGTGCCCAAGAACATGAGTGCACTGCAACAGCAGGTGTTAGTTCGCATTGGAAGAGGGTCTCACATGCCATCCATGAGGCGTGTGTCTGTTTTAGGTTGTGTGCCTGTGCATCTGTGTGCAGCTGCATCTGTGCTTCTTTGATGGCTGCTGACTGTCCTGCATACTTGGTGGGGATCCGGCCGAGGGTCTTTATTGGCACTGATGACGGCTGCAGACACTGTGCAGCGTGGTACGGAGACGTGTGCGCATAGGGGTGCAGTGGCGTCACAAGGGTGCTAGGCAGGACACTGACAGCCCGTGTGTTTATTATCCTCTGCATTAGCAGACGCTGTGTGTGATGTGCACTGTGGTTGGAGGCCTGGCACGGGTGCTGTGGTGGGCGGTAGACATGACACCTTTAATGTGCGCCTGTGTTCACCATTCTTGGCACTGAACTGAGGGCATAAGACACCGTGCAGTGTGCTGTAGAGTCAGGTGACACACCACTGTGCTGCTGGCCGGAGTGAGGCCTGCAGGAGGGAGAGGGCGGTCGCCAACCTGACATCTTTCATTTGTGATTGTGGGAGCGCTCATGTGTGGCATCCCATGGGCTCCTGTCCAGACAATGCATGATATGGAGTAGGGTCAGGCATTGCGCGTCGAGGACATTAGTGGGACGCCTGTGTGTGTGTGTGCTCAGGGGCGGCCTTAGGCATGTGCAAGCGGGGGGTTACACCCTCCCTAATATATGTATCTCCTAATAGAATGGTAGGGGTGCTTTCAGTCGGGTAGGTTGAGAATGAGATGCCAGTTGGATTTCAGCAGGAATTTCTACATACCCACAGACAAAAACGCATAGGCACTCCAGTTTTGAAAGTCTTCAAAAATGTTTTTTTTATTTTCAAAATATTGTGTTCTCTTTCCTAGTACTCCTACCAAATCGCATTCCTCTCCCTTACCCCTTGGACGCCTCTCACTTTTTGTCATATAATTTATTTAAAAGTTTTATAACGGCAAGAGTGTCAGAAAATTTGAATCCCCCACTCAATGGAACGGGGAGGGGGACATGCGTGCGGGCTTGGACTCTTCCCACAGGCAGGCAGCGGAAGGATGGAGGGATGGACACGTGAGCTGATGAATGGATGGATGAACGGCGCATGCTTTGATAGATGAGTGGCGGGAAGAATGGGCGGATGGGTGAGTGGATGGGAGGATGAGCGGATGAATAAGCGGGTGGGAGGATAAGCGGATGAATAAGTGGGTGGAAGGATGAACGGATGGATGAGTGGGTGGAAGGATGAGTAGGTGGAAGGATGAACGGATGGATGAGTGGGTGAAAGGATGAGTGGGTGAAAGGATGAGTGGGTGGAAGGATGAGTGGGTGGAAGGATGAGTGGGTGGAAGGATGAGTGGGTGGAAGGATGAGTGGGTGGAAGGATGAGTGGGTGGAAGGATGAGTGGGTGGAAGGATGAGTGGGTGGAAGGATGAGTGGGTGGAAGGATGAGTGGGTGGAAGGATGAGTGGGTGGATGGATGAGTAGGTGGAAGGATGAGCGGATGGATGAGTAGGTGGAAGGATGAGCGGATGGATGAGTAGGTGGAAGGATGAGCGGATGGATGCGTGGGTGGAAGGATGAGCGGATGGATGCGTGAGAGGATGGATGAGCGGGTGGAAGGATGAGCAGATTGATGAGTGGGCGGATGGATGTGTGAGCGGATGGATGAGTAGGTGGAAGGATGAGTGGATGGATGAGTAGGTGGAAGGATGAGTGGATGGATGAGTAGGTGGAAGGATGAGTGGATGGATGAGTGGGTGGAGGGATGAGGTGGTGGAAGGATGAGCGGATGGATGAGTAGGTGGAAGGATGAGCGGATGGATGAGTGGGCAGATGGATGAGTGGGCGGATGGATGAGTGGGCGGATGGATGAGTGGGCGGATGGATGAGTGGGCGGATGGATGAGTGGGCGGATGGATGAGTGGGCGGATGGATGAGTGGGCGGATGGATGAGTGGGCGGATGGATGAGTGGGCGGATGGATGAGTGGGCGGATGGATGAGTGGGTGGATGAGTAGGTGGATGAGTAGGTGGAAGGATGAGTGGGTGGATGAGTAGGTGGATGAGTAGGTGGAAGGATGAGTGGGTGGATGAGTAGGTGGAAGGATGAGCAGGCGGATGAGTGAGAGGATGGATGAGCGGGTGGAAGGATGAGCAGATTGATGAGTGGGCGGATGGATGTGTGAGCGGATGGATGAATAGGTGGAAGGATGAGTGGATGGATGAGTAGGTGGGCAGCTGGAGGGAGGGACGAGGGAGCGGATGTATGATGAGGTCGGCGGGCGCCTGCTTTGATAGATGAGTGGGTACCAGAATGGACAAGTGGGCAGCTGGGTGGGTGAATGAAGAGATTGGCAAGTGCATGCGTAGATAGATGAGCGGGTGGATCAGTGGCTGGGTGTTCAGATGGGTTAGATGAGTGGTTGAATTTGCTATTGTAAATGACAATGCCATTTATTTATGTTAAAAAAAAAAACAAATAAAAATAATGTCAAGAGCAATGCCAATAGCTCTAACTTTAACAAAGGCAAAACCATTGCATTGTAAATGCTTGTTTATTTTTGTTGTTGTTGTCAGCTAGCCCATCTAGGACCGTGCCTCCGCGTTACACACGGTCTGTCTTTGTTTTATTTTACTGCTCCCCTTTTGTCCTCCCCTCTCACGCCTCATCCCTGCCCCACAACACGAATACACATGGCCATCCGGGACCCCGTGTCCACAGCGGCGGCTCCTGCAGCAGCGCACCGAGGGAAGCGGACGTGGAGTCAGAGCGCTGCCAAAGATGAGGAACGCCATGTGGTTCTTGAGCGGACTTCTTCTGCTGGCTGGACGGGGCTGCAGCCAGCAGCCGCACGTGAGGTGAGTGCCGCCCTCGGGGGGTCATGAGCAAAGGGGGGCAAAGCATACCTCTTTGGACCCCAGCGGCCTGGGATGGTAGCACTAGTGTCCCCCCTGCGGCCCCTAGATGCGGCCCCCAGCTCTGGGCTCCTGTGCTCTGCCTGTGGGTTCCTGCTCATTCAGCCCAAGCAGACCGAGTGCGGGCACCGCTACTGCAGCCCCCTGCGTGCAAGTGCTCTTCAGGTGAGCGCGGAAGGCGGAAGTCTGGCTGTGGGGTGTGCTGCACTGTAACTGTATTAATAGTGGTGGAGAAGCTGAGCCCCAGCAAGGTAAGAGCCCCCGCGAGCACCGCTTTCTTATCCCCTTCGCCCGGGAGTCCCGGGGATGCAGACACGGTTGTCACAGGTACAGATAGATCAGCGGGTCAGGGTGGAAAATCTAAAGCAGAGATCTCCGTTTAACACGAAAGGGCACACGTGCCTTAACTCCCGTAAGCCAGCTCAGCGGGGGAATGTGCATGCTGTGGAGATCACCATGCAGCTCTGTGGCAGATTTGGAAATATTGCTGTGCACATACTGCGGGGCACACTGGCCAATAAGTGCCAACCCAGGCAAGGCTGCTTCCGCCCCTCATCCACCTGCGTTCAGTGTAATGGGCTCCATGGAGTGTATCTGCTAATAACTATATGATGTGAACATCTCTGTTTGTTCCGCAACGTGACGCATTTCACGTTTTTCATTGTTTCTCAATAAAGCGTCATTGCGGAGCAAGTCTACCCTAAAACACCTCATTCGAAAGATTATGTTGTAGAATAATGGCAGGAAAATGTATGATAAATAACCACACCATTTAGATCCTGTATAACTATATCCGAAGTAATCCGATTACACATGACTGGCACCTGTGATTTGATTGGCAAACGGTGTGTGCTTCCTTTCATCGCTGGAGGATTCTCCCTTCCAGCCCATTTCCCACTTTTTTTTATGGAGGGGGGGCGCGTTGCTTTCTAGTTTTGATTCTAAAGAACGCACCTTTTAAATGTTGCGCCTCCGAGCCCCCCAACTCCTCCTCCCACCCTTTGTGTCGGGTGATGCGCCCGGGATCAACCCGTGAATTGTTCTGCGCCCCACCTGGCACTGAAGAGGTGAGATGGAAAGATGTGAGGCTTTATTAGACAGGTCAAATGGAAACTGAAACTGTTCTCTTAGCTCCACCACCATCAGCACAGCGCTCGCTCATTCTCGCTATGAATAGCGCATTGACAGGCCACAAAGGCGCTAGTTTCATGTAGTGTCTGCAGCAGTCCTGCGCCCTCAGCAGGAACAGTGAGAGAAAGGCGGTGACAGAGGCCCCTGGAGCACTCGAGGCTGCCAGCCCGCGGTCTCCGGCCTCACCCTTTGCTGTGTCTTTCTCCCACCTTTGGTTTTCCTTCCTCCCCGCTTCCGAATTTTCTCTCTCCTTTCAGTTCACTCACTGCTTTTCTCGCTTTTTGGTCTTCTGTACTTTTCTTTCCTTCCTTCTTCTTCCTCTTCACCTGTCACTTCTCCAAGAACAGACATAAGGTGTCCCCCCTCACCCACCCTGGTGTCTCCTTCACTCACCCTGTTGTCCCCCTCAGCCATCCTGATGTCCTCCACCCTGGTATCCCCCTCACCCACCCTGGTGTCCTCCACACCCACCCTGGTGCCCTCCTCACCCTCCCTGGTACCCTCCTCACGCCTCCCTGGTATCCTCATCACCCGCCCTGTCCCCAATCGCAGGGCCTCCTTCTAACCCGACGCTTCTGACGCACAAGTGCCCTCAAGAAGTGACTCTTAGGCGCTCCCACGAGGTCCCAGCCCGAGTCTGCCGAGAAGAGGTCTCCGGGCTTGTCCCAGCACCACGATTCCCGCCAAAGGAGGTGCAGGCCAGATCAGAGTTTCCGCAACCAAAGGGGCAACGCGCGCTGGGGGAAACCATGTCTCCCTCTCGGCATCTATTTCTGTCTCTCCCTCGCTCGCTGCCCTCTCTCTATTTCTCTCTCCCTCTTCTGTGCCCGCTCTCTCTACCTCTCTCTGTCTTTAGTTTGTGTCTCTTTCTTCTGTGCTCCCTCTCTCTCTCTCCCTTCATTTCTATCTCTGCCTCTATTACCGCCTCTTTTCTACGGCTACCTCTCTATTTCTCTGCCTCTGTCTGCTTCTCCCACATCCTCTCTGCATGCTTCTGTCAGTCTGCATTTCCTTCCTTTTCTCTGCGTCTCTTCTTTCTCTCTCTGTCTGTTTCTCTATTTCACCCTCCATTCGCTTGCTTATCTCACTGTGTCTGTCTGCCTTTCTCTCTGCCTCTCTATTTAATCCGTCTCTCTATTTATTGTGTTCTCTGCCCCCCTTTTACTCTCTCTGGATATTATATATATATATATATATATATATATATATATATATATATATATATATATATATATATATATATATTTTTATATACACACGCACGTTGCTTTCGATGGAAGCACAGAAACAGCATTTTATCATTAGTCTCAGTAGAATGTGGGATCAATGCCTTGGAATGCGCTGTCACTACATGACGTTTCTGAAATAATAGTTGAAACAAGCATTTGCAGTGCAATAGGTCTCACAGCATTAAAGTTTGAGTTATTAGCATTGTATATGACCATGTGTTGCATTACATTTTTAGCAAAGTCTGTATTGGTGTATAAAGATGATTTGCAAGATGATAGCTGTTGAAAAATATTAAGCAATGTTGGCAATAATATTATATCATAATAATATTGTAAGTTACTGTTGTAGGTATAAGCATTTTGGTTGCGCATAGTGATGTTGTGGTGCTCCTGAGTGATGCTGTGGTGGTGCGATAGATAGTGAGGGCGATAGATAGAGGAAGGGCGAAAGATAGATGGAGGGAGGGCGAAAAATAGATGGAGGGAGGGCTAAACGTAGATAGAGGAAGGGCTAAACGTAGATAGAGGGAGGGCTAAAGATAGAATGAGGGAGGGCGAAAGATAGAATGAGGGAGGGCGAGAGATAGATAGAGGGCGAGAGATAGATAGAGGGGGCGAGAGATAGATAGAGGGGGCGAGAGATAGATAGAGGGGGCGAGAGATAGATAGAGGGGGCGAGAGATAGATAGAGGGGGCGAGAGATAGAGGGGGGTGAGAGATAGAGGGAGGGCAAGAGATAGAGGGAGGGCAAGAGATAGAGGGAGGGCAAGAGATAGAGGGAGGGCGTGAGAGAGATAGAGGGAGGGCGTGAGAGAGATAGAGGGAGGGCGTGAGAGAGATAGAGGGAGGGCGTGAGAGATAGAGGGAGGGCGAGAGAGAGATAGAGGGAGGGCGAGAGAGATAGAGGGAGGGCGAAAGATAGATAGAGGGAGGGCGAAAGATAGATAGAGGGAGGGCGAAAGATAGATGGAGGGATCGCTAAAGGTAGATAGAGGGAGGGCTAAAGGTAGATTGAGAGAGGGCTAAAGATAGATTGAGGGAGGGCGAAAGATAGAGGGAGGGCGAAAGATAGAGGGAGGGCGAGAGATAGAGGGGGGGCAAGAGATAGAGGGGGGGCAAGAGATAGAGGGGGCGAGAGATAAAGGGGGGGTGAGAGATAGAGGGAGGGCAAGAGATAGAGGGAGGGCAAGAGATAGAGGGAGGGCAAGAGATAGAGGGAGGGCAAGAGAGAGATAGAGGGAGGGCGAGAGAGAGATAGAGGGAGGGCGAGAGAGAGATAGAGGGAGGGCGAGAGAGAGATAGAGGGAGGGCGAGAGAGAGATAGAGAGAGGGCGAAAGATAGATTGAGGGAGGGCGAAAGATAGAGGGAGGGCAAAAGATAGAGGGAGGGCGAGAGATAGATAGAGGGGGGGCGAGAGATAGAGGGGGCGAGAGATAGAGGGGGCGAGAGAGATAGCGGGAGGGCAAGAGATAGAGGGAGGGCAAGAGATAGAGGGAGGGCGAGAGAGAGATAGAGGGAGGGCGAGAGAGAGATAGAGGGAGGGCGAGGGATGGAGTGTGGGGCGCGGGATGGAGTGTGGGGCGCGGGATGGAGTGTGGGGCGCGGGATGGAGTGTGGGGCGCGGGATGGAGTGTGGGGCGCGGGATGGAGTGTGGGGCGCGGGATGGAGTGTGGGGCGCGGGATGGAGTGTGGGGCGCGGGATGGAGTGTGGGGCGCGGGATGGAGTGTGGGGCGCGGGATGGAGTGTGGGGCGCGGGATGGAGTGTGGGGCGCGGGATGGAGTGTGGGGCGCGGGATGGAGTGTGGGGCGCGGGATGGAGTGTGGGGCGCGGGATGGAGTGTGGGGCGCATGGATGGATGGATGGAGTGTGGATGGATGGATGGATGGATGGATGGAGTGTGGATGGATGGATGGATGGAGTGTGGATGGATGGAGTATGGATGGAGTGTGGATGGATGGAGTATGGATGGAGTGTGGATGGATGGAGTATGGATGGAGTGTGGATGGATGGAGTATGGATGGAGTGTGGATGGATGGATGGAGTGTGGATGGATGGATGGATGGATGGAGTGTGGATGGATGGATGGAGTGTGGATGGATGGATGGAGTGTGGATGGATGGATGGATGGATGGAGTGTGGATGGATGGATGGATGGATGGAGTGTGGATGGATGGAGTGTGGATGGATGGAGTGTGGATGGATGGAGTGTGGATGGATGGAGTGTGGATGGATGGAGTGTGGATGGATGGAGTGTGGATGGATGGAGTGTGGATGGATGGATGGATGGAGTGTGGATGGATGGATGGATGGAGTGTGGATGGATGGATGGATGGATGGAGTGTGGATGGATGGATGGATGGATGGAGTGTGGATGGATGGATGGATGGAGTGTGGATGGATGGATGGATGGATGGAGTGTGGATGGATGGATGGATGGAGTGTGGATGGATGGATGGATGGAGTGTGGATGGATGGATGGATGGAGTGTGGATGGATGGATGGATGGATGGAGTGTGGATGGATGGATGGAGTGTGGATGGATGGATGGATGGAGTGTGGATGGATGGATGGAGTGTGGATGGATGGATGGATGGAGTGTGGATGGATGGAGTGTGGATGGATGGAGTGTGGATGGAGTGTGGATGGATGGATGGATGGAGTGTGGATGGATGGAGTGTGGATGGAGTGTGGATGGATGGATGGATGGAGTGTGGATGGATGGAGTGTGGATGGAGTGTGGATGGATGGAGTGTGGATGGAGTGTGGATGGATGGATGGAGTGTGGATGGAGTGTGGATGGATGGAGTGTGGATGGATGGAGTGTGGATGGATGGAGTGTGGATGGATGGAGTGTGGATGGATGGAGTGTGGATGGATGGAGTGTGGATGGATGGAGTGTGGATGGATGGAGTGTGGATGGATGGAGTGTGGATGGATGGAGTGTGGATGGATGGAGTGTGGATGGATGGAGTGTGGATGGATGGAGTGTGGATGGAGTGTGGATGGATGGATGGATGGATGGATGGAGTGTGGATGGAGTGTGGATGGATGGATGGATGGATGGAGTGTGGATGGAGTGTGGATGGATGGATGGATGGATGGATGGAGTGTGGATGGAGTGTGGATGGATGGAGTGTGGATGGAGTGTGGATGGATGGAGTGTGGATGGATGGATGGATGGATGGAGTGTTGGGCGAGAGATGGAGTGTTGGGCGAGAGATGGAGTGTTGGGCGAGAGATGGAGTGTTGGGCGAGGGATGGAGTTTTGGGCGAGGGATGGAGTGTGGATGGATGGAGTGTGGATGGATGGATGGAGTGTGGATGGATGGATGGAGTGTGGATGGATGGATGGAGTGTGGATGGATGGATGGAGTGTGGATGGATGGATGGAGTGTGGATGGATGGATGGAGTGTGGATGGATGGATGGAGTGTGGATGGATGGATGGATGGATGGATGGAGTGTGGATGGATGGATGGATGGATGGATGGATGGATGGAGTGTGGATGGATGGATGGATGGATGGAGTGTAGGGCGAGAGATGGAGTGTTGGGCGAGAGATGGAGTGTTGGGCGAGAGATGGAGTGTTGGGCGAGAGATGGAGTGTTGGGCGAGAGATGGAGTGTTGGGCGAGAGATGGAGTGTTGGGCGAGGGATGGAGTGTTGGGCGAGGGATGGAGTTTTGGGCGAGGGATGGAGTGTGGATGGATGGATGGATGGAGGGATGGAGTGGGGGATCAATGGATGGAGCGGGGGGTGGAGTGGGGGAATGGATGGTTGGATGGAGTGGGGGGATGGATGGATGGAGTGAGGAGGATGGAGTGGGGGATGGATGGATGGAGTGAGGAGGATGGAGTGGGGATGGATGGATGGAGTGAGGAGGATGGAGTGGGGATGGATAGATGGATGGATGGAGTGGGGGGGATGGATGGATGGATGGATGGATGGATGGATACACTACAGAAAACATAAGCTATTGTGAATTAGAAGGCCAAGATTACTATGGGCAGTCAGAGATGCAGGGTGAGGCATGGCTGTAAGTGGGAATACAAGCATTTGCAATGCAATGGGTCTCGCATTAATTAAGTTTGAGCTATTGGCATTGCTAAATATTGCAACACCAATTGCAACAAAAGTATATAAATTGTAGGCCAAAAAAATGTGTATTTATTTTTGTAGAAATGGTGGCATGCTGCGCTTTAGATGAATATGTTTAAAAGTAAAGTGCGCCATACTGCGATTGCTACAATAGTTAATTGTGGATGCGTTAACGATGAACACATTTTTTTACAACTGATAGGGACGGGTGGTGACAAAGTTGGAATATCACTAGCTCTTTCACAGAAACCACACAGATGTGCTTGAAAATATAGTAAAGGGTGGGCTTTGTTATTAAAGAGCCTAAACCAAAGCTTTTTTCAAGTGTTTACTGCAACAGCGCTGAACTATTTTGTGAATGTACAAAGAAGGACGCCTAATATAAACATTGGATTTCACGTACCTAAAGTGAGGGAATTACATCCTTCAGAGAGCAAAGCCAGAAACGGCGGGGGGCGCCACCTCTAAATGTTACGGTGGGGGTTATAAGAGCACCAAGTCATGGGAACATCGTACCTCGAGTCTTCCACTCATCTAAACTTCTCGGTGCCATGTTGGGTGAAGAGCTCCCAGGGGACAGGCACGTGACCTATGCTCTCTGCCCACGGACAGTGAACCCTCACTTTGGCCTACTCACGAGAGGACACTGCAGCAACCAATGTCAAAGCTGTTATTAGTTCTGGCATCGCTTAGGGACTCCATGCCAGCCCGCGGATCAACAGCTCCCAGAAAGGGTCTGCAGAGAAGTCCACAGAACATAAAAAGCACATCTGCATGGCAGTGGAACGGGTTTCCTGTAATCAGTAGGAAATTCGATAAAGTGTTAACTTTAAAAAGAAATTGAAGACGTGGCAGCTTAAATATCTATTGAGTGATATGCAATAGTGCCTGGAAAACCCTCAATTTATGGCGCTATATAAGTCTATAGGCTGTGGGGGCACATAAAACAACTCAGCGCGGAGACAGTGACTTGTGCAGGATCACACAGTTTGTTACAACTGGTAAGCAGGGCTCTGATAACAGCCGCTAGGGCACATTCCATGCCAGGGCACGTAGTGGCCTCTCCTCTGCAGCGCCCTTTTTCCACGAACAGCAGACAGGAGTCGGTGCCCTTCAGTCCCCTTGTATCGCCCCAGTACTAAAGCGTGTGGCAATTAGAGAAGCGGTTTTCGTTGTCTTTCCACACAGGACGCCAAAACCACATCCTATTTTGTTTCCTCCAGTTGGACAAGTTGCTGTTCGCTCCTCCAGTTCTCTGTCTCCCGGTGAGCACAGGAAGAGGGGGGGATCCCAGGAGCTGCAGAACAATATTGGGCTCCCGAGCATGGTGGCAGGGATGAGTTGGCACAGGGGAGCAGATCCGTTCTTGTGAAATCCCCAAAATGTGTGCAAATGTAAAACAGATGCACAGGGGAGCAGCGCATGGGAAAAATCAAACACCAGGCCCGCCGCTGAGGGGGCCTTTGCGAGATAGCTCTGTCCTCCCACAACATGATTCTTATGTTTATTTATTTACTAACTTAGTAGTTTTATAAAGCGCTGCGTCACCTTTCTGAGCTTCGGTGCATCAAGTGATTTGACAGAATGTTTGAGGGTTTTAAGGCTGCCAGAGAACCTGTGGCCCCCGGGCTCCCAGTGCCCGGCCTTACTGTGTGCTTAAAGTGCCGAGGGGGATCATCTGTGCACACAACGTGCCGATTCCTGCTCGGTGTCAGAGAGGGGACAGCGTCTGCAGGAATGCTTTGGGCGGAGAACATTAAACGCGAGTCCATGCTGGACACCACGGCGAAAGGGACATTCATATCACTAAATTTTAGAGCGCTTTAATCAAAGCGCTATACAAACCGACAAAATAATTGAGTGGCACAGTAGTTATGTGATGATGGAAAAGAAACAAAAAGCACTGGTCAAGCCAATAGGTCTAGAGGTCCGAGATGCGTCTAGGCACTCAACACCATAACATAAATGAAGGTAGCGCACATCCTTGCACTTATAGATCCATACATCAAACCACTGACTCAGTCTTGCCTTCGCCCACTTTCCCACCCACACTGAAACCCTCCCCACAATCACTCAACAGGCACATGCAGGATCAATTAAAAGAAAGCAGAAAAAGAAACAGTCATCACCGAACTGTGGTAGGCGCTTACTTGAAATAAAAGAAATTGTGGAAAAGGAATCATGGCGGAGGGTGGTGGTCCTTTTGGAGTGATATTGTTCATAGTCTTAGATAACTAGACAATTCATGATCAGCGGAGCACAGGATCAAATAGCTCCTTTAGTTAATTAGACTTTTCGCGGACAAGGGCACCTCTGCGCGCATAGCCGATGACCCAGCTTGTAAAGTAGACTGTATGGCTCTCAAAGTCTACCACGGTCGTATAAAGAAATCACCTTGTGACTTTTATACAAACAAAATTCAGTCTACCCAGAATCCTCTCGTGAAAGGCTCACCATTGTTAAGCCCCTCTCTTCGCTATCTCTAGTCCCAGCTTCTACTTCAACATCAGAGAAAACGAAACCTATCGTGGGGCGGGACTTCCGTCTTCTGAAGCCCCGCCTCGAGGAGCAGTGGAGACGCAGGCTCCCATGCCCGAGGGAGAGCCCCGCGGAGGATGCAGAAGTCCGGAGTGGCGGTAAGTGGGCCTTAGTTGTAGGGGGGGGGGGTCTCTGTGCTTTCGTGTGTGTGTGTGTGTGTGTGTGTGTGCGCGCGTGCGTGTGTGTATATGTGCGACGGCGGGGGGTGTGTCTCTGTATGTGTGCGTCGTGTATGTGCGCTCGTGTGTGTGTGTCTCTGTGTGTGCGCGCATGCGTGTGTGTAAGCAGGGGGAGGTGTGCCTGTGTGTGTTGGAGCTTCCCAGGACACAGGAGATGGCCACAGCGTGCGCGTTCGCGTGCGGCCCGCTCAGATCCGATTTTTGAAGATGCGCGTGGCCATCTCTTGTCTCCTGGAAAGCTGAGTCGCTGACAATAGGTCTCTGGCGAGACAGCGCTTACGCGCTGCAAATGTCACGAGACCTAAAAAAGCAAGTACTCTAGCAAATAATTCGCCCCAAAGTTCCCATTCCAGGTGCAGCTCTTACCAGTGCCAGGTGAAATTGCAAAACTCAATATCACAGGAGAAAAAGAGAGGTCTTTACAGCCAGGCAGGACACTGACTGTTGTAAGTTGTGTGAATAATGCCTCGCACCAGATCAGGACACATCATGAAAGGTTTTTATGAACATAGTCTTGCAGCAGAAGAGATCAAATATTATTAGGCAGTTCTACTACTGGTGACAGTAACATAGGAACTTAATAACAGTATCATAAACTCAGGAAGTGTGAGTCCATCAGTTGAAGAAAGCGTTAAGGAGCACAGTGAGTTATCTTTGACTTATTTTTATAGTACCATGTCTTCATAATCGCCTCGCATGTGGAAATGGGTTGGAGCCTCTCGCTTGGGCGGTTAAGAGCATCTGGGCAGTATGGAGTTGGACAGTGTGGGTTTACTGATGTAAGCATTCACTGTGTGGTGTGTTCCTCTGTGTCTGCGAATACTCTCTACTTACTCTCTAATGCTCACCTATTGCCATTGTAAATGACAATACCATTTATTTATGTTTAAAAAAAAAATGTCATAAGCAATGCCAATAGCTCTACCTTTAATAATGCCGAGACCATTGCATTGTAAATGCTTGTTGAATAACTGATTTGTGTTTATTAAACTGAGAATTTTGAACAGGAACTCTGTACATGAATATAATTGCAAACACAAGATCACTGGTGGTTTGAAAGATATGTATGTGGTGATGAAGCCTGACTAATGGCATTAAAAATATTACATTGTTAGCTATATACTTTATTTACATTGAGATACCTGGTTGTTGGGGGTCGTTGGCTGGATATTGGCGCACAGTAAAGAAAGGATTGTCACCCGTTCTAGCCCTGTAGGCGGAAAAGGGGGCTTTTAAGAGCTGACTGAAACACATGCATGGTGACCCTCTAAGGAAGGGATTTCGGGGAAGGTGTCCAGGGAGATTCAAGGAATGCAATTTGGGTAATATGTGGAGTATGACTAGAAGATGCTAGTGAGAAAAGTACAAAGTATGTGAGGAGACATAGATGCAAATATTTTGATGGAAATGAGGAGAGAAGGGGATGTGCAGCTAAATGTCTCCCTTGGGTGTTTGTAGAGTCCACCTAGTTTACCAGAGATCCTCTGTTGTGTCAGTAGTCAGTTAGAAGTTCTTTATTTCGATTAATTAAAATCATAAAAAACAATACAAAGAACATGAACCTCCACACATTAAAAATATAAAAGAATAAAAATGAGCATTTGATTAGTTACAATTCATATATACACTGTCTACAATTCATTAAATGTGTCATATACAGTATAAAAAAGCCCTTAACCAACTGGTAAAAATCTGATATAAAATGCACCATTTGGAAAATCCAGGAAACACCATAATCCCCTTTTGAACCCTACTGGATAATTATATATAAAGGGGTCTTCTTTTGTTTAACCGGCCCGCGGCCGCCAAAAAGCTGGCCACGCTAAAAATCACCTGGACAGAACTAAGCATTTGTAAATATGTGAGAGCAGGCCTTACTTGTACAAATCCAGCCTTGCGCAAAATTGGATTACATTTTTTTTACACGCGTCTGAATAATGCTCGCAGAACATTACCAAATGGAGTGTGTCCTGTGTGGAAAAATTGTCACAGGAACAAGGCGGTGCATCTTCAGGTTTCCCCCATTTAGAAAATGTGCCCAACGTAAGGTAAATAAGATTGACCCGAAATCTGACCATTAAAAAGCGATGGAAAGGCTTGGTGACACACTTCAGATACAGTTCAATAGATAGGGAAATTGATAAGCAATAAATGCTTCTGGCCACTGGCTTTCTCAGCTCCTGCTCCTCCCTTTCAGCCTCCAACAGATTACGAAAGTTGTGGTTGATCCACCCTATATCCTCCTTCGTAATATCCTGTGGGGATGAAAACAGATCTGTTCGACCCAACCTGACGCATGCCGCTCTAACATGCGCCAACCATGGGACCCTATCTACCTTCTCAATCAATCAATCAATCAATCAATCAAAGACATTTATAGAGCGCACTACCTACCCGTAGGGTCTCAAGGCGCTTGGGGGGGGGGGGGGGGGCGGGGTGCCGCTACTGCTCGAACAGCCAGGTCTTGAGCTTCTTCCTGAAGGAGAGGTGGTCTTGGGTCAGGCGCAGGTCGGCCGGGAGGGAGTTCCAGGTCTTGGCGGCCAGGTAGGAGAAGGACCTTCCTCCTGTAGTGGCTCTACGGATGCGTGGGACGGCGGCGAGGGCGTGGCTGGCAGATCGGAGGTGGCGTTTGGGAGCGTAGAAGTTGATGCGGTTGTTGAGGTAGCTCGGGCCTTGATCGTGGAGAGCTTTGTGTGCGTGGGTAAGGAGACGGAAGGTGATTCTCTTGTTGACCGGGAGCCAGTGCAGGTCTCTTAGGTGTCCGGAGATGTGGCTGGGTCGTGGGATGTCGAGGATGAGTCTGGCTGAGGCGTTCTTGATGCGCTGGAGTCTCTTCTGGATCTTGGCGGTGGTTCCGGCGTAGAGTGCGTTGCCGTAGTCCAGTCGGCTGGTGACGAGGGCCTGGGTGACGGTCTTCCTGGTCTCCGTGGGGATCCACCAGAAGATCTTCCGAAGCATGCGCAGGATGTTGAAGCACGACGAGACGGCGTTGACTTGCCTGGTCATGGAGAGGGAGGAGTCCAGGATGAAGCCCAGGTTGCGTGCGTGGTTCGTCGGTTTGGGTGCGGTGCCCAGGGCGGGGGGCCACCAGGAGGCGTCCCAGGCGGAGGGCGAGGAGCCCAGGATGAGGACCTCCGTCTTGTCTGAGTTCAGTTTCAGGCGGCTCGTCGTCATCCACTCGGCTACCTCTTTCATCCCTTCGTGCAGGTTGGCTCTGGCGGTGGCGGGGTTGTTGGTCAGGGAGAGGATCAGCTGGGTGTCGTCGGCGTAGGAGATTATGTTGAGGTTGTGTTGGCGTGCGATGGCCGCGAGGGGGCTCATGTAGACGTTGAAGAGAGTAGGGCTCAGCGAGGAACCTTGAGGGACGCCGCAGATGACTTCGGTGGCCTCTGACTTGTACGGTGGTAGGCGGACTCTCTGTGTTCTTCCGTCGAGGAAGGAGACGATCCATTCCAGTGCCTTCTCCTGGATTCCGACGTTGCTGAGGCGCTGCACTAGGGTGCGGTGGCAGACCGTGTCGAAAGCCGCGGAGAGGTCTAGGAGGATGAGGGCCGCTGTTTCTCCGTTGTCCATCAGGGCTCGGATGTCGTCGGTGGCGGCGATGAGGGCGGTCTCGGTGCTGTGGTTGGCACGGAATCCGGACTGCGATGGGTCGAGGGATCCATTCGTTTCGAGGAAGGCGGCCAGCTGTTTGTTGACGGTCTTCTCGATGACTTTGGCTGGAAACGGGAGTAGAGAGATGGGGCGGTAATTCTTGAGTTCGGTGGGGTCTGCTGTAGGTTTCTTGAGTAGAGCGCTGAGTTCGGCGTGCTTCCAGCTCTCGGGGAAGGTGGCGGTGTCGAATGAGGTGTTGATAATGTCCCGCAGGTGGGGTGCGATGACAGCGTCGGCTTTGTTGAAGACGTGGTGAGGGCAGGGGTCGGTCAGAGATCCGGAGTGGACGGAGTTCATCATGCGGACGGTGTCTTCGGTGTTGACCGGGGTCCAGGCGCGGAGGGTGGTGGTGGGCGGCTTTGCTGCGGTCGTGGCGTGCGTCGGTTGAGTGCTGAAGCTGTTGTGTATGTCCGCGATCTTGTTGTGGAAGTAGGAGGCGAGGGAGTTGCAGAGGTCTTGCGATGGGGTGATGTCGTTGTTTCCGGCGTTGGGGTTGGAGAGCTCTTTCACAATGTTGAAGAGTTCCTTGCAGTTGTGTGCGTTGTTGTCTAGTCGGTTCTTGAAAGCCGTTTTCTTGGCTGTGCGGATCAGTTGGTGGTATTTCCGGGTGGCGAGCTTGAGGGTGGTCCTGTTGTCCGGCGTGGGTTCCTTTCTCCAGGCTTTCTCGAGGGCTCGGCAGTTCTTCTTGGAGCTCTTGAGTTCGTCGGTGAGTTCTCAAGGGCTACACAATCCTTTAAGATCAGGTGATTAAGTGTAATCTCTTTGTTCAGCCAGGTTTTTGCCCAACAAATCAGCTGAGCCATTTTTAGGTGATCCATAACATAACCCAGACCTACTTCAGAGTGTATTGAGAATGTAGGGGATGGTTGCGTTAGGGAAGGATAGATCTAAGGAACCTGTTTCCAGCAATTTGTATTTTGTTCGGAGCTACGTAGCCCCAAATAGCCGCACCATAAGACGCGATCGCCAAGCACTTGGATTTATAGATCTTTAGCATGGCCTCCATGGGTCTAGCTTCCAATCTCTTAGAGAAATTCAGGAGAGCAGTTGTAGATCTTTCTACTACGTCGCTCTTTAGCTTCATCTGGGGACGCCAATTACCCTTCTCATCAAAGAGGACTTCCAGGTAGGAGAAAAAAGGCACCCTCGTCAGTTCCTTGCCATTACACCTAAAAGTTTTAACCTTTGTGTTCTTGCTCCGAGCGCCGGCCACCATAACATGGGATTTTGAGATGTTAACTTTCAAATCCAATTAGGCCGAAGGAAGTGATTTTGTTTTACAACTGTTTAGTTGTTGCCACCTGGATTTCATCCATTCCTCAAAATTAACAGGTGTACTTGCTAAGTCTGCTGCAAATTTTACTGTATTTTTTGGTGTCATCAGCATACCACTATATCCCAACTTTACATTTACCCAATAATTCAGATAGCGGAAACAGGTAAACTCTGAAAGACACAGGCTTAAGCAGGGTGCCCTCAAGGTGCCCCTCGTTTAACATTGATAATGAGGATACATAGGTGCCGATGTTGACTTGTCCTTGCTGTTTGGCAAGCACCTCTTTCTGTTAAATGTGGCTTTGAAGAACAGTTACAAATTCCCTGACCTGTGGGTGCAAGTTCAGGTCTAGTGGGATGCCAGTGCTCCAGATAGTTATTACCTTTTTCAATCATAGGCTTTGTAGATTAAATGAAGTTGCTTTAGTTTGGTCCATTTCTCCACTGGGAGCCTGCAGTCTTTTATCGAAGGAAGGGTATTGCAGTCTAATTTCTTTATTTCCAAGGTAATTCTTGATGTTTTAGGTTGGACCCTTTGGAGCTGCAGAATCTCACTTTTTGGTACAATTGTAATTACGACGAAAAATCTCATCTGGAGAGGTTGGAGTTTCTCTTTCAGCACAATATTTTCAGAGTTTCAGAGTTGATTTTTCTCTTGACTCTTGTGGTGTTCATTGAAAGTTAGGTCTGTGTCATACCAGACCACACGATTGTTGAGTTTCTCTTTTGAAGTTGAGATTGCACCCTCCTTCTCTGGCCAGGAAAAGGAGGCATTGTATTTTGGGTCAAATTGTTGTTTACTACTTTTTTTCTTCTGTGCTGTTTAAGTTCAGATAGTTGTGCTGTTCTGGAGAAGTAAGAGATTACTGGGCATTTTCTTCTTTGACTGGTATGAATTTTGAGCAATTCAGGGGTATAATCTTGCCCAGTGGTAATATCACTCAGTAGCTACAATCCGTACTTAGAGCTACAAATTCAAGAATAACTAGACTTGTATTTACACGTGAGTGCAAAGATCAGTTAAACATAGGTTATTTAAAGACAAACTGAAGGTGCTAGAAACTTCTGGTTTAGAGATGTAACCCAGAAAGTTTCTGTAGCTCTTGTGTGCTAGGTACTAGATTGATTGTAGAACATTGGTCTTTTGGCTAATATTATACTGTTTCGCAGCTCTCGGGTCGACCCGTGATCTTCAGAACTCATCAGGTCTCTCTTTCTTGTGTGGAATTTTCCTCACAAGGGGTTTTGGTTTGTGTAAACAAAGCTGATGCAGTACATCTGGGCCATGTCCTTGTACTGATATAACTCTGTGCACCAGGTTGGATAGCTCAATGGGATTATTTTGGGCTGCTTAGTTCCCAGCACCAAAACAAAGTGTCTCCAAGTCCAAAGACCTACCAGTAAAATAAAGATCCTATTGTAGTAAAGTCACTAGTATCTTGCAGAGTCAATGTGAAGTCATTGGTGACAGGGAGGGGTCCAGTTATATATGACCTGTTATGGCACTGTTCAATTCACTAGTGTACAGAATCCAGTTATGAACTAAATGGTTTACAATTTTTTTTAATTCAGGGAGATTCAATAGTAGGTCAGCACCCTCTATGGAGTCCCCTGTGACACCTAAGCTTCAAAGGACGTATCTTGGAATATGATATTAGCGAATTAAACCACTGAACTCAGTTGATTTATTGGTTAGGGCTGGGAACTTGGCCTAGGGGTTCTCTAATGCAACCTCATATGTCAGTGTCTCTGAAACTGGGCTAAAGACATGTAAATGTACAGGAATTTATATAGCGCACATCACTGAGCGGTTTCTAAGCGCTTGCTTAGGGTACCCGTCCTGGTATTCCCCTGTGAGATAACCCCGGCAGGGTATCCGCAAGGTGCAAGCCAGGCATCCCGCCGCGAGGGGCCGTTGTGGAGATTAAGCAAGCTATTGCCCAGAGTCGCAGAGTGTGAACCCGTGAATCGAGTAGGCACCGGAGCGAGAATTGTCGAGTCCATGGACATTTTTTTTTAGGACTCAAGACCCCGCCGAGCCGGGAATTGAACGCTGGTCCCGGGCTGACCTCTGCTTCCAGGTCTGTCTCCTCTAACCAGTGGGCCACACTTCTCCACTGGTCCACTGGTTCTCAAATCAGGTTGACCCCCCTAAGGCAACATAAGTGGGTCCCATCTTGAGGATGTGTTTATTTTGCTTGGTCGAAAGGGCATTTAAAACTGCACACACACAGGCTGCAGTGGCAGGCCCAAGACATGTTTAAGTGGATGGTACAACTAGTGCTGCAAGCTCCACTGGTAGCATCTAATATCCAGGCCCTGGGCTCAGGTAGTGCCACTTTACTAGGGTCTTACAAGTAAATGAAATATGCCAATTGGGTATAAGCCAATTCAACAGGTTTTAAGGAGAGAGCACATGCACTTTAGCATTGGTTGGCAGTGGTAAATGCGCTGTCGAAGGTCAGCAAAAATGAAGTCTGCAAAAACAGGTCTGAAGGCAGAAAGTTGAGGGCAAACCACACCAAGGATGCCAGGTCTAACACAAGAGATTCACTAGAGCTGGGAGTAACCTAGTCTGGCAAAGGAAATTGACTGGCACAGACCCATCAGGTAGAATAGATTTCAGAGAGTGGGACCTTGCGAGTAAAATGTTCAGTTTAGCACGTCTAACATTGACAAAATCAGTCCGCTGAAGCAAAAGGAGCACCTTTAGAGGGTTTGCATAGGAGGTACCAACCTGCTTGTACCCTCTAGGATCCTTTTGTGCAAGAACTTTCTTTTAAGCCCAGATACATTTTGCTTTTATGCTTTTAGTCTGCTAAGCAGGTGTATTCTTTTCCCACCAATGGAACTTTGCTCCAACTCCAATAATGCACCTTGAAATCTACCCACAAAATCTTTTGTACATAACATAATCCTATCTAGAAATCCCTGCTGAAATCTTTGGGCCACCGGAAGTCCTAAGTTACTTGCCTCCATTCCCATTCCCATTCCCAAGCCAAATCCCTTGAAGAATACAAAAAGTTTGTTTTATCTAACATCCTAAGTGGCCAAGGTTATGTCCAGACATGGGTCCTTACTCACTGTGCCACTGGAAGCAAGCTACGCTTGACTGAATAGCCGCAATCGGTGTGAGACCTCTCTGGGGTTGCTTGTGTTCCAGTTCAGAGAGGACCTGGCTTGGCAGTTTTAAGTGAACTGTTCCTGTTGGAGCAGAGTCAAGATTCATTTGCATACAGCTGGGTCTGATCTGAGGTGGCATGGTGGGCAAAACAACAATGGGTTATATGCAAGCCAGAGCGATCGCCAGTGGTTAAACTTATTGCAAGCGTTCTCCCTTCCCCCTTTATCTGTTTGGGATAACAAAGGGATCATTAGAGGTCCTCGTTGATTGAAACATCATGGCAGAGAGGTGGGAATACTTAAGAGTAAAACGAAACTACCATCGGAATGCTTTGCATAATGTGTCCATCCCAAAAGCATTGAAATACCTTGATTAGGCTGAGAATTCTACTGGAGACTCTAACTACAGGTAGATGGTGTTCCCTGTCCCTGCTCTAATTTTCCAGCCATCTTGAATGAGCTGAGTGATAATCTGATATCATTCGTCAGTAATAAAATAGTTTCTTTCAGTGTAGGATCACCAATAGTGCTGTCTGGGTGCAGGATCCTTCCCTGTTCGATCTTTCTTTTGTAAGTTCACAACTGTCATTGTGTCCCCCATGGAAGCTGTGAATGGCTAAAATCAGGACTTCCTCTCTCTTTAGGGGATATTCCCGATGCCATTGAATAGACAACTATAACTCCAGTCACTAAACACAAAAAAACCTTCTATAGATCCTGACAACTTATAGCCCAATCTTGGACCTTTCCCATGTGTTGCAAAGATGCTAGGAAAAGGTTCCACCTACCAGTGGTCATCATACATGAAGTTTTCATGACTTCCAAACTGGCGTTATTCCACCTCATGGTACTGAGGAAACACTTTTCAGTTTCTTTGCCTAGGGTAACACGTGTGCCATGATTCTGATAAATCTCACCAGAATATTTAATGCACCTACTCCTTGATAGACGGGCAAGATCACTAGGCATGGCTCAAATTATGACAGTGGTTTTCCCCCCATTAAACTCAATTACTTTTGTCCCAGTAACTCTAATTGCTGGGCCCAATGGAAGTAACAGGCTTAATGTAATATGGACCTTGGTATGTAAAATCACAGTGGCAGGTGGCGTGTGCAGGCGGTCTCTGGGATGCTGTCATGGCAGGTGATTTTCGTGACACAGCATGAGTAGTACTGTGTAAACGTTACTGAGCTACAGCACACACTGATGATATTGTCAATTGTGTCTGCTGCTGTTGTTTGAGAGACACAACCTAGCCGAGCTGCATGTCGCAAATGAGGCTACTGACCTTAGATGTTTTTCACCAGTCATCTCTTGTCCAACACGAGGTGAGGTAAGTCACTCACACCAGTGCAGCTGGGCCACTTTTACAGACAACGTCTGCATAGAGCATCTGTCATTTCCAAAACGTTCTCCGGATTAGTAAAACCATTCCAGGAGGCAGAATGAGACATTATCTACACCACACAATGGACTACTTTTCTGTTATTAGCATTATTAATGAGAAAAGGCTGTCACTGAGCTCAGCTAATATTCTTGAGTTGCTCTAATACAAGATCTGTAACACTTTGAAGGACTGTTTGTAAACTTCGCAATCTTGTAGAACTTTTTAGATAGAAGGGGCCTCCAAAAATGATAAATAATTTGGCATAATAGCAGAGATGGACTAGAAACCTGTAGCAACATTGGCAAAATGTGTACTTTTGGCCTTGTAATGCACCAAAGCAACAAAGCAAACAAGTCCAACTCCCTCCCCAAACATTTACCCAAAGCAAATTTTGAAAATACCAAACTACATTATTAGTTCAGTGTCTGTGTTACAGCCCAGAAATGTATTCTTTTCCAGTTGTAAAAGTGCACCTGGAGGCCATGCCGTGTGGTAGTTGGACATCTGCTGAAAGTTTGGTGCAGGGCCTGGCCAAAAGCCAGGGCCTTCAGTCAAGCCTTGTTACACAAGACCATAGATTTTACACAACTGGGGTTGGATATCCTCACAGTTTCAAAATTGTATATCGTAAAAATAAAAATGAAAAACAGAAAATCATAACAACAAAAAAACTGTTGTTAAAGTGAGATTATTATTAGGGTTGGTTTTAAGATTTCAATTTATCTTTAAATAAACCTCTTTTTAAAGTTAAAAAGTCAGAGATTAAGCACAGTTATGGTTACAAATGAAAACCAAAACCTACTGAGACTCCCCAGTTACACCTAGCATCGGCCACTATAACTCTAACTGCAGCCACGCATATCATAACTAACACACCAATTGAAGTGTTGGACCACATTACACATGTTGCCAAAAATGTATTTTTTGTGTTTCATTTTAAGGTAGTGCGCTTAGAAATACCGTTTTTAGTTTCTCTCTCCTTAATAAATTGTTGCTAAAGCAATGCCCAGTGACGGAGTGAATTGAATGCGATTCTGTGGCTACAGGCTTTACTACATAATTATTGATTTATCGAATTTGCAACTTAATTTCCACAAAAACACTTGTTTCTGATTCTGTTTTAGGGGCTGTCATGGCAACAAAACCTATATTTCATAGCGAACCATGAAATACGTCCTAAAGTTCACCGTTCTCTGTGAAATTTGGCTTTTAGTAGTTCTGAATTTTATGCAATAACCTCCCCCTCAAAAAAAAGTAAAGCGGAAGGAAAAATATCTCTTCAGTTGTCAATATAACTTCATAATTTAACCCTTCATAGCTCACCCTACACATCCAATGCTAGAATCTCAAACAACAATGAACGAATTTACACCAAACCAAACAAAAATGCTGTTCTGAGTAAAGTTGTAGTTTCATGCCAAGTTAGGTGTAATTCTGTTTAGCGTTTCTTTATGTATCGAAGAGCAAAATTTGCTATGTAAGTTAAAGTGGGAAACACTTTTTTATGCTCCTTTTTATTCCTCCTCCTATCCCCACACCTTACTCAAAGGCGGATCTGCATTAAATATCATATAGATCTTAAGCATGGCTCCTCCTGTTGACTTTATAGAGCACTTCTCCTTAAAGATCTTGAGTGATCATTTATGAACTGTGCCATAGCTGCTGCACAGCAGAAAACCCACGCGCGGACTGTGAGCTTCATTCTGAAAGTTAAGAAATGCCAGAAGGTTGACCAGGGCAGGCCTGAACTGCTGCTGAATAATGCATAATTCACCAGGGTTTCAGTTTGGGGATGCCAATCTGCAAAGAACAGCATGGTAGAGGAGGCGGCAAGAGCCCTGCCAGAGATGTGTGTTGATGGCACAGAGGCAGTGATATTATTACTAATTTTCTGCTCCTGATGGCTATCTTAGAGTGGTGGTGGTCTACATTTTTTTAAATCAATTTGTATTCATTAGTAGTGCTTTGTAGTACTGGTGCATAACTTCAAAATCATATTTGCAAAGCCTTTACAGGTATTACAGCAATGTTATAGCCACAATAATTCAGATTCCACAATAAATGTGAGGATTGTTGCCTGAGAAACGCCGAGCCCTTCTAGTCCATGGCGCTGGTATGATGAGCAGCAGGATCAGCATTGCTGAAAATAAAGAAGTAGGTAAACAAACAACCCAAACTAACACACCTGTAACGAATACCCGTTGAGTATGGCAGATATTTTGAAATGGTAAAGACAGCAGGGCACAAAGGGATTCTGGTTAATGCACCAGGGTTCTGTTCAGACAACCACTAAACCTCTATCTATTGTCAAAATTCTGTATAATTTATCCCCCATGTTTGGGGCCCTTAGTGGTCGGGGTGGTGGGGGTGCATTAGTCACAGCACATATAAGGGGGGAGATTTAATGGATTTACCTAGACTCTTAGGCCTTCAGGCGGGTCTAATGTCCTCTAGGAAGGCAATTGTAATTTTGTCCCAATGTGTCCCAATAGTGCGTTTGCGTATTGCCCTGTCCTTCTCTCTTAGCACAGCCACAGACTCCATCTCGATCCATTATTATTATTACTATTATTATTTATAGATTTATACAGCGCAAGGCTACCCAACAGTGTCTCCTGGTGCTGTACAGGGCAGCAGACAAGCCTTAGGCTGCAAAAACGACAGCCCCGGATGTAGAATTAAACTTGGTGAGTATAAAATAAAGTCTTTAGATTCTTACGGAAGGCTAGCAATGACTGACACTTCCTGAGCTCGATTGGAAGAGTTCCAGAGTTTTGGGCCCAAGTAAGCAAATGAGCGGCCTCTTATGTGAGCAAGGCGGAACCTGGGCACAGAAAACAGTGAGAGACTGAATGATCTCCGCTGTCGGGCAGGCGCGTAAGGATTCAGCAGGCTTTGTATATAAGAGGGCGCCAAACCATGTTTGGCCCGGCACATGTAGCGTAAAGCCTTGAATTTGATGCACTTGTTCATTTTAAGCCAGTGGATTTTATGAAGCAAAGGTGAAACTGAGGCATGTCTAGGGAGCCGAAAAAGGAGGCGCGCATCCGCATTCTGTATGATCTACAGACGGTGGACTGAGGCTTTATCTGCGCCCAAATACAAAACATTGCCGTAATCTAGTCTGGATGTCACCAAAGCCTGCATTACCGCTCTCTGGGCTGCAGTTGGAATTAACCAGAGGATCTTATTAAGCCATGTGAGAACAGCAAAGCAGGTCGCAGTGACCCCAGACACCTGAGGTTTGTGGGAGAGATTGTTATCAATAATAAAACTCAGGTTCTTAACTTTAGCAACCGGAGCAAGTAATGGTCCCAGAGTATCAGTCCAGTGGTTAGTTCCCAAAGGTTCAGGGTTATTACCCAGAACAATGACCTCTTTTTTTAGTGCCGTTCATCTTCAAGGCATTTCTGGTCATCCACAAAGAGATATTTCTCAGTCCGAGCCGGAGAAGGAAGGGGCCTTGATGCTGAGCTGCTGAGAGAGAAACGATAATCTGGGTATCCTTTGCATAAAAGAAAAGATGGTAAATCCTGACTTCTCAGCATTTCTGCCAGAGGGCAAACATAGATATTAAAGAGCAGAGGGCTCAGAATCGATTCCTGAGGCACTCCAGAAGATAATGCTAAGGGATTCGATCTGGTGTTATTCCAGAAGACTTGAAAGGTGCGATCTTTTAAAAAAGAGATCAGCCACCTCAAGGCCAAACCCTCAATACCTGAGGTTTCAAGACGGTTTTCCAAGATGGAGTGTGACACTGTATCAAATAACGCACTCAAATCCAATAGAATGAGAGCTGCAGTACCTCTGCAGTCTTGCTGTTGCCTGAGCTATTCAGTGCCCCCAAGCAGAGCCAATGCCGTGCTATAGCCTGATCTAAAGCCATACTGTGATGGATGAAACAAATTGTGAATTGCAACAAAAGAGGATAGTTGGGCATTGATGTCTCTTTCCAGTACCGTAGAGAAAACAAAAAGGGGTGATATGAGGCAGAAATTTGACCAACATTGAGGCTCAAGACCGTTCTTTTTCAGTAAAGGAAGAACAAGGACATGTTTCCAACTCTGAGGTACGTGTCCTGAGCTTAATCAGCTATTGAGAAGTTTGAGAATCACAGTAATGGCAGCTTCACCCAAGAGTCTGAGTTTGTAAGTGGAAAGGACGTCAAATGGGGAGCCGGACGTGATAGATCCAAGTAATGATTGAAGTCTAGCCAAGACCTGTGATTCTTCTTTTTTTAATTGTGTTTATTCAAATGTATTTAACGTTGATTTCTGAAAAATTGTATACTGTGTAATGATGAGATTTTAAAATGTGTATATACAATAAATGTTTGACAGAGTAACTCATGGTGTGGTAAATTTTACTTTCCTTTTTATATTTTTAACATTGTTTCCTGTTTATACTGTTGTTTAAAAACTAAAAATTGTGTTCATGGTGGGTAGTACTAAATAACTGTAGTCCTGAACAAGGGTGCATAATAGTCATTTCTCTATAAATTCGGCATCATTGAGGATATAAGCAAGTAGAAGAGTGGGTAAACATAGCTGCTCTTACCATACACGGATAGAAGTTCAGTACAAATCATTGTAACTTTACCTTTCCCGCCATATTAGTGGCATGCTTCACAAATATGTCTCTTTGAAAATGGAACATTCGCCCTAGAACCCAAGAACTAGGTGTGAAACTCAGTCTTAGACTGTTCTCTCGTGGGGACACCCCTGTCTCTCATTTTATAGCCAAGTCCTGCTACAGCCAAGCCCTGATCCATTGCAGGACGGTTGCTCACCAATGTGAGACAGGACCCAGGGAAAACGAGTTCCACTTCATCGTGATAGATCTCCTACCTGATGGGAGCACCAGGTCTAGTTACCTGCTAACTACTTTTCCCACTTTTGGGCGTTTGAATAAGACTAAAAGGCAGCGTTACGTTTTGAAGATGTTTTCTAGGTCAGTTAATGACGTCAATATAGTGCGGATCTACTCCCAGTAAGTGGATACAACCGGGAGGACCGGAACATATGCCATTCCAGCGTTCGGGTCTTGGCAACGGGGACACGTAGCCTTAGCAGTGTTGTAGATTATTTGAAGCTGTGAATATGATCCATAATATTTTGTGAGAGAGGGAGATGGCTTTATCCCATTCTTTTTGGAGGAGAGGGAGGGCACACAAGTTCAATGTCTCATTTAGTATGGAGTTGTAATAAGAGGGTTGTGGTAGGTTTCGTAAGTGTTCGTATAAGCCAGGGACCAGCCTTTTTCCAGGACAGATAGTGAAACGTGTTTGAAGTACCGGGTGAGGGGTTGGTTCAGTGTCAGTGATGTTTCAGGTGTTGTTCAGTGTCGCCAGGATGTATATTGGGTCAGGAATAGTCTTACTGGTAATTTGTTGTGTTCAGTGAGTGTGTCCAAAGGAATCATTGTTTTCTCTTGGATGGGGTCCCCTAAGCAGAGTAACCCAGAGTTTTTCCATTGAGATGCAGGACTAGACTCTGAGCCCACTTCAAAGTAGCAAAGGATTCTCATGGGGATTGCCGGTGCATATGGCACCAAATCTGGTGTGACTGATACTGCTATGCATTAGCTAATGAGCGCTATTTGTATCAGCTTGTTGCATGCCATTGGTTCGGGGGCTGTAGGAACAAAGGTTTTGTGTGTGATTTCTAGTGCTGTATAACCATTGTGGGCTTCTGTCGACAACCAGCTAACCAGCAGAATGGTCATTGTAATTGGGCTGCCAAGGGGGGTGTGGCCAAGCACGAGATGTGAGAGGACGTGCCCGGGCTGAGCTCCGTGAGAGGCTCCCCCACCACGGGCCTTTTATCCTTCATTTCTAGGGGTACCGGGCCCAAACTCAAACCGAGTGCCCCCGGGACCCTGATCCACCACCAGGACGATTTTTGGAAGAATCGGAGCACCTGACCCTCCGACCGGCGGCGGCCCCGGCAGCTGGCCGCCCAGAGCACACTTCCGGTCGGCGACCCCAGTCACCTGAGGCCGGGGATCCGGCCTTGCGAGGTAGGCCGCGGCACATGTGGCCTCTGCGCCGCAACTGACCGGGGAACGGAGACCAAGTCCTGCACGCCGGACACTCCCCAGCGGCCCGGCTTCACAGGGGCCCCAGATCCGAACATTCAGCTTGCCGACGGGGCCCACGGCGACCCATAAACACAGCCTGCCCTGCCAGCCACTTCGAGGGATGGCCCGCCAAGCTCCGTGTGAGCCGAGGGGTGAGTGCGTGGGACTGTTTGGGAACCCGCTCTGGCGCCATCGCCCCTGGGTCATGGTGGCCCGAAACGGACACTGGGAGGCCTAGTCCCCTGGACCCCCTTGCTCGCCCATCGCCCCAACACGAGCCTAGCCGAGGGGAGGAACCCACACCACAGAACCCAATCCACCCGACGACCCAGCCACTCGTGGGCCCCGGGAGCTGCCGGTGACCAGGCCGTGCCGGCCCGTGGCGGGCAGTGACGCCAGCCCGCCTAGGCCACCAGCGTGGGAGCCACCCGGCCGGACTTGGCGGACACCGGAAGATCACCGGGCCCGGCTATAGCAGGGCCCACGCAGACACCGTCTCCCCTGGACCCAGCCGACCAGCACCGGAGGCCACACGGCCCGACCCCTCTGGGCCCCTGCACCCGTCCACTGCCTGGATGCCGTTCCTGGTCGGCGCCGGACCTATCTGACACCGAGGGGTCCAGGCCACGCCACGCGCAAGCTGGAACCACGTTGCGCTGACCCCCTGCCGACCGGCCCGACCCTGGGAGAATCTCCTGACTGGTACAGGAGCGGACACTGAGCACACGCCGCCTATATCGGACTGCCACTGAGCTATACGGGGCCCCCACGTGGCGCCTGGTGACACCTGGCATCTCCCAGCGCGGTGCGCCTTCCCAGGCCCTGAGGACAGACACAGTCGGAGAGATCTGTAGACCCAACCTGGCAGGCCGACGCATAGTGCAACCGAGAGGCAATTGCAACACGGGCGCTCCCGGCACGGGCTGGCACACCTTGGGGGATCTCATACCGGCCACTCCACGATCACCCCGACCTCCCCAGGCAGGGCCAAGACGCAGAATCCTGGAACCCTGCGGTGAGGCAGCCCCCACCCCCCCCACCCACGGACCACGCGCCATCCACCACGGGTGACGCAGAGAGCCTGGCTGAGAGACTCACACTCACGAGCCCCAACACTGCGCACTGCGAGGGCATACTCGCTTGACCGCCCAGCTGCGCAGACCACCCTCATGTCAGGGGGAACCAGGGCGAAGACTGGCACCGGAGGGCCACTGGGAAAAGGCAAAATGGTGAAGTCCACAGAAGCTGACCACACGGCCTCAAAACTGGACACTATGCTGGCAGCCATGGAGCGCCTGGAGGAGTCCATGCAGCTGACCCGTACGTCACTGGAGAACAGGATTGATAAGGTAGCTGTGGACCTGACACTCCTCCGAGCAGACCACAAGAAACTATCCGACCGCACAATGTCTCTGGAACATACGGTGGCGGAGACCACACCCAAGTTGGCACAGACGGACAAGCACGTCCGAGACCTGCTCAACCGAGTGGAGTTCCTCGAGGATAGAGCGGAGGATGCGGAGGGACGGGCCAGAAGGAACAACGTACGCATAGTGGGTCTGCCGGAACGATGGGAACGGAGAGAGACAGCGGAACACATGGAGACCTGGCTAAGAGAGCTACTACCAGAGGGCACGCTGTCACCACACTTTGTAGTGGAGAGGGCGCACAAAGTACCATCCCGCCCACCCCCGAGGGCTCCAACCCGAGACCAATGCTCATGCGAGTGTTGAACTACCGCGACCGGGACGCCATCCTCCGCGAAACACGGAAACTGTCAAACATACAGGTGGACAACGCCAAAGTGATGATCTTCTCTGATTACACCATACAGGTTCAACGGAGACGCCAATCCTTCCTCGCGGTGAAACAGCGGCTCAGACTCCTGGCTCTCAAGTATTCATTGCTATTCCCGGCACGACTCCGAGTGGTGGCACAGGACAAGACCCACTTTTTCGACACCCCGGAGGCGGCAGCGGCCTGGTTAGATTCAGGAGTGGACACGAATCCCGGACCCGCACCAATGGAGCAACGCCGGAACCGAGGCACGCGCAGGCGGAGACAACGACGCAACTCAAGGGCCGGGTCCCCGGCCGTGGAAGCAGAAATCGGCCCCACCCCGGAGCAGATGCAGAATGAACAACTGGAGGCCGTCCGCATAACAGCTGAGATCAGCGGGTCACAATCGCCTATCCTGATCTCCAACGCCAGCCCGCGATCACGCGGGAGCGAGGACGACGACTACATGTACGGATTGCCGGATGACTCGAACCCGGAGGGCCTGCCAGACGTCACACCCCAAACATCTGATCTGATAGCATGAGAAACCCTCCCCAGCCTAGCTCTGGCTAGATCACTGCAACCAACATAACGGAATGGCCAACTCACCTCGGAGCATGGCCCGATCGAGGGCCCACGCCAGCATCCCTGGCGACCCCGACAGACATGTACGCCCCCACCCTCGGGGTATGTCCTCTGTCCTCTGACCCCCCCCCATCCACCGGGCTGCCGCGGAGTCGCCGTGGCACCGGGTGGAGAGTTGAAGCTATTTCATTGGAGGGCCACCGGGACCATACCATTGAAGGGGTGGACGGACCCCTGGAGGTGAGTGCCCCTCCCGGAGGGAATGTAAGACATGGTCCTGCCATGGGACTGACCGTCCAGGTCCAGCGACATTGGGAACTCCGACCTGTCTGCGGACATTGACACTGACTCCTGGTGCCCTTATGGCCCAATGCCCGTGGAAGGGAGCCTCCACAGCTCTCTTGGCGTTACGAACTACCTTGTTCTATCCAAGTGCTGTATTTAGTCATCCCCCCATTGAACTCACGGATTGATTGAGCTCGATAGAGCGTTTGGGCGGTGACACGTTTTGTTGTTGCCCTTTTGGTATTATGTTTATGTTCTGGTTCTTCGTTTTGAGACTTGTATTGGCACTGAAATGCAACTGCGTGCATCCTTGGGTCTGTGGGAGAGGGCGGGGGGATAAAATGTTCACTGCTTGCTGCTGCTGTGCGGGTATGGGCGGGGTGGGTTGGGGGCCGGGGGGGGAGGGATGGGCACCTGGGCGCAATAAATACCATGATGGCTACAATGAAATTCTGCACCTGGAATGTTAGGGGCATGCACACACCCTCGCGTAGATACCAGGTGTACTCATATCTTAAGAGACATCAGATCCAGACTGCACTACTGCAGGAGACACACCTGGTCGCTGCCGAGGTGGCCGCGCTTCGCCGTAGGTGGAGAGGAAGATAATAGCCACCACCTTTTCAGCATTTGCGCGAGGGACCCTGATCTGGGTTCGGCCCGGAGTTCCGTTTGCACTGACACACAGCACTATTGACACTGAGGGGCGCTATGTCTTCATACAGGGCAGACTAGACGGGCAACAGATTGTCATAGCCTCCATATACGCACCTAATGTAGACCAGGGGAAATTCTTCATGCGGTTATCGGCGGTAATTGCGACCTGGCCAGACGTACCCCTGATGATAGGCGGGGATTACAACTGCGTGTTAGATGCCTCCCTTGACCGCTCGTCCCCCCCAGCGGCACTCGCCCCAGTGCAGACAACCTCCAGGGCCCTGCTTGACTGGGCAACACAATGGAACTTACGAGATGCCTGGCGCGTCAGAAACCCCACTGCCCGGGTGTATTCCTACTACTCGGGAGCCCACTCCTTACACGTCAGGTTGGACAGATACATGTTGTCCCGTGACCTGATCCCCTCCGTGACAGACACTGGCTACCTGGGCCGGACACACTCGGACCATAACCCACACACGCTGGTCTATGGATGGAGGCGCCCGCATCCGCCCATACCCACATGGCGCCTGCAACCGGATCTCCTGCTTGACATCACATTCCGAGAGGAGATATCCGGGAAGATCTTACAATATTTCGAGGACAATGCTGACTCGACCTCCTCCCCGAGGACCGAGTGGGACGCCTTCAAGGCGGTGACCCGGGGAAACTGCCTCGGCGTACAGGCGGGCCTGCGCAGACAGGTGGAAAGAGAGTTGACGCGGGCGGAGGAGGAACTGTTAGACAGGGAGCGGGAGGCAACGGGGGGCGATGATTCCCGACTGATCTCGGCTAGGGCAGACCGCGCCGTATTGCTGGAGCGCCTAAAGAACGTTAACTTCGCAGCACACTCCGCGCGCACCCACAACGCAGGTGACAAGCCCGGCAGGTTACTGTCGTGGTTGGTACGGGCGGTCTCTGGGATGCTGTCATGGCAGGTGATTTTCGTGACACAGCATGAGTAGTACTGTGTAAACGTTACTGAGCTACAGCACACACTGATGATATTGTCAATTGTGTCTGCTGCTGTTGTTTGAGAGACACAACCTAGCCGAGCTGCATGTCGCAAATGAGGCTACTGACCTTAGATGTTTTTCACCAGTCATCTCTTGTCCAACACGAGGTGAGGTAAGTCACTCACACCAGTGCAGCTGGGCCACTTTTACAGACAACGTCTGCATAGAGCATCTTTCATTTCCAAAACGTTCTCCGGATTAGTAAAACCATTCCAGGAGGCAGAATGAGACATTATCTACACCACACAATGGACTACTTTTCTGTTATTAGCATTATTAATGAGAAAAGGCTGTCACTGAGCTCAGCTAATATGCTTGAGTTGCTCTAATACAAGATCTGTAACACTTTGAAGGACTGTTTGTAAACTTCGCAATCTTGTAGAACTTTTTAGATAGAAGGGGCCTCCAAAAATGATAAATAATTTGGCATAATTGCAGAGATGGACTAGAAACCTGTAGCAACATTGGCAAAATGTGTACTTTTGGCCTTGTAATGCGCCAAAGCAACAAAGCAAACCAGTCCAACTCCCTCCCCAAACATTTACCCAAAGCAAATTTTGAAAATACCAAACTGCATTATTAGTTCAGTGTCTGTGTTACAGCCCAGAAATGTATTCTTTTCCAGTTGTAAAAGTGCACCTGGAGGCCATGCCGTGTGGTAGTTGGACATCTGCTGAAAGTTTGGTGCAGGGCCTGGCCAAAAGCCAGGGCCTTCAGTCAAGCCTTGTTACACAAGACCATAGATTTTACACAACTGGGGTTGGCTATCCTCACAGTTTCAAAATTGTATATCGTAAAAATAAAAATGAAAAACAGAAAATCACAACAACAAAAAAACTGTTGTTAAAGTGAGATTATTATTAGGGTTGGTTTTAAGATTTCAATTTATCTTTAAATAAACCTCTTTTTAAAGTTAAAAAGTCAGAGATTAAGCACAGTTATGGTTACAAATGAAAACCAAAACCTACTGAGACTCCCCAGTTACACCTAGCATCGGCCACTATAACTCTAACTGCAGCCACGCATATCATAACTAACACACCAATTGAAGTGTTGGACCACATTACACATGTTGCCAAAAATGTATTTTTTGTGTTTCATTTTAAGGTAGTGCGCTTAGAAATACCGTTTTTAGTTTCTCTCTCCTTAATAAATTGTTGCTAAAGCAATGCCCAGTGACGGAGTGAATTGAATGCGATTCTGTGGCTACAGGCTTTACTACATAATTATTGATTTATCGAATTTGCAACTTAATTTCCACAAAAACACTTGTTTCTGATTCTGTTTTAGGGGCTGTCATGGCAACAAAACCTATATTTCATAGCGAACCATGAAATACGTCCTAAAGTTCACCGTTCTCTGTGAAATTTGGCTTTTAGTAGTTCTGAATTTTATGCAATAACCTCCCCCTCAAAAAAAAGTAAAGCGGAAGGAAAAATATCTCTTCAGTTGTCAATATAACTTCATAATTTAACCCTTCATAGCTCACCCTACACATCCAATGCTAGAATCTCAAACAACAATGAACGAATTTACACCAAACCAAACAAAAATGCTGTTCTGAGTAAAGTTGTAGTTTCATGCCAAGTTAGGTGTAATTCTGTTTAGCGTTTCTTTATGTATCGAAGAGCAAAATTTGCTATGTAAGTTAAAGTGGGAAACACTTTTTTATGCTCCTTTTTATTCCTCCTCCTATCCCCACACCTTACTCAAAGGCGGACCTGCATTAAATATCATATAGATCTTAAGCATGGCTCCTCCTGTTGACTTTATAGAGCACTTCTCCTTAAAGATCTTGAGTGATCATTTATGAACTGTGCCATAGCTGCTGCACAGCAGAAAACCCACGCGCGGACTGTGAGCTTCATTCTGAAAGTTAAGAAATGCCAGAAGGTTGACCAGGGCAGGCCTGAACTGCTGCTGAATAATGCATAATTCACCAGGGTTTCAGTTTGGGGATGCCAATCTGCAAAGAACAGCATGGTAGAGGAGGCGGCAAGAGCCCTGCCAGAGATGTGTGTTGATGGCACAGAGGCAGTGATATTATTACTAATTTTCTGCTCCTGATGGCTATCTTAGAGTGGTGGTGGTCTACATTTTTTTAAATCAATTTGTATTCATTAGTAGTGCTTTGTAGTACTGGTGCATAACTTCAAAATCATATTTGCAAAGCCTTTACAGGTATTACAGCAATGTTATAGCCACAATAATTCAGATTCCACAATAAATGTGAGGATTGTTGCCTGAGAAACGCCGAGCCCTTCTAGTCCATGGCGCTGGTATGATGAGCAGCAGGATCAGCATTGCTGAAAATAAAGAAGTAGGTAAACAAACAACCCAAACTAACACACCTGTAACGAATACCCGTTGAGTATGGCAGATATTGTGAAATGGTAAAGACAGCAGGGCACAAAGGGATTCTGGTTAATGCACCAGGGTTCTGTTCAGACAACCACTAAACCTCTATCTATTGTCAAAATTCTGTATAATTTATCCCCCATGTTTGGGGCCCTTAGTGGTCGGGGTGGTGGGGGTGCATTAGTCACAGCACATATAAGGGGGGAGATTTAATGGATTTACCTAGACTCTTAGGCCTTCAGGCGGGTCTAATGTCCTCTAGGAAGGCAATTGCAATTTTGTCCCAATGTGTCCCAATAGTGCGTTTGCGTAGTGCCCTGTCCTTCTCTCTTAGCACAGCCACAGACTCCATCTCGATCCATTATTATTATTACTATTATTATTTATAGATTTATACAGCGCAAGGCTACCCAACAGTGTCTCCTGGTGCTGTACAGGGCAGCAGACAAGCCTTAGGCTGCAAAAACGACAGCCCCGGATGTAGAATTAAACTTGGTGAGTATAAAATAAAGTCTTTAGATTCTTACGGAAGGCTAGCAATGACTGACACTTCCTGAGCTCGATTGGAAGAGTTCCAGAGTTTTGGGCCCAAGTAAGCAAATGAGCGGCCTCTTATGTGAGCAAGGCGGAACCTGGGCACAGAAAACAGTGAGAGACTGAATGATCTCCGCTGTCGGGCAGGCGCGTAAGGATTCAGCAGGCTTTGTATATAAGAGGGCGCCAAACCATGTTTGGCCCGGCACATGTAGCGTAAAGCCTTGAATTCGATGCACTTGTTCATTTTAAGCCAGTGGATTTTATGAAGCAAAGGTGAAACTGAGGCATGTCTAGGGAGCCGAAAAAGGAGGCGCGCATCCGCATTCTGTATGATCTACAGACGGTGGACTGAGGCTTTATCTGCGCCCAAATACAAAACATTGCCGTAATCTAGTCTGGATGTCACCAAAGCCTGCATTACCGCTCTCTGGGCTGCAGTTGGAATTAACCAGAGGATCTTATTAAGCCATGTGAGAACAGCAAAGCAGGTCGCAGTGACCCCAGACACCTGAGGTTTGTGGGAGAGATTGTTATCAATAATAAAACTCAGGTTCTTAACTTTAGCAACCGGAGCAAGTAATGGTCCCAGAGTATCAGTCCAGTGGTTAGTTCCCAAAGGTTCAGGGTTATTACCCAGAACAATGACCTCTTTTTTTAGTGCCGTTCATCTTCAAGGCATTTCTGGTCATCCACAAAGAGATATTTCTCAGTCCGAGCCGGAGAAGGAAGGGGCCTTGATGCTGAGCTGCTGAGAGAGAAACGATAATCTGGGTATCATTTGCATAAAAGAAAAGATGGTAAATCCTGACTTCTCAGCATTTCTGCCAGAGGGCAAACATAGATATTAAAGAGCAGAGGGCTCAGAATCGATTCCTGAGGCACTCCAGAAGATAATGCTAAGGGATTCGATCTGGTGTTATTCCAGAAGACTTGAAAGGTGCGATCTTTTAAAAAAGAGATCAGCCACCTCAAGGCCAAACCCTCAATACCTGAGGTTTCAAGACGGTTTTCCAAGATGGAGTGTGACACTGTATCAAATAACGCTCTCAAATCCAATAGAATGAGAGCTGCAGTACCTCTGCAGTCTTGCTGTTGCCTGAGCTATTCAGTGCCCCCAAGCAGAGCCAATGCCGTGCTATAGCCTGATCTAAAGCCATACTGTGATGGATGAAACAAATTGTGAATTGCAACAAAAGAGGATAGTTGGGCATTGATGTCTCTTTCCAGTACCGTAGAGAAAACAAAAAGGGGTGATATGAGGCAGAAATTTGACCAACATTGAGGCTCAAGACCGTTCTTTTTCAGTAAAGGAAGAACAAGGACATGTTTCCAACTCTGAGGTACGTGTCCTGAGCTTAATCAGCTATTGAGAAGTTTGAGAATCACAGTAATGGCAGCTTCACCCAAGAGTCTGAGTTTGTAAGTGGAAAGGACGTCAAATGGGGAGCCGGACGTGATAGATCCAAGTAATGATTGAAGTCTAGCCAAGACCTGTGATTCTTCTTTTTTTAATTGTGTTTATTCAAATGTATTTAACGTTGATTTCTGAAAAATTGTATACTGTGTAATGATGAGATTTTAAAATGTGTATATACAATAAATGTTTGACAGAGTAACTCATGGTGTGGTTGGTAAATTTTACTTTCCTTTTTATATTTTTAACATTGTTTCCTGTTTATACTGTTGTTTAAAAACTAAAAATTGTGTTCATGGTGGGTAGTACTAAATAACTGTAGTCCTGAACAAGGGTGCATAATAGTCATTTCTCTATAAATTCGGCATCATTGAGGATATAAGCAAGTAGAAGAGTGGGTAAACATAGCTGCTCTTACCATACACGGATAGAAGTTGAGTACAAATCATTGTAACTTTACCTTTCCCGCCATATTAGTGGCATGCTTCACAAATATGTCTCTTTGAAAATGGAACATTCACCCTAGAACCCAAGAACTAGGTGTGAAACTCAGTCTTAGACTGTTCTCTCGTGGGGACACCCCTGTCTCTCATTTTATAGCCAAGTCCTGCTACAGCCAAGCCCTGATCCATTGCAGGACGGTTGCTCACCAATGTGAGACAGGACCCAGGGAAAACGAGTTCCACTTCATCGTGATAGATCTCCTACCTGATGTGAGCACCAGGTCTAGTTACCTGCTAACTACTTTTCCCACTTTTGGGCGTTTGAATAAGACTAAAAGGCAGCGTTACGTTTTGAAGATGTTTTCTAGGTCAGTTAATGACGTCAATATAGTGCGGATCTACTCCCAGTAAGTGGATACAACCGGGAGGACCGGAACATATGCCATTCCAGCGTTCGGGTCTTGGCAACGGGGACACGTAGCCTTAGCAGTGTTGTAGATTATTTGAAGCTGTGAATATGATCCATAATATTTTGTGAGAGAGGGAGATGGCTTTATCCCATTCTTTTTGGAGGAGAGGGAGGGCACACAAGTTCAATGTCTCATTTAGTATGGAGTTGTAATAAGAGGGTTGTGGTAGGTTTCGTAAGTGTTCGTATAAGCCAGGGACCAGCCTTTTTCCAGGACAGATAGTGAAACGTGTTTGAAGTACCGGGTGAGGGGTTGGTTCAGTGTCAGTGATGTTTCAGGTGTTGTTCAGTGTCGCCAGGATGTATATTGGGTCAGGAATAGTCTTACTGGTAATTTGTTGTGTTCAGTGAGTGTGTCCAAAGGAATCATTGTTTTCTCTTGGATGGGGTCCCCTAAGCAGAGTAACCCAGAGTTTTTCCATTGAGATGCAGGACTAGACTCTGAGCCCACTTCAAAGTAGCAAAGGATTCTCATGGGTATTGCCGGTGCATATGGCACCAAATCTGGTGTGACTGATACTGCTATGCATTAGCTAATGAGCGCTATTTGTATCAGCTTGTTGCATGCCATTGGTTCGGGGGCTGTAGGAACAAAGGTTTTGTGTGTGATTTCTAGTGCTGTATAACCATTGTGGGCTTCTGTCGACAACCAGCTAACCAGCGGAATGGTCATTGTAATTGGGCTGCCAAGGGGGGTGTGGCCAAGCACGAGATGTGAGAGGACGTGCCCGGGCTGAGCTCCGTGAGAGGCTCCCCCACCACGGGCCTTTTATCCTTCATTTCTAGGGGTACCGGGCCCAAACTCAAACCGAGTGCCCCCGGGACCCTGATCCACCACCAGGACGATTTTTGGAAGAATCGGAGCACCTGACCCTCCGACCGGCGGCGGCCCCGGCAGCTGGCCGCCCAGAGCACACTTCCGGTCGGCGACCCCAGTCACCTGAGGCCAGGGATCCGGCCTTGCGAGGTAGGCCGCGGCACATGTGGCCTCTGCGCCGCAACTGACCGGGGAACGGAGACCAAGTCCTGCACGCCGGACACTCCCCAGCGGCCCGGCTTCACAGGGGCCCCAGATCCGAACATTCAGCTTGCCGACGGGGCCCACGGCGACCCATAAACACAGCCTGCCCTGCCAGCCACTTCGAGGGATGGCCCGCCAAGCTCCGTGTGAGCCGAGGGGTGAGTGCGTGGGACTGTTTGGGAACCCGCTCTGGCGCCATCGCCCCTGGGTCATGGTGGCCCGAAACGGACACTGGGAGGCCTAGTCCCCTGGACCCCCTTGCTCGCCCATCGCCCCAACACGAGCCTAGCCGAGGGGAGGAACCCACACCACAGAACCCAATCCACCCGACGACCCAGCCACTCGTGGGCCCCGGGAGCTGCCGGTGACCAGGCCGTGCCGGCCCGTGGCGGGCAGTGACGCCAGCCCGCCTAGGCCACCAGCGTGGGAGCCACCCGGCCGGACTTGGCGGACACCGGAAGATCACCGGGCCCGGCTATAGCAGGGCCCACGCAGACACCGTCTCCCCTGGACCCAGCCGACCAGCACCGGAGGCCACACGGCCCGACCCCTCTGGGCCCCTGCACCCGTCCACTGCCTGGATGCCGGTCCTGGTCGGCGCCGGACCTATCTGACACCGAGGGGTCCAGGCCACGCCACGCGCAAGCTGGAACCACGTTGCGCTGACCCCCTGCCGACCGGCCCGACCCTGGGAGAATCTCCTGACTGGTACAGGAGCGGACACTGAGCACACGCCGCCTATATCGGACTGCCACTGAGCTATACGGGGCCCCCACGTGGCGCCTGGTGACACCTGGCATCTCCCAGCGTGGTGCGCCTTCCCAGGCCCTGAGGACAGACACAGTCGGAGAGATCTGTAGACCCAACCTGGCAGGCCGACGCATAGTGCAACCGAGAGGCAATTGCAACACGGGCGCTCCCGGCACGGGCTGGCACACCTTGGGGGATCTCATACCGGCCACTCCACGATCACCCCGACCTCCCCAGGCAGGGCCAAGACGCAGAATCCTGGAACCCTGCGGTGAGGCAGCCCCCACCCCCCCCACCCACGGACCACGCGCCATCCACCACGGGTGACGCAGAGAGCCTGGCTGAGAGACTCACACTCACGAGCCCCAACACTGCGCACTGCGAGGGCATACTCGCTTGACCGCCCAGCTGCGCAGACCACCCTCATGTCAGGGGGAACCAGGGCGAAGACTGGCACCGGAGGGCCACTGGGAAAAGGCAAAATGGTGAAGTCCACAGAAGCTGACCACACGGCCTCAAAACTGGACACTATGCTGGCAGCCATGGAGCGCCTGGAGGAGTCCATGCAGCTGACCCGTACATCACTGGAGAACAGGATTGATAAGGTAGCTGTGGACCTGACACTCCTCCGAGCAGACCACAAGAAACTATCCGACCGCACAACGTCTCTGGAACATACGGTGGCGGAGACCACACCCAAGTTGGCACAGACGGACAAGCACGTCCGAGACCTGCTCAACCGAGTGGAGTTCCTCGAGGATAGAGCGGAGGATGCGGAGGGACGGGCCAGAAGGAACAACGTACGCATAGTGGGTCTGCCGGAACGATGGGAACGGAGAGTAACAGCGGAACACATGGAGACCTGGCTAAGAGAGCTACTACCAGAGGGCACGCTGTCACCACACTTTGTAGTGGAGAGGGCGCACAAAGTACCATCCCGCCCACCCCCGAGGGCTCCAACCCGAGACCAATGCTCATGCGAGTGTTGAACTACCGCGACCGGGACGCCATCCTCCGCGAAACACGGAAACTGTCAAACATACAGGTGGACAACGCCAAAGTGATGTTCTTCTCTGATTACACCATACAGGTTCAACGGAGACGCCAATCCTTCCTCGCGGTGAAACAGCGGCTCAGACTCCTGGCTCTCAAGTATTCATTGCTATTCCCGGCACGACTCCGAGTGGTGGCACAGGACAAGACCCACTTTTTCGACACCCCGGAGGCGGCAGCGGCCTGGTTAGATTCAGGAGTGGACACGAATCCCGGACCCGCACCAATGGAGCAACGCCGGAACCGAGGCACGCGCAGGCGGAGACAACGACGCAACTCAAGGGCCGGGTCCCCGGCCGTGGAAGCAGAAATCGGCCCCACCCCGGAGCAGATGCAGAATGAACAACTGGAGGCCGTCCGCATAACAGCTGAGATCAGCGGGTCACAATCGCCTATCCTGATCTCCAACGCCAGCCCGCGATCACGCGGCAGCGAGGACGACGACTACATGTACGGATTGCCGGATGACTCGAACCCGGAGGGCCTGCCAGACGTCACACCCCAAACATCTGATCTGATAGCATGAGAAACCCTCCCCAGCCTAGCTCTGGCTAGATCACTGCAACCAACATAACGGAATGGCCAACTCACCTCGGAGCATGGCCCGATCGAGGGCCCACGCCAGCATCCCTGGCGACCCCGACAGACATGTACGCCCCCACCCTCGGGGTATGTCCTCTGTCCTCTGACCCCCCCCATCCACCGGGCTGCCGCGGAGTCGCCGTGGCACCGGGTGGAGAGTTGAAGCTATTTCATTGGAGGGCCACCGGGACCATACCATTGAAGGGGTGGACGGACCCCTGGAGGTGAGTGCCCCTCCCGGAGGGAATGTAAGACATGGTCCTGCCATGGGACTGACCGTCCAGGTCCAGCGACATTGGGAACTCCGACCTGTCTGCGGACATTGACACTGACTCCTGGTGCCCTTATGGCCCAATGCCCGTGGAGGGGAGCCTCCACAGCTCTCTTGGCGTTACGAACTACCTTGTTCTATCCAAGTGCTGTATTTAGTCATCCCCCCATTGAACTCACGGATTGATTGAGCTCGATAGAGCGTTTGGGCGGTGACACGTTTTGTTGTTGCCCTTTTGGTATTATGTTTATGTTCTGGTTCTTCGTTTTGAGACTTGTATTGGCACTGAAATGCAACTGCGTGCATCCTTGGGTCTGTGGGAGAGGGCGGGGGGATAAAATGTTCACTGCTTGCTGCTGCTGTGCGGGTATGGGCGGGGTGGGTTGGGGGCCGGGGGGGGAGGGATGGGCACCTGGGCGCAATAAATACCATGATGGCTACAATGAAATTCTGCACCTGGAATGTTAGGGGCATGCACACACCCTCGCGTAGATACCAGGTGTACTCATATCTTAAGAGACATCAGATCCAGACTGCACTACTGCAGGAGACACACCTGGTCGCTGCCGAGGTGGCCGCGCTTCGCCGTAGGTGGAGAGGAAGATAATAGCCACCACCTTTTCAGCATTTGCGCGAGGGACCCTGATCTGGGTTCGGCCCGGAGTTCCGTTTGCACTGACACACAGCACTATTGACACTGAGGGGCGCTATGTCTTCATACAGGGCAGACTAGACGGGCAACAGATTGTCATAGCCTCCATATACGCACCTAATGTAGACCAGGGGAAATTCTTCATGCGGTTATCGGCGGTAATTGCGACCTGGCCAGACGTACCCCTGATGATAGGCGGGGATTACAACTGCGTGTTAGATGCCTCCCTTGACCGCTCGTCCCCCCCAGCGGCACTCGCCCCAGTGCAGACAACCTCCAGGGCCCTGCTTGACTGGGCAACACAATGGAACTTACGAGATGCCTGGCGCGTCAGAAACCCCACTGCCCGGGTGTATTCCTACTACTCGGGAGCCCACTCCTTACACGTCAGGTTGGACAGATACATGTTGTCCCGTGACCTGATCCCCTCCGTGACAGACACTGGCTACCTGGGCCGGACACACTCGGACCATAACCCACACACGCTGGTCTATGGATGGAGGCGCCCGCATCCGCCCATACCCACATGGCGCCTGCAACCGGATCTCCTGCTTGACACCACATTCCGAGAGGAGATATCCGGGAAGATCTTACAATATTTCGAGGACAATGCTGACTCGACCTCCTCCCCGAGGACCGAGTGGGACGCCTTCAAGGCGGTGACCCGGGGAAACTGCCTCGGCGTACAGGCGGGCCTGCGCAGACAGGTGGAAAGAGAGTTGACGCGGGCGGAGGAGGAACTGTTAGACAGGGAGCGGGAGGCAACGGGGGGCGATGATTCCCGACTGATCTCGGCTAGGGCAGACCGCGCCGTATTGCTGGAGCGCCTAAAGAACGTTAACTTCGCAGCACACTCCGCGCGCACCCACAACGCAGGTGACAAGCCCGGCAGGTTACTGTCGTGGTTGGTACGGCAAGACACACAATCCGCGTCAGTCCTATCAATCCGTACGGCCCAGGGCATTGAGGTTTACACCCAGACGCAGATCCATGAAGCGTTCACATCGCACTACAAATCCTTGTACAGCACACGGTTGCGGGCCACAGTGGTAGAGATCACAGACTACCTAGCGACATTACAGCTCCCGACTGCCACCGCTGCCCAACAAGCGGAACTAGGTGCCGCACTCACCGGCGAGGAACTGCGGGAGGTGATTTTCTCCCTCTCCAATTGCAAGGCGCCGGGCCCTGACGGACTCCCGGCGGAATTCTTTAAAGCCTACTCGCTGGTGTTGATACCAGAACTGCTGAAAATGTATAAGGCGGCGTCGGAAAACGCTGAACTCCCGGCGTCCCTAAATGCAGCTAACGTGGTCTCCCTGCTGAAACCGGGTAGGGAAGCGAACGAACTCGGTTCATATAGACCGTTAGCGCTCCTCAACACCGATTATAAAATACTCGCAGCGGCGCTGGCCCGGAGGCTTGCACCACTGATCCCCGCTCTGGTACACTCTGATCAGAATGGCTTCGTACCCACCGGAGCACATCCTACAATCTACGCCGCTTTTTCAGAGTCCAGCGATATGCAATCCCGACCTGGCCACGCTCGGGGTGTATCGTGCTTGACCTGGAAAAAGCGTTCGACTCGGTGGAATGGCCATATCTCCTCCGAGTCCTCGAGAAGTACGAGCTGGGCGACGCCTACGTCCAGATGGTGGGACTCCTCTATCGAGCGCCCGAAGTCCGGGTCCGGACTGGACGGTTGTTCTCCGACAGGATCCGCATCGGGAGAGGTACTAGGCAGGGCTGCCCCCTCTCCCCTATATTATTCGCCTTAGCGATGGAACCACTGGCGGAAATGCTCCGCGTCTCCGGAATCGCCTGGGGCATCCTGCTAGCGGATGGCATCCACTCGGTGTCTCTGTATGCCGACGATTTATTACTTTATGTTAGGGACCTCACGCGCATTCCTACGGCAATCACGGACATCTTTCGGACATTTGGAGACATGTCAGGGCTCCACGTTAACTGGGCCAAGTCGGGCGCCTATGCATTCGATGGCGAGATGCCACAGTGCGATGTGCGCATGATGGGTGAGACGCTCCGATGGCACCCGACGGTATTCCGGTACCTAGGGATCTTAATTTATCGGGACCCAGTGGATCTCCTAGAGGGTAACCTAGTGAGAGCGATATCCTCGCTTAAGGCCCAGGTCACGTTTTGGAACTCCCTCCCACTTAATGTGCCGGCAAGAGTGGCTCTAACCAAGATGATAATGCTCCCCCGGCTCCTCTATTATTACACCAACCTGCCAGTGTATGTGCCGGCGCGCATATTTAAGGGATTGGAAACCCTCACCAGACGCCTTATTTGGAATAAGGGGAGACCCCGGGTGGCGCTGAAGACCCTATACGCAGCCACAGACGCCGGAGGCTTAGCGGTCCCCGATCAGGAGCTCTACTACTTAGCAGCGCAGCTGCAATGGGTAGCCTACTGGCTGAGCGGTAAGAATCTGATGGACACGGCCACCGCCGACACCATCCTATCTCCCGTACAGGCAATAACGCTCTTCCACCCCCTAACACAGGGCCGACCTCCCACGCAGGTGCATGTGGCGGTAGCAAAACGGTGCTTCGCACGGAGCCTCAAGCTCACCAAACACACGGTGCCCTATGCCCCGAACCTACCTCTGCTGGGGACTCCCTTGGACGCTGACACGCTGTCCTCAACCGAACTGCGCAGCTGGACTGCGGCAGGCTTGGATGACCTGAGCGGCCTATATAGCGACGGAGAGCTACTGCCCTTCGAGGCCTTGGCCGCGGACACAGATCTGCCGGTGGGTCAATTCCTAGCACACGCCAGACTCCTGCATGAGTTGACGAAGACATGGGGTGATCTTAGCCATGAGCCACCCACCCATCTGCTCATCCAGTACTTACATGTGATGGGCAATGGGTCCCACATTGTGCATTGGCTTGCGCAAGCCCTACACAGTCATACTCAATTCTCCTCTCAACGACTGAGGGAGAAATGGGCGAACGACCGAGGCACGGACTGGACGGACAAGCAGTGGGCCGCTGTATTAGCGGGCGCCAGAGTTGTCCCCCGCAACGCGCGATTTAAAATGATCCAATATTATATCATCCACCGCGCATACCTAACTCCGGATAAGCTGAATCGCTACTTTGGACTCACTTCGTCAGCTTGTCCCAGATGTGGCCACCTGGACTCCGGCTTCCTACATGCACTCTGGAGCTGCGCTCATCTCACCCCGTACTGGTCGGCGGTCGCGGACATGCTGACGGCGGCAACAGGCGTCACCCTCCCCAAGACGTGGGAAGTATGCTTATTGGGACTCTACAAGAGAACCAAGCAGACTAAACTGCGGGAGTGTTTCTGGGACTTGGGCCTCATTACGGCGAAACGCCTTATCACCAGACGATGGAAAAATGCTGCCCCGCCGCGCCCTGCGGACTGGCGCCGCTCTCTTAGCAACTGGGCTTGTGCGGAGAGTGTGTCTCTACACAGGGAGGAGACCGCTGGCCTACGGAAATACCCGATAGCCCAAGACTGGGATGCTACACTACTCGCTTACCACCGAGCGTGCGCCCAGGCTGGCATTGAGTGCCGTCCCGACACAGAATAGCAAGGGCCCAATCACCTGCTGCCCGCGCCTGGCACAGGCTCCGCCGCCACCCCCCCCCCCCCCCCCTGGCTCCTTGAGACCTCGCACGACAGAGATGTCCCCCTGCCGCTTCCCCCCTTCCTCCCCCCCCGCCCTTCGCCCCCCCCCCCTCGCCCTGCGGCTGCAGCAACACCACCTCTCCAATTGTCCCCGCGCGACCCACATAGGATGCACCATACACAGCTAGAGTTTTAGATACACTACCACCCACGCAAATGCAAGTCCAACAGTTATTGACAGGTTTCCCCCCTCCCCTTGTATTATGCTCCCCCGTTATATCTTTTGGTTGTTCATACTGTACTCATGATACTGCTGGGCCCCCCTTCCCTGTTCGCGTCTCGCATACAGCAGGCTGGGTATATCCGTGGTCAGGGAACAGGCACCTAGCGACCCATGCAACAGCAGAGGGTATGGCACCGCCTCTACCCGCTACAGTGCTGATCAGGGAACTCAACTCCGGACAATAACTGTTGGCCCCCGAGACCACGCTGGTCCTTCTGCAGTGCTACGACCTGCGAGCACTGCGTCATGAGACATTTCCTGGAACCGTCACTTATGGACTAATGCACTTCCATCAGCCAATGTTTATTTTCACTCATGTATAACCGAAATGTCACCATGTACTATTTGCTGTGTGGCGTTTGCGACAATAATGCATTGTTATGACACTGTATGAATAACTACTGACTTATCTGTGAAACTAAATAAAGTTTGGGACCGTTGGTCTTAAAAAAAAAAAAAATTGTAATTGGGCTGCCAAATAGTATTGTTCAATGTCTGTAACACCTAGGCCCCTTGTTCACTGGGAGTTTGAGTTTTCGTACTGCAACTTTCAGAGTGCCATTGTTACATACTACTTTGCATCCTTTGTAGTGTGTGAAATATGGATCTCGGAATTTGGAACCGCAGATTGGATAAGTAATACAGCAAGCAGTCCAGCATTGCCATAAAGTGCAACCCTACTTGGGACTGCTATTGGCAGTTTCTTCCAAAAGTTGATCTGGGCCTTTATAGCAGAAGTTGCACGCAGAAGGTTATCATCCAGTGTGTATTCAAAGGTATTGTATGATAATTTCATTGCTGCATAAACCTTGCAGTTCACCCCAGAAATCTTCACCCTATCGACATTCTAAATGCCTGACCTCCGTAATCCTTGAATTTGGTGCCTTCTACTACCTTCATGCGCAGTTCCAGGGAATGGAGCATGGCCTGTCAGCAGGGCCAGAGTACCTTTTTTTTCCAGAGATAACGAAATGACATGTTTTGCCAGCGTTCTTTCTTGTGTATCTATCATAAAACTTTGTGAGGGGCATATGGGATTTAATGTGTTTCGTCCCAGTTAGCCATAAGTCCGGAAGCTTCCTTTAAAGCGATGAGTGTCTCCACTCTTTCTGTTACCCCCATGCAAATATCTCTCAGGTATATGAGGGCGTCATCTGCATATGAGAAGACGATATGTACCTCACTTCGTAGAGAAATCTGCCAATTCTGACCCATCTGGGGGAACCGCCGGTCCACAGGTTCGACTACTAATGCAAATAGGAGGAATAAGAGGGGGCACCCCTACCTGGTTCTGTATCTGAATGTGCTGGGTTTGGATATCAGTTGACCAGTTTTGACTGTGATGTGGGAGTGGTGTACAGGAGCTGTATCAGCTTGGTCATTCTGTGACGCAATGCCAGCTGGTGGTACTATTCAGTAGAAGGACATATTCTGGTAAACGTATGTTTCCTTCGTTGTATGTCTCAGCTCTTTTTATTTCTACGCCTAAAGTGATGAATATAACAGTCACAAGATTTAACACTCTTAACTTGCACATGATTGCAGCAGGTTAAGCTCCGCCCTTCAATGTGTAGCCAATCACCATGGGACAAAATGTATTCTGCATAAAAATTAGTATGTATTACTTGCACTGACATGAACTGTGGTAGGACGCACAACACTGCCACTATTAATATTTGTTTTGACACACTATGCCAAGCATACTAAAGCTTCCTTCCCTGGAATAAAGCTTAAACAGTGCTTCACCAAAACGGAATAATAAAGTAAAGTGCCCAGGTTATTTCTGCATCACATATAACTAGCATTATGATATATTTCTTTCGTTTGTTTTGATATTTTTTTAAGTGTATGTAGCTAACTACACCACTAAATGTTGAGCATAAAGTTTTATATTGTTCCCTATGCTTTGTTTCAGAGCACCCGTAGTCGCCAAGGCGAAGAACGAAATCCAGAGGTTGAGCTTGAAGTAAGTTATCTTGGTTCAATTTCTCTTCTGTGGTGCTATGCTATACATCTGAACCTCCTTTTGATAACGGAGCTCGAGTTAACCAATTTTTGAATCCTGCAACTTGGTTTGTTGATCTCATAAGGTGAACTTGAAAGAGAAGAAACCCACTATGTGTAAGCTATGATTGATGGGGTCCAACAGGAACTCTATGACTTTGAGTAACTGGATTACTTCTAAAGAAGTGTTTGTTCCAGCAAACCTTGGATGCATCCTGCCTTGATTTTCAAGGTCATCAGTGACTAGGAAGTGCATGCCTGCACAATAGTACTGCGCGAGTTTGGATGTAGGGGAGATCCAAGGCATTGTTTGCCTTGCTTCAGCCATATTTGTAATTGCTTCAAGAATGCCCTTTCTCTGCTAATGTAGCTTTCTGTCCATACTTTGTGAACAGAAAGAGGATGTACTCCAGCAATGATAAGTTTTCAGAATTCAGTTGTTTCCCTTTCAATGATTTTGTAGGAAATTCCTTTTTTAAATACGTTGTTATATATTTCTGCCTACCACTGTATATTTGGAGTTATTCTTTGTGAGTAAAATGTTGGAGGAAACATAGTTGATTTTTAAGGGAAGTTGCTAAGATGGAACCCTGACTGGCTTTTGTATTATGACTGATCTTGGGCGAATCGCCTTATGTGCGCTGTTTCCACCAGGCAACATCTAGTCCTTATTTTCACCGCTTATTTTAATTATTTCTAGAAACTTGTTGTGAAGGGATAGTAGTGACCCAAAAGGGGGAATTTATTGCACCTCGTAACACCATGGTAACTAGAGATATTCTTAAAACATGAAGATCAGAGCACAAATATGCCCAATTCTAGGATGTAACACCTGCTTCTAACATGTTTAATGTACAGCTTCCACATAGGTTATGCGAGTTCCACTCTTTCCTGTAAGGTAGCATTTTCTGCCTGCTCTGACCACCTTTGTTAGCCGGTCATATCCACTCACGGCATGTTCTGCTAACACTTGAAAGTTTGTCGGAGTTACAATTTTGTATCCTATATGTTAACTTATATAGGACTTTATTTAATACAATTATGATAGAACCCTCCTTAAATTTTAGGTGAGCGGTTGGTACATCAAGGAAGCTTTCTGCATGCCTTTGTCAGCAGCTGGATGAGGGTGGTGCAGGAGCTCGGCTAAAGCCAGTCTTTATCTTCACCCACACGCTTTATACGTACATTTCGATTTCACAATCCGCATATACATAACCAGGTTTCTGTTAATTAAAGCAAAGTGCCCTTTTCATGTGATGTTCTTGGTGAGATCGAACAGAAATACTGACAAGGCAGCAAATAATAGACTGCATACAAAGCTAGACTGTACATTTACAATATGTCTACTGTTTTTATGAATGTCTGGCTCGATTTCAAAATTAGGAGGAATTTTGATTATTGTAACTACTTTCAATTTTTGTTTTATAACAAACTCAATGCGTTTCCCTACATATACAGTGTTTGTTTATCTGTAGACATTGAACTTCTGAGTGAACAAGCACACATTGTTTAGATAAGCACGGCAAACTGACACATCTCGAAACTTTCCTGATAAAAAAATAGTTAACTTTTCCTTTTTATTCCGCGATTTTTTTCTCCTCTTCCGCTGGTTTCTAAGTACTTCCAAATTTTACAGATAAAGTAATAGACTTCTAGGCAGGGCGGTCGAATTATGCGGCAGGGGAGGGCCAAATTATGCACCAGGGTTGAGTAAATCAAGCAGCAAGAAAAGGCAAATTATGTGGCATAATGTGCCTCATTTTGTGATTGTATTAGTAATTATTTTGTCATTTTTACATCTAACACTGTCTGGACAATGTTTGAACCTCATTAGTGCCAATTTAACACCCAAATATAGTAATAAGCAGCAGAAAGATGCCCAGTCAACCTCTGCAAAGGGCCTTCCACTGCGTGGCATTGCGTGTTGCTCTGCTCTTACTAACTTTTAAACCGTTTGAGCTAGAAACACTTTTTTTGTTAAAATCTACAAATGATGTAGCAGGTGATGGATTGTTTGGTAATGCAAATGCGCAATTTTATAGTTATGCAAAAAATGCTGTGGCCGCACAATCACATAATTCCAGTAGCCCTGCTTAAGGAGAGAAAAGGCAATTAGCCAGTGTTGGTATTGGGTAAGCTGGAAGTTATTGGCTCATAAAGTGACAACTTAGTCCCTACAAACATCTGTTGCCTCTGAAAGGATTGTGTCCAGATTGCTGCTCTCTTTCACATTCTTATGACGCTACTATTGTTTGCTGTTCTATGTTTATATATCCATGCTAACTATTAGTCTTGGTGCCCATGGCCACACTCCGTTGCTCTGGCTTCACTCAATGGACCACTTTCAGTGCTTCAAACGATCATCAAAAGTGAAGAAGGGCTCTGCTTCGCATGTTTGCACCCCTCTTATGATTGGATGTTTTCGCCTTCAGTTTGAATTTGGAACCTATCTTATGCCTTTGAGGAGCATGTCATGAGAGCGAGGGGTCGTGATTGTCCTTGTTCCCGTTCTGCTTTCTAAGAAGCATCAAACTGTCCTCTGCATAACCTTCCTGTGCGCTAGTTTAGTAGAGCTGCCAAGCAGAATATAAGGTTCCTTCTGCATAAAGGGTAGGGGCAAAGCCTATTCTCAAAGCTTTCCTCTTCCAAAGGATTTAGGTGATCTGGTATGCTGTCAGGTGGGACATTGGTGGACTTTGCCCTTTCTGCAGTCACCCCCAAACATTTTGCCTTAGGTCCTACCTCTTTCTGAAATTATTTTTTGTTGGCAATAGGATTCTGTGCACTTTACCACTGCTTACCAGTGTTAAAGAGATTGTGCTCTCTCCTTTAAACATGGTAACATTGGTTTCTACCTAGTTGACTCATTCAATTTACTTATGACTCCCTAGTAAAGTGGTAATACATGTCCCGGGGCCTGTAAATTAAATGCTACTAGTGGGCCTGCAGCCCTTATTGTGCTACCCACTTAGGCAGCCCTGTAAAACATGCCTCAGCTCGCTATTGCAGCCTGTGTGGAGTTTTAAACTGCCAATTCGACTTCGCAAAATAACCCTTTTGCTAAGCCTAAACCTCCCTTTTTAATACATATATATCACCACCAGGGTAGGCCCTTAACAGCTTGTATGGCACAAGGGTGTGAGGTTTTAAGTTTTTCATGTCCTGGTAGTGAAAAGCTCCCAAATTAGTTTGTGACTTCTGTAAAGCCTACCTCTTCCATAGGATAACATTAGGCTATCTTATTACATTTAATAAATCCTACCCTTTGATTTGGAACAGGTAGCAATTTCATGTTTTGACTCCTGAATTGTAATTTAAAATCCACTTTTTTAAATTGCCAAGTTTCTTATTTTGTGATTTTCAAAATTGTATTTTCCAACTTTAAACTTTCTGAGACCTTCTAGGAGTTTCCAGCTGCCTGAGCGTGTTAATTGCACCATCATCAGGAATGCGTATTTGGCCCAGACAGTGAACAATAGAACCTGGGTGTAGCTGAGAGAGGGCCATCCTGCAAGGATGGGAGGGGCGGAAGTGTTCCCTGCCCCACTTACATTTTAAAGGGCTGCCTCCAGTACGCTCACAAAGGAACTTGATACCAGTATAATATCGCGCTAGACTGCTTGGAGCTGAGGGAAGGAAGGAAATTTCCAGAACCTCAGGATCCAAGTTAAGCCTGAGTGCTCTTGTGCCAAGCTACCAGAGGATTAAGCACAGGTTTATTTAATGACTTTTGCGGTTCACCATGGCAAGGATTGTGGTTGTTGCTTGAGAAGGATTTCCCCCCTCTCAATCAAAAACTCAATTTCTTTTAGGCATCCACTGTGTGGACAAATTCCTTGTATTAACAGAGGCAGTGTTGCCTGCTACAGATTGTTCTTTGTTAGTGTTACACTGCAAATCACCCAGAGTTGAAATTAATAGAATGTCCACTCTCAACTATTGAAAGGACCCTTTTCTCCCAGCCAGAAAAATGTACCATTGTCCGGCCTTGACAGACATTTGAGGGTTGCTCTGCATATAATGATGATAAAGAAATTTCACACCCAGAATGGAAAGGGAATTTCATTCCTGATGCTAGTTTGTAGCTGTATGTGTTTTATCTAGGGACACTGAATTGGGTAATATTTAAGTTTGTTTTCTGTATTTCCTTAATTATTGGAGATCGCCTCCACATTAAATACCATTTGGTTTTAGACAGCATTAGTAAATTCCAGGACAAATGTATCAATGAGTTTAAACAACTTGTATTCCTAATAATAATAATAATGATTATACTATGCTGTAGGAGAAAATATGCTCACATTTTCTTAGACTTTGACCATTATTAATACATTTTTCATACATTTCTGTGTATGCTAATGACTGGTGTCACAAGAAGTTTAGTAGGTTAGATAATGTGAGACCGCTGGAAGTTCAGGTCAGACCAGAATGAGTGAGAGCCTGACAGTTGGTCATGACCCAGTGGATGGCTCTGCGGTATTAAAGCTGATCTTGCAGAGCGAATTTATTATGAGGTGCACTACTGTTTATTTTATACTAGCTAATAACGGCATATTGGTTGGAAGTAAGGCACATGAAAAGATCATGTCGGCTCCTTTAACCTACCCAGATATAAAAGGGAGTAGCATAGTGTTTAGGGGTGTTGAAAAGAGACAGGTGAGTCATTTAGAGCACTCTAGGGTTGAGGGAGATCTGGCTAGTTAGGGAGTAAGAAAACTGCAAGGGAGGTAGAATAGTCAAGAGTATCAGTTAAGTATCAGTGCCTTTTCACGGGCAGAACATTCAAGATAAGGCAGGGGGAGGTCAAGCAAATGGAGAGCCGTGTGGTGGAGGCCAGAGAGGCGAAATAGATATAGCATTTGGAGGGTTGATGACACATGGATGTAAACAGAGGTCAAAGTGGGTGGGATCGGAAGGGCACGACGTGTCCATACTTTATAAAAATGTATTTGTAGCCATTCCCCTACTTTTGCGAAAATACAACTGTCCTGTGACAGTTAATTCCGATAGTTTAAATTCTTCAGCTGAAGTTTTATTCAAGCAGTCTTCTGTGCAATGAAACCGAGAGAGGCGCAGACAGTTAAACTAGCCTTCCTGCCCTAAACACACACAAGTCACTAGTCTCCATTGCACAAACCAAGATTTAATTCTAAGGCTCTCTGGTTACACACAGACCTCTGGAGTGCATTAACTAAGAGTTTTCATAATGTACTATTGTCCATTTCACATTTTAAATACATTTTTCATTTAAGCTGCACTCCATATATGTAGCTACTTGAAGGCGAAAGATTAAAAAAATGACAGGATTTTTTTTTAGCCACACCTTTGACCCCGCCCTCATTGCATACAGAAGTACAGTTCCCATACTTTTTTTTTAATGCAGTTCAACCGATGGATGTAAGAGGCAGAGAGCATTGTTGAGGGTGTGCCAACTTATATGTAGTCTGGGAAGTTATTTAGCGTCAAACTTAAAGGAGGTATTATTATGAACAGAATCAGTGAAAATACAGTGATGTTTCCCAGTATGAGTCAAAGACATGTTGCTGTGCCAGTGCTTTTTACTGCTTTTGTGTTATCGCTCTTTTGTCAACTGCGAGGATCGAAGAAGGCTATTCCCAATGTGCGCTCAGGTGTAGAGTTTGCTTTTTTTCCTGCTGGGTTCGGTGCTGCTGTTGTGTTAGTTTTGTGGGTTGCAAATAAAGATGCCTAACAAAGATGATGGTGAGACATGGGTTGCGAATCTGTGAGGTCTAGCAGATTGCAATTTACCACAATGTGTGCTCTACAGAGTTTACTGTTCTCCAAGTGTTCTTGTTGTAGCTGACATTAAATTGTATATTGCATGGATGGGTACATCAAAAAGGTGGCTGCTATTTTAGTTCTTCATTATAAAGATCTCTTTCTGACACGTATTTTTAATATTGCAGCATCAGCAGTGCCTTGCCGTATTCAGCAGAGTAAAATTCACACGTGTGTTATTGACCGTACTCATAGCCTTCACTAAAAAAGAGGCAAGTACCTTTGGTTCTTTACTGCATGATATTTTATTGTAGATCAAATGTAAGTTTGATTTAAAAAAATAATTTGCGAGTTGGGGTTTTTGACTCTGCTTTTCACCACTGTAAAGATTTGTTTCACGGGGAAAACGTCCAGTGATCTGATTCCTATATTGTTTTGGATGGGGAGTACTTCATTTGATATCGCAGGATTGCATGTGACCATGCAGCAGCTTCGCAGCTTTACTTGATTGAATATCCCTGCTTTCCACTCACTTGCACTCCAATATACATACAGCTCCACTTTCTGTCCTCGTCTGGCAGGAAAGAACAATGATGAGACATGGCAGGCAGAGAAATATTGATAGTCAAACATGGCTGGTCCACCAAAGTTTCATTTATGAATGTTGTCAAAAATAATGTGAACTAGGGCGATCTGCCTTTCTAGTAGTCAGACATGTTCTTCGCGGTTCTCTGTTATTCTATTACAAACCTGATGTGTGAGATTCTCTAATGTTACAGAGGTTACTTCCATCCCAAACAATGGATTTCTGTACTTGGGTACACTCGGAACCACAGTATTTCTTCCTCTGTCTCCTTAATCACAATGTTCACGTTTTCTCTGACACTGGACTATCCTCACCTATTTCCTGGTATAAGTTAGGCGTGTAAATCATAGACCAGCACCTTGCAGAGGACACCAGGCTCTATTACAGCTTCCTTACTCTAGGGCAATGCAGGAGATCTGCTTGTCTCATAATTAACTTAGTTATCCAGAGAAGATAGATGACATTTCCATATTTCCATAATCCTTGTGGGCAAAGTAGCTGGCAACCTGCTAAGGTCACAGACTTTAGTAGTTAAGGTAAGCCACTAAAGTCCAGGAAGTGACGACTGGAAGAGAATTTTTGGGACAAGTGTGCCAACCACTGTGGGTTTAAAGATGGTTTCTTTTGCTACGAGGTAAGCAATAAGCTTCCTTCACAGCCATGAAATCACTCTGTTGTATGTGCACTTCACACAATACTTAACGAAACATACCCCTAACTTCGAGAGAACCACTATTGAACACACTTATCTTTCTAATCAGTCGACTTACCTTTCTAATGCCTTGAATGAAACGCATCCTGGCAGTGGGTACTTAGAACGCGTTTGTCTCCTTTTCCAGATAAGTGCTGTGGTAGAAGCTCAGAAGCTGATGGCCCAAGCAGCGGACCTCCTTTCTGCTATTAACAGCTCATTCCATTATGGCATCCAAGCCAAGAATGACACCACGAAAGGAGGTACTTGCATAATGTTTTTACTGTGTTGTCCTTGTTGCAGCAAATGTTTTTGTCAGAGAAGTGTATCTTCACTTATAAAAAAAAACTGGCTAAAGTCTGTTGTGATGTCATTTAAAATGTATTGCATCTTTTGTTTTTGTTACATTAATATTGAGTTTAGCGATTCGGTTTTGAAGAGCATGGTCGAACAGTGGAGGGACTCAAAAATATTGTAATTATGTGTAATACCTGCCTCTGTAGTCAGAAGATGGCGGTGAATGAGAATGATGTTAATTGTGGCTGCAATGTGAAAGATTTCAGTTTATATTTTTTAGATACTTCTTACCTTTAGATTTTTCACCTATGGATATCCTTCAGATGCTAGAGTGGGCCCAGAAATTCCGCCTACCCACACCGCCCCAGCAATAGCTGTCCAGCATTGTCAGGTGATACCATGCAGCTTCAGCCTCAACTGTCCAGGGTGTGATATCGGGACATAAAAGACATCAAACTGTGTACTGGTGCCTGTTCTTGGTTTTTTGCACCTTGTGGACACAAAACCAGACCTCTCTATTTATACATCACAGCTGCAAATCGTAAACTCTCATCAGCAACTGGGTCAAACTTTTCCTAAAGTGTCAAGGTTTAAAACCAGTCATAGATTCCATAAAAAAAGTCTGTTGGATCTTCATGACATCTGCATGTAGTGTCTTGGATTCAGACAAGTCCATGGTCTGAGACGCCTGCTTCCAAAGGCCACCAGAGAACAGGACAGCTATTGACCAAGGCCCTTAGGCAAGTCTCCTGACAGGGAATGAACTTCAGCAGATCTTCCCTGAAAAAAAACCACACACATCAAAATCACTCTACGAAGGAGAGGACTTCTTCCCCGAGGAAACGGTCCTGCTCCTGTAACTGCTCTCAGACTCTGTAACGTTACCAGATGCTGAACGTTTTCTCGTATTTACATGATGAAAGAAAATGAAGCATGACTTCCTGACTTCATATACCTACCCCAGAGCGATAAAGGTCTTTCAAGATTCTGTGCTGTTTAAAGTCCTTGATCAGCGTAGGGTAGGTATTTGAAGTGCCACTCCTAAGAGCAGGATTACTCCTGCATGTTTTCAGATCCTGGCAACTCTGACGCAAACACCTCCAAAAGGTTCAATGGCGCCACAAATTCAGAAGAAGCTATTGACTACCAAGGTGCAGAGCCCCAGTAGCATTTGCTTCTCTCATCCCTCATCCCAATTTAATCTGTATTTTTAGCGAGAAGGTGTTAACCCTATCTGGCGAGTAGAGGCTGATAGTGTTAAGTATGAATCTATATAATATAACCAGGCTGTTGCATAAGCATAAGATCTTTTAGAGTGTCACATAATTCGAATTGAGTAACAAGCAGTAAAACATAAGTGGGAAGGAGTGTATTGAAAACTAAACCTTGACTTGACGAATTGTATAAGGCTATACTGATTAACTTGTGCATCGATATACAATTTCTTTCCTGCCAGAAATATCACATGGCTGTTTTACTTATTTCCTAGGGGACGTAATGCTCAAGAGGGCAATAGTTGAAGTCTTGTCTTGCAAGCCCTAGGATGGCACAGGCTGGGCTAGTTGGCTTAGTGCAATGACATTGCTATATTTGTAAATGCAATGCAGAATATCCAATTTCCATTTTGCACCTGGTCCATCAACCTCAAACAGTCGTCTAGCCTCCCCGAAGAATTTGTTTCTATGAAACAGTCGCACAGCTGCCCTTAAAGGATCATCTATAGTAACTCTGTTAAAAGCAATTATAGCAACAATGAAAATATATTTCTGTGCTAAACCTCTCAAATCACATTCGTACGAAGGCTCAAACTGGCCTGCCAAGAGATATTAGCTGAGACCAAATTGATGTTCCAGGATGAAACTGTAGGTTTGACTTTAGAAATCTTTCTCTTTAGGTTTTCAAAACAATCATGAATCACTGCACGATGGACAGATAAACTCCTGTTATAAATCTTGTCTTAACCAAAGTTTACTATCGCTCATAAGTTAACCCTGATGAAGGAACATCGGAAACATGTCTTCATTAGATTGAGCGCTGGAAAGCAATGGCCAAAACATAAGTGGGAGAAAGGAAACCCGAACCCCAGAATCTCAGACAGCCCTAAATATTAACTTCAGAGATTTTGCTCCACACAGCACTGATGTATCATGAAAGATCACCTACTTCAACATCAGACCCAGCATTAGTAATAATAGTAAGAACTAGGACCACTCAAAAACTGAGTTCTAAGTCATAGAAAAGTTAAAGGGTTTCCCCCCCCCCCAAGTGATCAAGAAGTAACCTGGGTGGGGGGCGGAGCCGAACCGGCAACCAAGATGGTCGCCCGGGTTCCCGGCTCCGCCGACCTTCTTCCCCTGCCGCCTGATCCCGTCGGCTATCCCGCGCAGCTACGGTGCTCCCGCATGTTGGAAGGGGTGCTGTGATGCTGCGTTCGACTTCGAGAAATGTCCGAGTCCCGAGGACGGAGATAAGGACCCCCGCACGTTATGGCCTGCACAATACCTGAAGCCGGGACCCCGCGTGATGCTGCTGCCGGCCGCAAGTTTAACAACAACGGACATGCAGACCCGGAAGGTGCCGGTCAACCGTTATGGAGGTCAGCCCACCCCCCGAGAGTGTATATCCAGCGCGTGATCAGTGGAGCCTGGGGAACGTGAAATGAGCCGCCCCTCTATGCCGATCTCTCTCCCTCCCCGATCACTGATCGATGGTGACGGGAGCCTGGACGTGCTCTTTGTTTCCCTAACGGAACTTTGTTGGACCCGGGTACCGCTGTCTACATCCCGCACTCCAGCTGATCGGAGCCGGTTGATGCAAAACGTTGCTGTGGCACTTTTTGGATTGGGGGGGCTCGTATTTGACCATCAGTGGGGAGTGAAGATGGCACCCATACTGTGTAATAGTGTGGAGGTCTTGGTGGACTATGCTCCTCTTTATGGCAGGGGCTGGCTGCTCTGGTGCTCGTCTGAGCGGCGCTCATGCTGGGAGTCCCTTTTGGAAGTGGCGCCTCAACGGGTCCTACCTGACCATGGCGGTGGCAGTGTGCACTTAAGACCGAAGGGAGGAGATCGGATACCCCCTGTGTGCTGGAGGGACAAAATCTGGAAAAGCTTGCTACGGGGATGATCCCGATTGCCTGTGGATTGGACAGGTAGCCCGCAGCCGGTATTATCTCTAGGAGACCTTGTTTGTGTGGCCCATACTACAGTTCTCCGTGAAGACGCTGCTGTCGGGTGTGGAGGTGACTCTATTGGTGGCTGAGAGGCGAGTGTGTGTACTTGGGAGACTCCCTGTTCGTTCCAAGTGGACCGCCACAGGGACGTCTGGCTCCCTGGGTGACGGTGGAAGGCTGTCGAGTGTGTCTTATCCTGGGGCATTGTAAGAACTCTGGCTTCTCTTGGACTGGCCTGCGTGCTCAATCTGGTACTTTGACTGCCCGACCCTGCACTACACAGACTGGGATAATTTTATGACTAGGGCCGGGTGGGTATGCGGGAATTGATGGCACTCTGGTTTCCTTTGTTGCTACACGGGGAGATTTCCATCTTAACTGTGTGATTTGAGGAGCTGAGCGGCGACTGCTATCCTGATTATGTTGCGGTCTTCGATGCCTTCGTTACAACTCCGGTGTAATTGAAATGCCATGTGGCGGTGGGGGGCCTGTACTGGGACCCCTCCATACTTCTTTCTTTCTCCTATCGTGAGGCTCTAGTTAATTTCTTTCCTTTCCCCTTTTTCTTCTACTTTAGTGTAGATTATTGTCTCTTTCTCCTTTCTCTTTCTCTTTCTTCTATATTTCGGGTTTTAGACACTGGACGACAGGCACGCTGCTAGGGGGGTAGGCCGTAGCCATATGCAGGGGTGCAGGGTGGGGGGATGGGGGAGGGGTGTTATTGTTTTTCTTCTTCCTTTTTTGTTCCTATGGCCTTCTTTTATTTTTGTTTATACTTGGCTCTTCTTCTCTTTCCTCTTTTCTTCTCCTCTTCCCGGGATCTGCGTGGAGTTACCTCTCCGTACGCTTTTACTATTTCAAATAATGAGGGTGGAAGTTTTTCTAATGCTTTGCGTCACCGCGGTCAGGCACTGTTTCGGTGGGAGAAATGTATTGCTTATTGATTATCCTGATTATGTACTCCAGCGCTAATATCTTGCCTACAGCAATCCTGACTGTGAATATCCTGTCTTACGAATATCCCTTGATTTGTTCTGGTTTAATTGTACTGCATCAGATCCTGCTCTTTCCTTAATTTAAAAGTAAAAAGAAACCTTCTTTAATCCTGTTACCAACATGGTAAGAACGTTCTCCTGAGTTACAACAGAGTATTTGGGGAGCTGACTCCTGTATTCCTATGGCTTACTTGTTTTGATTTGACCGCCTCTGTCCTGATGGCCGACCGTGATGGTTTATATACTCATGACTGTAACTGATTTAAGTAACAATAAAGGTTTTCCAAAAAAAAAAAAAGAAGTAACCAGGAGAGTCTTCGTCTTCTAAGTGGGAGAACCTTCAAGCAACAGGTTGATCATGTCCCTCATCATGTGTTTGGGCTAGGACTGGACCTATCCCATGCTCAGAGACATCTGTTTACACAATGAACTGCTTGGTATAGTCTAGAGCTTTCAGGACTGGGGTAGAGCACATGCCATCCAGAGTGTCAAAAGCCTTTTGGCAGCCCACTGTCCAGTTTACTTTCTTTGGCATCCTTTCGGAGTTAAGTTCTGTGAGGGGAGTCATTATTGGCCCATAGTCAATCACAAACCTCCTATAGTACTAAGTCAAGCCAAGGAATGCCATGACTTGGGTCTGGGTTGTTGGATCTTCCCAGTCCAGAATTGTCTGGATCTTGGGTTGGAGTGGCTGAACCTGGCCTTCAACTACCAGGAGACCCAAGTACACAACCTTTCCTGTTTGCCTTGATAGTGCGGCCTGCACTTCTCAGAGCCTCAAGGACCTTGCCATGGTGGATCAGGTGATCCTGCCAGGTGGAACTGTAGACAGCAATATCATCCAGATAATCTGCACTAACGGATTCCAGCCCAACAAGCACTTTGTTCACCAACTGTTGGAAGGTGGCAGGGTCATTCTATAGTCCAAAGGGTATCACAGTAAACTGGAAGTGCCCATTTTGGGTGGTGAATCCATATTTCTCTTATGCTCCAGGGGTCAGACCTATCTGGCAGTGCCTAGATGTGAGATCAAATGTGCTGAGATATTTGGCTGCCCCTAACCTGTCAATATGTTCAACTGCTCTAGGTATTGGGTGTGCATGAGTTTTTATCACAGCATTGAGGCCAATTTAGGCCACACAAAACCTCATTTCTTTCTTTTCACCCTTAGAGTGAGGTTTGGGGACTAAGACAACTCGGCTGGGTAATCAGCTCTCTGAGGGTTCAGTGACACCCAATTCCAGCATCTTACTGACCTCAGCTTGGATGCTTTCTCTCTGACATTGTCAGACTGCCTGTACATTTTGTTTTTGACTGGTAGGCTGTCACCAGTGTCCACAACATGGGTACACCAGCTGGTCTGACTAGGGGTCAGAGAGAACAGCTCAGCATACTGACTTAGGAATTGCCTGCAGTCGACTTGCTGGTAGGCAGTGAGGGTGTCTGAAAAGACCACTCCATCCACAGACCCATCTTGGGAATTGCTGGAGAGGAGATCAGGGAGAGGCTCACTCTCGTTTTCCTGTCCCTCATCTTTGACCATGAGCAGGTTCATGTCAGGTCTGTCATAATAGGGCTTCAGGCGATTGACATGTATCACCCTTTTGGGGTGTTTGCAACTGCCAAGGTCCACAAGATAGGTGACACCCCCTTTTCTTTCAAGGAAAGAGTAGGGCATCAACATCCCCAATAGGTTCTCCCCAGCTCTCAGTAACGACTCACTCAACCCCCATCATTAACAATCAGAAAAAAGAATAGCTTAAACCTCCTGGTCAAAGATCTTTGTAAGGTAATGGGGTACAACATGGCTCACAACTTCACTAGCTTTCAACCGCCCTGTTAGACCTGGGGATCTCTAGTTGACATTGGCTTGCACCTTTGCCCAAACAAGGACCCTTGCTTCTAGTCAGAGTAAGGGGGCTACCCTCCCAAATAACCCCTGCTCAACCCTGTGGTAGCTTGGCATGAGCAGGAAGGCTTACTTCAGAGACAGTGTGTAAAGCATTTGTGAACACATACAGTAATACAGTGAAAACACTACAGATGGACACAACACAGGTTTTATAAAAATAGGTATTCTTTATATAGACTTAACACAAGACCCAAACGACAAAAATCCACAATACAGTATTAAGAAAATGAATTTAAGATGGTAGAAATAACTCAGTTCACTTTAGATGGTAAATGCGACACGTGTCCTACAAAGTACCTTTGGATGCGTCTCTCAAGATAAACAAAAGGTTTGCAGGGAGAACGATGCGTCGGTTCCTTGCTTTGAGGGAGGCAATGCTCTATTCCTCAGTGCTTGCACAAAGTAGGCGATGCGTCTGTTCCTTACTGGAGAGGATGTGATACGACGATCTCGTGGTGCGTCCCGGTTGCGATGCGACAAGATGGCGCCTTGATGCGATACGACGATGCGAGAATATGGCACCCTTGATGCGATGCGATGACGTGAAGACGATGCGCGCAGGCCTGGCGGCCGTGCGGCGACTCAGTAGCTTTGAAGCCGTGACAGGCCCTGTGACACGCTTCTCCGGTGATGCTACTGTGACCCTTGCAGTTGCAACACACTTCTCCGGTGATGCGACGACACACAGCTGCAACGGAGACCAGCTTCTCCAGTGATACGTTGGCGACCCTTGCGGTGGCGACACGCTTTTCCGATGATGCGAGGGCAACAGCTGCAGATGCAACACGTTTCTTCTCGTTGAGTCGCGCTTCCAGCTCTCAACAACACGCAGGCTTCTGCAGACCGAATTCCCAGCATGGAAATTCAGGGGGAGCTGGTGGTGAAGTCTTGTATCCCTGAGACTTCAGCAGGAGGCAAGCACAGTTCAAGCCCTTGGAGATTCTTCTTCAAGATGATGAAAGTTGCAAATAAAAGTCTTTCTCCTTTCCTTGGCAATAAAGAAACAACTGCAGGCCAACCCTATAAAGCAACACACTGGCACAGGGGAAGTCAAAAACTCCTGCAGATTCTCTGGTTCTTCTCCTTGGCAAAAGGTCCTTCTTGATGTCCAGAAGTTATCTAAAGTTCTGGGGTCTGTGTCCCCCTTTTTATACACACATCTTTTGTCTCTGAAGGCAGAGAGTGCTTGTACCTAGTCCAAACCAGTTCTGGGTGCATTCTGCCAGTGCACAACTTCTTCCTTTGTCAATGTGGGCCAGGGTCATCAGATGCACCACAGTAGGTGGAGCCAGCATTGTGGAAGGCAGGCACAGCCCTATTCAGGCCCAGGTGCTACTCCTCCCACCACTCCCAATGCAGATAGGTCTATTCACATAAATCAATAAGGGGGGAGGGATCACTTGTCCTGCTAACCTGGATTTTTCAGGTAGGTAGTCTGTCCCTTGGTAAAAAACCCTCATGCACGTAAGTAGATTTTTTACGGTAGCGGTATATCTTGGTTCTCCGCTATTTTACTCTCGTGTCTGCATAATCACAGGGTTAGTTGGTATGCAGCCTCCACCAGGAGGTAGTAACCCAAGTTTAAAAGCAGTAGTGTCCAGTGATAAGTGTGAGATTAAGATAACTCGGACAGCCAGATGCCGTTATTTATTGTTCTGGATTCGAGTTAAGGGTAAAAATTCGGTAGATATGCGGAGGGAGAATTATTAGGATTCTCACGCTATCCTTTTTCGTGATATTAAAAGGTCGACATGGTTCAGCCCAATATGCCTAGGTAGGTCGGTGTGCTTTCTTCAGGACCGTGTGGTGAGTGTGTGGTAAAGCGACGTATTAGTCCTTTACTTCTGGGAGGTCAGTCTTGTGCCTGTAAATACAAATGGTGTGGGTAACCTTGGGGAGAGTAGTGGAACATAGACAAGTGTGCTGTATGTATTAAAATGCAACATATAAAAATGGCAATACTTTATCGATCACTACATCTTGCAGACAAACACCACATAAGTGGAGAAGCGTGGCTCAGTGGTTAGAGGCGGCAGACCCGGAAGCTGAGATCGGCCGTGGACCAGGGTTCGATTCCCCGCCTCGGCGGGTCTCGGGCTCAAAAATTCCATGGAGTCGACAATTCTCGCTCCGGTGCCTACTCGACTCACGGGTTCACACTCTGCGACTCTGGGCAATAGCTTGCTTGATCTCCACTACGGCCCCTCGCAGCGGGATGCCTCGCTTTCACCTTGTGGATACCCGGCCAGGATATCTCACAGGGGAATACCAGGACGGGTTCCCTAAGCAAGCGCCTTGGGACCCCTGGGTTAAAGTGCGCTATATAAATCGAAACACATTTACATTTACATTTACTCAGTTGCCTGGTTTTCATCAATGTTTATTCTCGTTTTCTGCGACCAGTTGGCAAATTTCCCTTCTCTTTAACAATATATTTCCACAGACCGGTAATGGTGTGTATACTGTGAGCCTTATTTTCAGTAAAGATAGAAGTAAGCATATGACTGTTTGCTCGTAGTATTAGTACAAGACTGGCTGCCTTAGCGCAAAAATCATGCTGCTCGCTAGTTAGTTACGCAAATCAGTTCAAGCCCTTATGCATATCAAGTTAATTCGTTATTGATGCGCCGGTTAGTACTAGCGTTGCGTAAAAATGATTAACAGCCTTGACCGGATATATATATGCAGCCATTAGAGCTTACTGCTTATTGTCAGTGCTCAAAGGCGGTTTTCAATTTACCCGGACAAAGCGGTCGTCAATATCATTTATTAGCGTTATGCAGTTAAAAGTTAACAAGAAATTGGTGCTGTTCGGTGCTCAAAACGCGCTTGCATTTTTTAAATTGGAGGTGTCTGATTGTTAGCTACGTGCGTGGCTTTCGCTCAAGCATTATTTATAAAGATCCGTTAAAGTACAGTCACACGCATCACCGGAACTTGTCTTACTTTTGACATTGATGCCACGTATCTCTGTGCACTGATTAAGTGCTTCCTCAGGTTGATCGGGGAGTCTTTGGGAGGGGGGCCCTTTTCTAAAAACAAGGGGTAGGGAATTAGTGATGGAGGATGGTACTTATCTGTTAAGACGCCAGACAGGGTTCAGTCCTCGCTGTACCTATAGCTCCTCGCCTCCTGCGCCACTTGTGCTGACTCTGCCGTCCTGGACCTGGTAGGGCTAGTTTGCTTCTTGGGTTGATTATATTACTTTCCCTGCTATGGGAAGTGTAGAGAGACTATGGTATGGGTGATTATTTATTTTACGATGTGCTTTTTGTGTTCCTGTGCAATAATAAAGATTTATAATAAAGATTTATTGACTCTAAAAAATGTTTGTTGTGTTTATTTGCCAAAATATGTTTACCAATTATGAAAGCCTCAGGAATTACAAATCTAATTAGGGTTAATCACAGGGTTTGCTGGGTGATTCTTTAACAGTGTTCAAATGGTCGAGGTGAGCTGGTATTTGCCAAGGTACCCGGTAGTTACATGATGGTATCCTTATTGTTTGTACCTTTCACATGTGTAGTGGCTATGCGGTGGTACTTCAGATGCAAGTTGACAACTTGGTGGGGTGTATATGTTAATTGACGGCAATTGGTATTAGGATGTTGCAAGGGAGTGTAACTTTTTTGGTACCTTTGATTGGGCTCGGTTCACAAGGCAGGTGGATGGTGTAATACGTGTAATAATTACTATTAAGTGTTTACGGTGCAAGGTGCTGGTCATAGTTCTTAGCATGTCCCCCTTGGTCTGTGTGATACTGAGAGGCTGTACGGTCCTTCTTCTATCTGGTCAGGCTAGCCCATGGGATATTGTCTTTGAGTCCTCGTACATCGGTGCCGAGTCTATGGACCCACCTTTGTTCTTTTTCATAAAGGATGCGTTCCGCGTTATGGTCCTTGGTTTTCAGAGTTTCCAGAATTACCCATTGTAGGTCATTCACCGTGTGGCCTTTTTCTAGGTAATGCGTGGCCATCTTGGTCGTTGCTTTTTTGCATTTGACGTTACTGCGATGCTCGCAGATTCTTTGTTTTGCTTTTCTGCACGTCCTGCCTATATAGATCAAGTTACATGGACATGTAATCATGTAAATTACATGACTTGTGTTGCAATTTGTATGGTTCAGCATGGTCCATTTCAACTGCGGTAGGAGCTGTAGTTCTTTTGTGGGTCTGGTTAGTGGGCAGACCGAGCAGGATTCGCACATCTAAAATCCATCTACGCTTCCAATATGCATCGCAATGGGTTATCTCGAGGTGTGGCAATGTCCAATGTCATTGGAGTTGCTATTGGGCTGTCAGTATCATCGAGATCTTCTTCGTCCTCCTCAGATCTCTGATGGTCAGATCCAAATTTGTTGTTGAGGTATACTGGTGCATGGGTGTCTGTTGTATTTCCTTCTCAGCCTTTCCTGACTACCTAGATTTTGGGTAAAGTAACTGTTTACAATTCTCCTGGGCCCACTGTATCATCCAACCCCAAGCCTCACTAAGTTCAGTCAAAAAACAGTATCTGGTCATCCACCATACCTTTCAGGTTCACTGGGAAGATGAGCTTATATTTCAGATCTAGTTGCCGGAACCTCTGCTTCACCCTCCAGGAATGAGCACCACTTGTTCTGAATCACAACCATCTAGTCATTGACAATGAAGTTTCCTTGGTTGTCTATCAACAGTGGCCCATTCCTGCTACTGGATAGTAAGATCACATCTCTGTCATGGTAGCACAATGCATTTGTTCCCACCAAAAACACGCCGGTGGTCGAATGGGCTGCAGGAACCCTGTGAGCTCTTTAAATAATTAATTGTGAGGATACGCCCTCTGCTGCAATCTTTTCCTGATGCCAACTTTCAAGCAAGGACTCCATGTTCTGACCCTCTACTTGTTTAGGCAGGTCTAAAATATGGAAGTTATTACGTTGGGACTGTCTTCCACAGCTTCAGCCCCAGCCTCCAGAGCTCTGCACAAAGAGCAACTGCACCTAGGTCTCCCCTACAGCAGGATCATCCAAAGTTTTGTCCATGACCGTTACACTTACAAGTTGAGATGCAAAACCACTGTGTCAATTGTAATTTTGAAGGCTTTCCGAAATTGTCTGATTACCAACAGGGTGTGGTCTAATTTGCAAACTCTAAAAATGCTTTGTTAGCATCTGTGGAATTACTGTTGTGCAGGTCTTCCTCAGCTCTTAAGGTGCCAGGTTTAAGCAGCCCATGTTTGCCAATTTCCACTCTAATATGTGGAGGCCTTGAGAAATCGGTCGGGGTCACTACATGTCCTTACAGGCCTTCCCTGTGCTCACTGGAACGGATATAAAGGGAGTTCAAGCGGTAGTGTAGGCTGCTAAGGTGCCATGGCGTCAGATCAAAGACTGAGCCAGTCGAGATAAGGGAAGCAAATTTCATTTGACAGAAAAAACATTAAAAAAACAGTGATGTCTAAGCACTGAAGAAAATCAAAACTTTCATCTGTGGTTCTACTTCCAACCCCCAGCAAAGATCCCCACTGTGACTCTGGGCAGGCTTTTAATTTGTTTGGGTGGTGGTCTTGACCTTTTGTATCTGAGGAAAATTCAGCAAGTAAGAAATTAAACACTAAGGGCCTCATTAGGATGCCATCCCATCAGTAAACGGGACCGCCCGCCATAATGGCGGGGGTCCCGTGGGGGGCATTAGGATGTGCCCGCCACAGTGGCCGGCACATCCTGTATTTTTAGTATTGTGGTGGGCGGATCTCTCTGCTCCGCCAGCCACAATACAAAAATTGCTTTGCAGCATTTACATAAACAAAGCGGCAGGCACCGCGCGGTGCCTGCTGCTTTGTTTATGCAAATGTGGGGGGTACCACAGGTACCCCCCGTGTGCAAGCCCCTACCCACCTTCACTCTGGGGGCCCGACATCCTAATGACCCCCTAAGTCTAGCACAAATTAGGGTGCTTCCTGATAGGATGTGCCCACATTGCTCTTCCTCTTGTGAATCACAAGCATGCACATTCACGCAACTGCAGTGCTGAGGCGATAGTGTTGGAGTCATCACGGCTGGGCCAAAGTCAGACTGCGCGAGCACCCACACTAGTGGGAGCTGCGCTCCTGCCTCTGCTAGCATCACAGATTGGGAAGTGGAACCACTTTAAGAAGTAACCATACAGTGTGCAAACAAACTTGTTTTGACTTCAATAACTGTCAGACATTGGCAGCTGAAATAGATAGCATAAAGGCAGCTTTAATTTGCCTACATTATTGTTGTCATTATAGTCCTGGGAGTGTGAATACGGATTGTACACCACATCTTGCAACAGCTTTGCTTTAGTCTTGCAGTACTACCAGTAAGCTGTGGGGAGAAGCTCAAACACGATGCTAGTTGGTTCCCTTCATTTCCACAGGTATAATTGCGTGTCTTTGTATTATCATTTGTAATATTTATACATGATTAAATTACTTTTTATTGTTAAATCAAAACACTAGCTTGGCCATGTTTTATTAATTGTTGTTAAGACGTCCTGAGTGTCTACCCCTCACCATCTCCTGGAGAAAGCTTAGACCTGTCTTCCTCAATACTTTGAGTGTCAAGTTCAAAAGAGATGTACTTGATTTTCAGTTTGGTATGGTTTGTTACGCAGATTTTTTGAGTGCACTATCACCTTGTAGGGTATCTGACACTGAGCAGATAAGGTGTATGACACTGAGCAGGTGTGAATGTAGCCAAACCAAGGGCCTAGTGGGACTACTTGAAAAGCCTGGTGCGGTGTAGGAGAAGGATCGACTGCCAGACCTTGTTTTCCATAACCATGGGATGTGGAGTACGGAGGAGTCTGGAAGGTTTCTGAAAGCAGATGCGATTGTTGGTGTGCTTGGCCTGTACTGTGTAGTGCCTTGAAATTGAGGGCAAGGAGTTTGAATTGTGCTAGTTTGTGTAAGGGGTGACCAGTGGAGCTCCTTAAGGTGTGGAGTGAATTGATGCGAGTGCAGCGTGAAAGACTGAGTGTGATGCCGACTGTTGAGTACAGTATTGGAACTTTTATAGATCCACATGCTTGAATCATTCCCCGTCATTGAGATGCGAGTCCCACGATACCTTAGCAGTACAATGTTAAGCATTGACTAGAAAGGCCCTAGGTCTTTCGGGTTTGTAACATATCTTAGTCATTTAAAAAAAGTGACTAAACAGGTTTCAACCAATCATATTGTCTCGTGCTAGCGAGTCTCCATTGAGCTCTGCTCAGTTATACCTGTTCTCCACTATCCTTAACAATTCCAAACCTTCTGATTTTCCTCAGATATACAGATTATCCTTAAAACCAACTTTTCTGTATTTATTTACGTCAACTCTGGCTTCATCATGTCAGATAAAGAAAAGAAAAGTCTTTCATGGGCTATTCTACCTGTGGAAAGTAAAGGCTTCATTCAGGTGACCCTCATCAGGACTGTATATATTGCCTTTATCCAGCAGATAAGGCCAAAGAATAGACAATATGGCATACTTTTTCTACGAAGACTCTGCGGTACTGTGAGGAACAGCTGCTGATAGTGCTCCAAAACCTTAGGACCAGGAAGGAGCCCGTGTCTGATGACGACAGTGAACACTCTTCAACCTCCTTAGGAAATCACAGAAGAGAGAAAGATCATCTCATTCTCACTTTTCTTTGGAGCAGTCTAAATAAGCTGAAAAAAGACCACTCATGGGTCTTACTGAGGGCACAGTCCTTCAAAATCTCCTCAGGAGTGTGATGTTTCTGTCAGCAAAAGGAGAAAAAACTACTATCTGTCTTCTCAAAAAGACCTGAAAAAGCTAGGTCTGAGCTGCCTACACTACCTCCTAAACTCTCTCACTCCTTCAAGAAACCGTCATCAGCACCATTTACTGACAGAACGTCAACGAAAATCTCGTTGTCTGCTCTTGCGAAGACCTACATGGTGGAGTCTACGGCACCATCTCTGCTTTAAATATACCACTGTCTTTCTCAACAACAACATCCTCGTTAACGGCTCACATACCTAGACCGTCAAGCTGACTCTGACCTCGTCGCTACCGTGGACAGAACACACTGCCCTCTCGACGTCATTTCTGCAATCCTCTGCGACTACATTGACGACAACCCTGTCGATGAGAGAAAAACAGCAAAAACAGGAAAAAATAAAGCAGTTAACTGCTGCACATACCTCTCCAAGCAAGGTGTAACCATTGTTACCAACCCATTTCTTGGATGAAAAAGATTTGGATGAGGAGGAGCCCTTTGGGGTGGCACACAGCCCATCCGAGCTGCACATCAAGTGCCAGGAAGACAACTACAATGAGGGTGAATAAGTGGAGCAAGGATATTATGCCCCTCAAGATCAATATCATCACTAATACCAAGAGGAAATGGTGTGTCTGCCTTCCTCATTAGTTACAGACCTGCACTTCATGCTCTCAGAATATAGAAAGTGTTTTCCACCAACTCAATCTACTATTTTACAAGCTTCCTCACTTGTAAAATCTCCATCTGGGCAGCCATCAACTCCACAGCATGGATCATTGTTACTGCCTACGTCGGTGAGGCATACTTCTCAAACAGCTCTCCTTCAGGACCTAACAACTTCAGATGATGGCAGAGAGAGGGAGCTCCGCAACCCCCACATTTATTTATTTATTTTGAAAGTTTTATAGAGCGCATGGAGTGGGATGATTATCTTTTACCTACACCATCATCCCAGTCGCAAAACCCAGTGGATTACTCACCGGAAGACATTGGGGGATTCCATAACCTGCTAGAAAGAGCAGCAAAGAAGTTTGCCTGACCATGCCCTCTAGCAATAGCAATAAATAAATAAATAGCAATAAATCTAAAGCTATTTTTAAAATTGTTAGAGAGATGTCTAGTCCAGACCGAATTACTTTGGCCATCACTCCCTCTCAGGTCCTGTGTGACGAGTTGAACACCTTCTTTGTTGAAAAAATTAAGGCCATCCAGAACTCTATTTCCACCAGCCACTTGGAATGGAAATCTCATAAGCAATAAAAAAATCCCACAACGATGTCCAACTTCCAAAAGATCGCCCCACATCGACTGGAAGAACTCAGAAACAAGGTTCCGTTTGGTTTCCCCACTGACAATTGTCCTGCTAGGATACAAAAAGAACTGCTCTCTCATTTCCAGGCTACCTTCCTCTCCCTTCTAAACACCGCCCTGGAGCAGGGGGTAGTCCCACTCTCCCTCAAAGAGGCAGTGTTAGTGCCATTACTAAAGAAAGCGGAAGTAGATCCTAGCATCTTGAGCAATTATAGGCCTATCTCGCTCCTTCCGTCCCTGGCCAAATTGCTAGAGGCACATGTGCCTAAACTCCTATATGCCTTCATTGAAGAATCTAATTTTTGGGATTCTCATCAGGCAGGTTTCAGACCATTGCACTCTACAAAATCAGTTATTTTAAGTGTCACGGATGACCTGAAGGAAGGAGAAGACAGGGGGGTGTACACAGGCCTTGGTACTATTAGACCTGTCCGCCGCCTTCGACACCGTGGATCATTCCATCTTAGCGCATAGAATGGCAGCGGCAGGTCTGAGGGGCACAGCTCTGGAGTGGATGCTTTCATTCGTAACGGAACGCTCTCAGTCCGTTAGACTGGCACCCTTCAATTCCTCTCGGGTTAACACCACATGTGGGGTACCTCAACTGTCTTCCCTTTTGCCCCATCTGTTTAATATATATATATATATATATATATATATGTCCTCTGATTCATGCTCTTCAAGAAAGAGGAGTGAAGGTATAGAATTATGCAGATGACATGCAGCTGATCTTCCCGTTTGATGATACAAATGACTCAAAGGGCTTATTTCAACACACTATGCTTTTCATCAAGGAGTGGATGACTCATAATTCTCTCAAACTAAACTCTAATAAAACAGATAATTATCTCCAATAACAGAATAGAACAGTGGACACCAGCACACTGGCCAGGTGCACTGGGTACACCTCCTATACCTAAAAATTCAGTCAAAAGTCTGGGAATGAAGATAAATGCTAGTCTTTCAATTGCAGGAACACATTAGCCTGGTTTCATCCGCATGCATGTATTAATTGAGGACTTTCAAGAAAACCAGGAAAAAAAATTTCCAGGGAGGCAAGCATAGCTATTTTGCTTGCCCTATTAATGTCCAGGCTGGATTATGCCAATTCCATTTATCTTGGACTCCCTGCTAACCAAACTCATAGGCTACAGCTTATGCAAAATCAAGTGGCCAGGTTAGTCTTTCAGCAACTGAGACACTGCCACACTAAACCACTGATGAAGCAGCTACATTGGCTTCCTGTGATACAGCGGTCTATGTTCAAGACTGGTTGTATGGTCTTTAACGCACTACATGAAACAGGCCCCAAGTTCATATCCACTAAGATCTCAAGATACTTGCCTAAACGGGATCTCAGATCAGCTACTATGAACATGTTGACTATTCCAAGATTTAAACGAAAGAGAATGGGTGGCTCGCACTTCTCGGTATTAGGCCCCACACTTTGGAATTCTCTATCAATAGAAATTAGATCAACCTCCAAATATACCAGTTTTAGGAAAAAACTTAAAACATGGTTATTCACCCAAGCTTACTGTTAGAGCTCTGGAGGACAGCTCCCCTCTCCCCATAGCGCCAAGAGACCGTTGTCATACGTTCGCTCTATAAATTCCATAAACATGCCCACTACGCAAAGGAACTACTTTCTGTATAATTTCAACAAGCCTTTTTGGAAAAGTGTAAGAGCTATGCCCATTGTGAAATATGTATGGAATGAGGGATTTAAGGTCATGAAGAATCCGGCCTCTGATTGTGGTTCTGCTGCGCCCGGATGAAAATTACAAAGTTACAGAGGAAGCATGTCTCAGTGGTCACCCAAAGTAATATTCAGTTATCACACAGCAGACCAGCACAGATCTAAAAAACCCTCAGCGCCAAACTTAGCGCCTCTGGACAAAGAAGGTAGATGCCTTTATAATATTGGTGAGCACTTTTCCTCCTTGTCAGCGCTTACTGTAAGGGCGGCAAATTCGCTCGCAGTTCTTGTGCGATATGATCGGAAAATGTGGTCCAATATTACCCCTTCTCTGGACCAGCTCCGGGAGGACATCAAAGCAGAGGCCAAAAAATGTTTACAGGACGGTGAGCGTGCATCTTCATAGGTGATAGATTGTGCCATGGGTATTGCCACTACTGCATTCAGACAACTTAGAGGAGCTGCTGTGTTAAGGAGACAGGACTGGCTCAAAGCTATGTCTTTTAGACCGGAGGTCCAAAACAAGATCTTGGATCTACCCTTAGATGGTGAAGCACTTTTCGGCAAGCATATTGACAAAGCCCTACAGGCCATTAAAACAGACACGGACACAGCGAAGTTATTGGGTACATTTCAGTATTGGAAATTGCCCTTTTGAGATGCTAGGGGAAGAGGACTTCCATCCTATACAGGGGGGTAAAAACAATATTGTCACCCCTCATGTTCATCTGCCTCTCACCAGTTTTGTCCCCAGTACTCACAACGGCAACCATCACAAACAGCCTACAATAGGCCTGCACCAAGAGGCAGAGCAGGATGTCCGGGAAAGGACACTGGCCGACGTCAATGATGGATTACAGGATCCAGCTACTCCCCTTTTCTCCCTTTTTGGGCTAGGAGGAAGAATATCCCTCTATATTTGACGCTGGCAAGATATAACTGCAGACGAATGGGTCTTAAATCTTGCTCAGTACGGCCGTACATTAGAGTTCATACAGACTCCCCCAACAATCACGCTTCCAACCTCCATTCCAAAACATCTACTCTTTCTTAAGTTGGAGGTCAAAACCATGCTCAAACAGGGGTGATAAAAAGTCTCTCTGCTTCACAACCAGGAAAGGGACTCTATTCAAGTTTCTTCTTGGTCCGCAAGAAGTTGAAGGAGTGGTGACAAAATCTGAAAGAGACACGTTAGTGATAAATTCCTTACCTTAGAATATCCCCAGGCGTCAGACTGGATCCGGAAATGTTTGCGTAGCAGTACCCTTGCGCGTCGGTAGGCGTCGTCTGCGGCTCCGCGTTCGGCGTCGTGGGTCCCGCGATGACGTCGTCGGAGTACTTAGACACCGCCTCATCGTGCTGACGTCAGTTCTTTTTTTCCGCGCCAGCAAGCTCAGATCTGGAAAAAGCAGTACTTTAGTCACTTTTTGACTAGACTTCTTGATCCTTTTTGATCATTTTTCTTGAGTCTTGCGACCCCGGACGGTGCCGATAGGGATGCCAGGTTTCAAGCCTTGTGAGGATTGCGACCGAGTGATGTCGGTCACCGACCCTCACCGTCTGTGTCTCCACTGTCTCGGCATCGACCACGATGATAAGACCTGCCCCGACTGCCGGGCCCTGACTTCGAAAGCTAGGCGGGAGCGGTCCTGCAAGCGACTCGAACTCCGGCAGTCGGCCCCGCGCCGCGAGAGGTCCCGGTCCCACCGGAGGTTGAGGGACAGATCGCGGGGTAGGAGACATCACAGCTCCGAGAGTCGACATCACTCCTCCGGGTCGAAGTCGCCGTCAGGTAAGCACAAGAAGTCGAAGAGAGGTCATCGCTCTTCTGACTCCCCCCGACGCTTGCGCAACGCGGCTCGGGATTCGGGTGACACCGCCCACGCGGCTCCGTCAGAGTCGCGAGCATCGCAGCCTGCTCCACACCCTCCGGTCCCTGGGCAGAACGTGACGCCGGGGGAGATCGAGCGCTTCCTCATGGCCATGAGGTCCCTCTCTTCCCCGATGGGCTCCGCGGCGCCTTCCGGCCCAGTGGACCCGTCTGGAGCCCTTAGCGGGTCGGGGGCTTCGGCCCCGACGCCGTCGGGTGCTTCGGCCCTGACGCCGCCGGCGCCTTCAAACCCGGCGCCGCAGGGCCCCACTGGATCCGCTTCGGGATCCGGGTGGTCGCCGGTTGACCTAACGACCTCACCGGCACCGGTCCCTCAGGAGTCACCTCTGGCGCCGTCCTCGGGCGGCGCCGTCCCCGATGCCTCCCTCGCTCCGGTTCCGGCATCGGAACGGCGCCGCTGGGCACCGCTTTCGATGCCGCTTGGGGAGTTTACTTTCTATGAACCGGCCCCATCGTTTGACAACCCTGATTATCAGGGGATGGGTGATGAGGAGTATTGGGAGGGGTCTGAGGACCCTCTAACACGAGAGTGTCAGTCTCAAGAGGACTGGACAGGTGGACTTGGGGATGCCAGTGTCTGGACACCTAACCAGACACTAGCTTTGTCTCGTCTCCTACCGTAGCTACCGAGGAGGGGGCAACCTACAGTGTGGTGTTGATGAGGACAGCCAAGGCCTTGAGCTCCCCGTCGCGGCCGTGAGGACTAACCTCCTCACTGAGGTCCTTAAACCGCAGTAAAGCTCGGCCGAGCCTCTGCTGCCGTTTAATGAGGACTTGACCGACATTCTTTTGGGCACTTGGTCCAGGCCCGCTACGGGTTCGCCCGTAGATAGGAACGTGGCCAGACGCCACCGCCCGGCCCCGGGCGACCCATGTTTCCTGTCCACCCACCCCACCCCGAGTCTGGTCATCCAGGCTTCGAATTCCCAGACCGCATTCCCGTCTGCTCCGCCAGACAGGGAATCCAAGAGGTATGAGCAGTACGGCAAAAAGGTATTCTTATCCCTTAGTCTGAGACTGCGGTCTTCCAACAACGCATACCTCTTGGGCCGCTACACCCACTCTCTGTGGGACACGGTCGCGGAATTGCTGCCAGAGTGTCCGTTGGAGGTACGGGCCAAACTCTGCCAAGCCCTTGTGGAAGGCCGGGATGCAGCAAAATATTCTATTTGGTGTGGGCTGGATACCACCGACTCACTGGGCAGAGCGATGGCAACGACGGTGGCAATTCGTCGCCACGCCTGGTTGAGGTCCGCCAACTTTTCGGCCGATGTCCAGAATACACTAATGGACATGCCGTTTGATGGCCATCGCCTTTTTGGCGACAAGGCAGACCATGCGCTTGAGCGCTTTAAGGACTCCAGGGCTACGGCCAAGTCCTTGGGCCTCTCGGCCCCACGCCAGCAAACGGGTGCCTTTCGCTCCTTTCGTGGCCAAGGAAGGGGCGCCCCCACACGTGCTGCCAGCCACGCACCGCAGACTAACATCCAACGCGGTGGCGGCCGTGGAAATCGCCGTGGAGGCGGTCGGGGACAATGGCGATGCCAGTCCACACCCTCCCCCGCAGCATCCGCCTCAAAACCCTCCTAGTCCGTGCTTTTCGGCCCATGTGACGCCAGTGGGGGACAGGGTTTGCCATCCCCACTCACACTGGCGCACTGTCACATCGGACAGGTGGGTCCTGCAAATCGTCCGAAGGGGCTACTCCCTCCCCTTCGAGACGACCCCTCAAGCCATGCCACCGCAACACCACCGCGTATCGGGGGATCATTTGCGGCTTCTACAGGAGGAAGTTTCGGCCCTCTTGGCCAAGGGGGCCATCAAGCGCATTCCTGGGCCAGAAGTAGGATGTGGTTGCTACTCCCACTACTTTCTGGTACCCAAGAAGGACAAAGGGGGACTATGCCCTATCTTGGACCTACGGAACGTCAACGGCTTCCTCCGGAAGGAGAAGTTCAAAATGCTGACTCTGGCTCAGGTCTTAGCTGCCCTGGACCCAGGAGACTGGATGGTAGTGTTGGACTTGCAGGACGCTTATTTCCACATCCCCGTCCTGGTGGCCCACGGTAGACCACGAGCACTTTCAGTTTACCGTGCTCCCCTTTGGCCTTACCACGGGTGTTCACGAAAGTGATAGCGGTGGTCGCAGCTCATCTGCGCAGGTTAGGGGTTTCAGTCTTCCCCTACCTCGATGACTGGTTGTTGAAGGCGGGCTCGCCCCCAGACAGTCGTCAGCCACCTCCAGACGACGGCAGACCTCTTGCACCGGCTGGGGTTCTCCATCAATGTGCCGAAGTCACACCTTTGCCCCTCTCAGAAGCACCTTTTCATTGGAGCGGTTCTCGACTCTGCGCAGTTTCGGGTTTACCCACCCGAACAGCGGGTTCGGGAGATACAGGCTCTGATTCCGATCTTTCAGCCTTTATCCCGAGTCTCTGTCAGGTTGACGGTGCTACTTCTGGGGCTGATGGCTTCCTGCATCCTTCTGGTGCATCACGCCCGTTGGCGGATGCGGGCTCTGCAGTGGGACCTGAAGTTTCAGTGGGCCCAGCATCAGGGCAACCTGTCCGACCATGTCCTGATCTCGGAGGGCACTGCGAGACAGCTGCAGTGGTGGCTCACGGACCGCGATTGGGTCAGCGGCAGATCCCTCTCCCTTTCCCAACCGGAGCACGTAGTTGTGACGGACACGTCCCTCCAGGGCTAGGGAGGCCACATGGGCGAGGCGGAGATCAGAGGCCTCTGGTCTCCGGCAGAGTCCCGGCTCCATATCAACCTTTTGGAGCTGCGGGCGATTCGTCTAGCACTGAAGGCATTCCTCTCCTCTGTCCGGGGGAGTGTAGTGCAGGTGTTCACGGACAACACCACCGCCATGTGGTACTGCAACAAACAGGGAGGGAGGGGGGTTGTGTACCCTCTGCCAGGAGGCTCTGCCGCCGGTGTATAATGGATCACGAATGGCGTCTGAACTCGGACGTGGCGCAAGGCCTCTTTCAGCAGTGGGGAGAGCCTTTGTTAGATCTATTCGCCACCGAAGAGAACGCGCAATGTCATCAGTTCTGCGCGTTGGAATTTCCAAGGCGGCACTCGCTCGGAGACGCTTTTCGTCGCGAGTGGAGTTGCGGTCTGTTGTACGCCTTTTCGCCTATACCACTTCTGCCCAGAGCGCTGAAGAAGATCAGGCGCGACCGGACACAAGTCATCCTTGTGGCTCCGGACTGGGCACGAAGGTACTGGTATCCCGAGCTACTCAGTATGTCAGTCGATACCCCGGTTCGTCTGCCTCTTCAGGAGGACCTCTTGTCGCAGCAGCAGGGGACGGTCCTCCACCCGAACCTGTCCAGTCTCCACCTCCATGCTTGGAGATTGAGCGGCGACAGTTGAGGCCATTTGACTTGCCTCCTGAAGTCTGTAACCTCATTCTGGCAGCCAGGCGTCCCCCCACAAAGTCGGTATACGCCTGCAGGTGGAACAGATTTGTAGCATGGTGCACAGCAAAGGCTGTGGATCCTCTCTCTGCCCCTCTCTCTGAGGTTCTTCTCTTCCTTCTTTCTCTTGCCCTGCAGGGCTCTGCTCTGGGCATTATCAAGGGCTATCTCTCTGCCCTTTCAGCCTTCCTAAGGCTGCCTGATCAACCATCTTTGTTCAAGTCCCCTATTGTAAATCGATTCCTGAAATGCATCACACACACGTTTCCACCTGTTCCCTTCGTGATGCCTCAGTGGGACTTGAACCTGGTTCTTACTTTTCTGATGTGCGCTCCCTTTGAGCCACTTCACAACTGTCCTCTCCGCCTTCTTACTCTGAAAACTGCTTTCCTGGTTGCCATCACCTCTGCCAGGAGAGTGAGTGAGCTCCACGCTCTTTCATCCAAACCTCCTTTCCTTTCTGTCCATCCGGACAAGGTTGTGTTGCGGACTAGACCCTCTTTCCTGCCCAAGGTAGTCACACCCTTCCACATCGGGCAGTCCATCACCTTGCCCACCTTCTTTCCGCCTCCGCATCCCTCAAAGGAGGAGGATCAGCTCCACCGTCTGGACCCAAAACGTGCGCTTTCATTCTATTTGGATCGCACACGCCAGTTCCGGGTGGATGACCAACTCTTTGTTAGTTACGTGGGCGCTAAGAAAGGACGGGCAATGCTCAAACGGACCATCTCTCGTGGATCGTGTTGTGCATCCAAGCGTGCTACTCTTTGGCTAAAAAGGAATCTCCTGTTTGGCTGAGGGCCCATTCCACTCAGGCCACGGCGACTACTACTGCCCTGGGCCGAGGAGTCCCCTTGCAGGACATATGTCAGGCAGCTACGTGGGCCTCGCTGCACACGTTCGCAAGACACTACTGCCTGTACAGCCAAGTCCGGAGAAATGGCTTCTTTGGCCGTTCCGTCCTCCAAGACTTTCTGGTGTGATTATTGGTTCGCAGACCCACCACCGGGGTTGGTATTGCTGGGGTATCTATTCTAAGGTAAGGAATCTATCACTAACGTGTCTCTTTCAGATACACAAGTTACTACTTGTGTAACGATATATCTGTAAGAGACATTAGTTAGTGATAGATTCCTTACCGACCCACCCGTCCTCCCCTTTCTGCGAACCGATATCTAGGGTAAAGGTCAACCCCTTTCAGGGCCCTAGTTTCAATTTGAATTTTGAATTTTAAAATATTTATTAAGCGCACTTATACCGGGACGGTTTCATGGCGCTAGACGGCGGTGAACCACTAGAGGCAGAGAGGGAAGCTAGACTGCTGGGGATCTGGAAAACAGGAAGGTCTTGAGGTGTTTACGGAATTCCAGATAGGAGGTCGAAGCTCTGAGGGCAAGAGGAAGCGAGTTCCAAAAAGATGGAGCTAGAACCGCAAATCTCGCCCCCCCGGACTTCTGCTTCCTGAAGCGGGGGACTGACAAGAGAGCCTGGTGAGAGGAGCGGAGCTCTCTGGCCGGAAGATAAGATGAAATAGCTTCACAAAGGAAAGCGGGGGCAGTCCCCGACCTAGCCTGATAAGTGATGCAGCCCAACTTGAAAAGAGCCCTCTCCTTCACCGGTAACCAGCGCAGAGACTACAACAGAGGGGTGGCATGGTGAAATTTGGGGAGACCATAAATCAGACGGGCAGCCTGATTTTGTATCAGTTGAAGCCAGCGGATCAGGTAGTCTGGGGCGCCATTATAGACCACATTCCCATAGTCAAGGCGCAATAGCACCATGGCCATGAGAATGAGCTTAAGGGCGGGAACAGAAAAAAAACGGGAAACCTTACGAATGGTGCGGAGGGAAAAGAAACAGGAAGACACCACTGAGTTAACCTGCGTGTGAAGGGAAAGCTGGGAGTTGATAAAGATGCCCAGGGTTTTGACCTTAGGAACCGGGAGGGGAGGGGGACCAAGTGAGTGGGGCCAGAAGGAAGGGGACCAAGGACTGCAACCACCCCCAGTCAAAACCAGTTCCGTTTTGTCGGGGTTCAGTTTGAGGTGGTTGCAGTTCATCCAATCTTGGATGAAAAGCATCACCTTCTGGAAATCCTGGGCAGAAGTGGGGGAGTGGGAGAGGTTGAAGATAAGTTGGAGGTCGTCGGCGTAATTGAACACCGAGACCTCCATCTGCTGTAAAGAAAAAATGAGGGGTGAGATGTATAAATTAAATAACAGGGGAGACAAGGAGGAGCCCTGGAGAACGCCGCAAGTCACTCTCCGAGGAGGGGCAGCAAAGTCGGCCAGATGGACGGCCTGCTCCCTGTCCGTTAAAAAGGACCGGAGCCAGGCATGGGCCGTACCCCCAATGCCCGCCGCCTCGACACGGGTCAACAGAATGTCATGATCCACCGTGTCGAACGCGGCGGACAGATCTAACAGGACCAGGGCCTGGGGGAGGCAGATGTCAATGCCCTCCCTCAGTTTGTCCATCACCGAAACTACCACCTTCTCGGTCGAGTGCAGCGGGCGAAAGCCCGCCTGACGAGAGGAAAGGCGGCCAGTGGACTCCACAAAGGAGCTCAGAGTCCCGGTAACATGAGCCTCTGAGACCTTCGCCAGGTAAGGGAGAAGGGAAATGGGACGGTAGTTAGCCGGCAGGGATGGATCGGCGCCTGCCTTTTTCAGGATCGGAATAATAACTGCTGATTTGTGGGCGTTCGGGACAATGCCAGTTTTGAGGTAATGATTGATTAATGTGAGTGGAGGGGAGTAGCAGCTAGAAAAGATCTCTTTCAGGGCAAATGCCGGGCCGATGTCCTGAGGTGAACCCGATTTTACCCGGGCCAGTAAGGGGAGGAGGGTTTCTCGTGTCAAGGGGGGAAGCTGAGTGAGGAGTGGAGCAGAGGGGAGCGGGTGAACAGTGGTCGATGTCGGGAGTGAAGGAGGGATGTTGGCCTTAATGAGAGCTACCTTCTCAATAAAGAAGGAGTTAAGGGAGTTACAGAGTGATTGAGACGGGGGGATTTTAGAAATCACCCTGTCAGAAGCAGCGAGCTCGTGTACTGTAGCGAATATTTCCTTGGATTGATTTTCCGCTGCCAGGATTCTACCAGAGAAATACTCAGTTTTTGCTTTTAATAT